>NC_089503.1:137899674-138202704 GCF_036850995.1 Saccopteryx leptura
GCATCCTGTCTGTCTTTCAAGAAAAGCCACGGTATTGCATCTGGGGCATACAGAATGAGAAGGAGAGTAATGGGAGACAAAGTCAGAGACAATAGCAGACCAGACCATGTAGGGCCCCTGCAGGCTGTAGAAAGGACTTAGCTTTTCACTCTGAAGGAGGTGGGGGAGACTTTGGAGACTTTGGGAAAAGCAGTGATGTGTCTGAATCATGCTTTAAAAGGGTTGCTCCTGGGGGGCAAAAGCAGAAGAAATAGGAAGACCGTTTACATGACTGTTGTAATAATCTGGGAGTGAGGAGATGAGATGGTGTCTTGGGCCAGGAAGGTATAGTAAAAATGATAAGTGGTCCAGTGAAGGATATATTTTGAAGATAAAGTGAATAAGTTTTGTTGATGAATTCAACATAGAATATGAAAGAAAGGGAGGAGTCACAGATGTCAAGTAACTAAAAGGGTAGAGTTGCCATTTATTGAGATGGAAGAATCTATAGGTGGAAAGATTTAGTGATGTGCTAATTTGGGCATGTTAAAAAAATCTTTAAGTTGACCTTCAAGGACACATTTACCCTATCATATCCTGACCCTTGACCCCATACCTCCATGTTTTAGTCCTACTGGTTTTCTTTCTTTTCCTTGAGACCCATGTCTCCTTCCCGCTTAGGGCCTTTCATATATTTTGCCCTCTGTCTGGGATACCCTTTCTAATCTCCCTCTGCTAATTGTCCCCTGGTCCTTTAAGGTTCAGCTCAACTATTACTGGCTCAAATAAGCCTTCCAGATTCCTTTAACTAGGTTTATGTTCCTATAACTCCCTGAAAGTTTTGATTGATGTCTGAAGGTTACCTCTACAAGAATGTATGCTAAGTGGGGAGAGAGACCATTCTTGGCTACTCATCCCAGTCTCCTCAATGCCTGCCTGGAGCCTGGAATCTGGTAGTACTCAATAATTGTTTTAATCATCCCCTATAATCATTAAAAGATGATAACATAAATCACTCTACAATTTTTTTAAAAAATTTTTAATTGGATTGAAACTACTTCCTTTAATACAGAATCTTCAGAAAGATAGATATTAGGCTGATTGCTCTGGAAATTATCGCAAATGCCTGAGGATTCTTTTTTACTATTCACAGGACCATATTATATTCATACAGTATTCAGACTTGCCCAAGGGTTTTCTCCATTTGCAAACCCACTAACTGCATTCAGTGGCAGACCAGTTAGTAAAGGAAGGATGACACTGGTATTTCCCACGCTCTGGATTACCATTTTCTGAAGTCTTACACTTACCCGTATATGGCAGCACTATGTCATATTTCTGAAGAGTTTATGTTGTTTCAATGAGAAGAGTTGCTGATTCACTGCTAGTGAAATGTCATTTCAATTCTTTGCCGCCTTTCAAGAAGAATATTTGTAGAAGTGACTTTTTCAGCACAGAAGGTGAGAAGGAAAAGGGGAGTGTCAATTTATTCCCAGCATATATTTAGTAGCCTACTCCCCAGCTGTACTAATGAAAGATACACACTGAAAAATATGCAGAACCTTAGAGAAAGACTAAAGGTGTAATGAGGCAGAATGTACTGGGTAAGACACTACATTGGGGAAGCTTTATATATTTTTTACTTACCTATAATTTAGATTTAATTATTGTCATTGGATATATTTATCTTTATTAAATAACGTAGTGCAACTTTCTGGGACTAGTGAAAATATTTGGGGGCATGGCTTTTGTCCTAAAAACCTCTCTAGAAATCTTCATGGACATTTTTAATGAACACTATGGCATTAGCCAGGAATATATCCTCTTGCAAAGATAAGCTCTAGGCAGGGGTCCTTGTTGCCTGCTCCAGAGAGTGGGGCTGTGACAGCAGGGCCTGTTCTCAGGAAAATATGCAGTGGGCAGAGATGGTCACTTGAGTCTCCTGAAATCTCCAGGCACCTTGAGGACAACCACCCCTCCCCTGATGTTTTTGTGATTCCTGTCCTCTTCCCGCCCGAGCTTACCAGAGGTATTAACATCTCATCTCCAGTTTTGTAATGAAAGATTCTATTTTTTTGTAAAGGGACTCTGGAACATCAGAGATCATTAGTGCAGGATCTTTTCTTTTCTTTTTTTTTTTTGTAGGGGGTTTAATGGCCCCTTGTAACACTCCAGAAATCCTACAATGCAGGCAAGTTTCTGCATAAAGTAGGCATGCAGTTCTTCATTTATCATCTTTCCAGTTTTTCATTGTGCCTGTCACTCAACTTCTGTTTCTCTATACTTTGCTTCCTCCCACTGCCAGCACTCCCTTTAGCCTTTCTTCTTCACTTAAACAGTCAATACCAGGAAAACCTTCAAAGAAGGTAAAATTGCCCCTTTGGGATGTATTCACCAAATTTTTTTTGGTGGAAAGTGATTGAAACTCCTAACTTAAACTAACTTGAAAACGGACTTATTGGTTTTTTTAACAAGAAAGTCAAAAGATGAAGGTATAACGTAGGTATCCAGAGTTTCAAATAATGGGGTCAGGTCCCCATTGTGCTGCATTCAGATCCGGCCTCTGCACAGCATGGGCCTCAAACACAGCTCACAGTCTCAGAAGGGGAGAGGCTCCTCCTTCCCTCCCAGCATCTGTACCCAAAACGATCTTGCCATCCAGGGTGGCAGAATATTTTGATTAACCAGCCTGGGTCACATGTGTGAGGCAGTCCCCCAGAGAAAGAAATTCAGGGCTTACTGTGTAATGATGGTGTCTCCATGCGGAACTCCACACGCTGTGTAAAGTCCATTTTGCTGGGAGGAATTTTACACATCAGGCTCTGTTTCAGTTCATCACCACACAGTGGTTTTTCCACCCCGCTGCCTAACTATCAGGCTCCCACAGGCAGGACAAGGACAGACAAGGGGGGATGTTTCAGGGAATTAAATTTCAACTAAAAATAAGGAAGAACTTTTGACAGTCCTTAAGAAGAGTCTAAAGATGAACTGTCTTCCTTACGGGGGCTTCCATGTCAGTGGTTTTTAAACAAGGGTCTGCCGTCCACATGTAGACTATTTTTAGAGCAGATTTTCACCACAGCTAGGAGTAGAGACAAACGATCAGCACTTCTGACTGTGGACAGAAGTGTTTTCTCTGACCATGCCCCTCAGAACAAATACAGACAGGACTGCAACACACTTGCTGAACAGGTTGAAAGCTTGGGTCAGGGAAGCATGTAGGTCCCATCACACATGTTTCTTATTAAATTCTTAATTGTTGCCTCTGAAAAGATTCTTAAGTTGGTCTTTCTCTCTTTTACCCCCAGTTTAATTGATATGAAATGAACATTAACGTTTTAAAAACGGCCTCTCACTTATAAAATTTTTTGTATACTGTACACATAAAACACCAAATATATTTTAATTTTATATATGAAATTTAAAAGTTTTTCTTTGAAATAGATTTTCATCAATTTATTTAGCTTCCATTATGCTGACTCATTCTTTAGTAAAATATATGAAGATCCAATGTATGCATTTTATAATGTTCTCTAATTTGTTTTGTGAATACATTCTCATTTTAGTGTGAATGTCATCCAAGAGTTGTAAAGTTTACTCCAAGTTTTAGTCTCTAATTATTTTCCATGAGTTAAAATGAAAAAATTTAATATATAGATTTTTTGTATTACATATTTAATTTACCAAATAAGATGCTCCATGTAAATACCTGTATTGAATGCACAGTATTTTTTTTATCTCAAAACTGTATATTGAGAATTTAAAGTTCTATTGGTAATGAGGACAAATGTTTTCCGTAAAAATAAAACCCTTGTACAATTTGAGATGAATTAATCTACAGAGATTTAGAACCTGCAGATTAGATCAGACACCTGGATTCAAGTCAGAGCCTATCCTAGCTGTGTGGCTTAAGAATGCTTACCACTGTTTTACATCTAGTTTCCAACTCTGTAAAATATTGACAATAGAATTATCTGCCTTCCAGGACTGTGGCAAATTTTAAAAGAGATGATGTAGGCAAAACCCATGGTACAGACCCTGTCATGTAATAACAGCTCAGCAAACTCTCAGCTGTTGTAATGTTATTATTTTCTACTTAATAACGTCCATAGTTGTGCTAGAGAAGAAGCTCATTAGCTCTAATGGTCATCAACAAATAGCAATTTTAGTTGTTCATAGTCATCACATTTTTTTTGGCCCTGATCATTTGCTTTGTTTGAACTTTGTTTTGAGTTGAGTTCAAGCATCAACTCCTTCCTGTCTGAAAGTGCAACAGTTGTTAGAATATTCAAAGTTCTTGAATTAAGGTTAGGATTATGATGGAAACTAAGTAAGAGATAAATTGCCCTGGCTGGTGACACAGTGGATAGAATGTTATTCCAGAGTACTGAGGTTGCTGGTTTGATCCCAGGGTCATTGGCTCAGTTCCAAGGTCAACGGTTTGAGCCTGAGTCAGAGCCCCACTCTGAGAGCACCAGCTGGATCCCAAGGTCATGGGTTTGACCCTGGTCATGGCATGTCTGAGAAGCAATCAATGGGTGCACAACTGAGTGGAGTAACAAGTTAATACTTTTTTCTCTCTCTCATTCTCTCCCTTCCTCTCTCTCTCAAAAAAGAAAATAAATAAGAGAGAAATTTAGAAATGTAAGTGTGATAAATGATGCATGATATAGGCATTTGTGGGATGAATTATTCAAATGTGAAAGTGATTCAGAAGGCCAAAGACTGGTTCAAGCAACACAAAAAAAGTGTCATGTCCTTGAAAGAAACAAGAACAGGTGACTGAGTAGCACTGAAATTTTATGTGCAACTAGGTTACAGAGAATGAAAATTGGAAGTTAAGGTTGATCCTGAGGTAGTATTTTTTTTTAAACCGAGAGCACAGAAATAATGTATAAGAGCAACTAAATTTTATCAAAGAAGCCAAAAATAAACAATGGAGAAAGCAAAGCCTCTTCAATAAATGATTTTGGCAAAATTAAAAACCACATGCAAAAAATGAAACTATATTACTATCTTATGCCATACACAAAAATTAACTCAAAAAGGATTAAAGACTTAAATATAAGACCTGAAACAGTAAAATTCATAGAAGAAATATAGCTGTTAAGCTTATGGTCCTTGTTCTAAGAGAGGTTTTTGTGAACTGGACCTCCAAGGCAAGGGACATAAAAGCAAAGAGAAATGAAAGAGACCACATCAAACTAAAAAGCTTATGCACAGCAAAATAAACCATCAACAAAACAAAAAGGCAACCAAGTGAATGGGAGAAGACATTTGCAAGTAATACCTTCAATAAGGACTAATATCCAAAATATATACAGAACTCCTACAACTCAAGAACAAAAAACAATCCAATTTACAAATTGGCAGAGGACCTTAATAGATACTTTTCTGAAGTAAATATACAAATGGCCAACAGATATATGAAAAGATGCTCAAATTCACTAGCTATAAGGGGAAATGCAAATCAAAACTACAGTGAGATATACCTTATACCTGTTTAGAATGACTATTACAATAAGACTAGAAATAACAAGTGTCAGAGAGGATGTGGAGAAAAAGGAACCCTATACACTGCTAGTGGGAATGTAAATTGTTATAGCCGCTGTGGAAAACAGTATGGAAGTTCCTTAAAAAATCAAGAATAGAGCTGCCATATGACTCAGCAAACCTTCTGTGTATTTACCCTCAAAATTTGAAAACATTTATTCATAAGGATATATGTGCCCCTATGTTTATTATAACATTATTCATGGTGGACAAGACATGAGAATAACCTGAGTGCCCTTTAATGGATGATTGGATAAAGATGTGATGCGCACACACACACACAATGGAATACTATTTAGCCATAAGAAAAGAATTTAGCCATAAGAAAAGACTTTCATCTGCCATTTGTGACAACATGGATGGATCTTGAGAGTATCATACTAAGTGAAGTAAATCAGAATGGAAAGGACAAGATCCATATGATTTCACTCATATGGGGATATAAAACAGAAGGTAATAAATAAAGAAACAAACTTATAGACACAGACAGTAGAATGTGTTACCAGAGGAGAAAGAGGGTGGGAGGAGGACGAAGAGGGTAATGGGGGTCCAATATATGTTGACAGTAGGAGGCTAAACTTTGAGTAGTGAACACACAATGCAACCTACAGAGGATGTGTTATAGAATTGTACACTTGAAACTTGTATGTTATTAACCAATGTTATCCCAATATATTTAATTTAAAAAAATTGAATCTGAGAGAAGGGGCTGTCTACTTAACAGCTGCCTGGCTCCAAAGGCATTTGAAGTTGCTCACGTAGTACCTTCTGTCATTTGAATACTGGGATCTCTGCGATTATGTAAGGACTTAAAACTGAGCACAAGAAAGAGCTCTCGATGGAAAGTTGGTTTCTGTATAATAAGGTTTATTAAGTTAAATCTCCTTTGGGTTCTGCTCCACCTTAAACAAATGGGAGTTAATTAGTGTGCCTACAAAGGTCAAGGGGTTCTCTTTAAACCTGCCTCAGTAGATTTTCAATGTAGGTGAAACTGGTGAATTTTTGAGGAAAAAGAAAGATAACAAGAGTACGTATCTCCAAGGAGGAGAGGGCTATGACTGGCCTCAGCATTTCTAAGGACTAATTTGTGCTCTCATTTTGAGGAAGTGTATCTGGGAACAGAAAACGTAAACCCCTATTGGTTTGAAGTTACAAACCTGTAGATATAATTAGAACAACATTTGAGAATCTAACCTGTTTTATAGAAGAGGATATTCTGTGTGATCTAAACCAATAGTTCTCAACCCCCGGGCCATGGACCGGTACCGGTCCGTGGGCCATTTGGTACCAGTCCGCAGAGAAAGAATAAATAACTTACACTATTTCTATTTTATTTATATTTAAGTCTGAATGATGTTTTACTTTAAAAAAATGACCAGATTCCCTCTGTTACATCCATCTAAGACTCACTCTTGATGCTTGTCTTGGTCACGTGATACATTTATCCGTCCCACCCTAAAGGCTGGTCCGTGAAAATATTTTCTGACATTAAACCAGTCCATAGCCCAAAAAAGGTTGGGGACCACTGATCTAAATGATCTTATTTAGGTAATACCCTTTGGAATTACTTCTATATACAGTATGGGGCAAAAGTAGGTTTACAGTTGTGAGTATGTGGAACAGAATTTATTCTTTTATTATTATTTCTTAAATATTGTATTATTTTCTATACAAACAACTAAAACCTACTTTTGTCTCATCCTATAATTGGAAATAGCATAAAAATACAGTTTTTAAAATATATCTTGAAACATTATAGAGTTCAAACATTTTTGCTTTGTTATAAAATGTGAAAGGAAAAGTGTCATGGTAGAATTAATTTTCATGGCCCTTTATCACAAAATAATAAGTATAATACAACATATTTGGCACAATTTAATTTTACTCTTCAGTTGTTAAATTGATTTTTTACATTATGAAACAAATGAAATAGCTTTTTATAAAGGTCCTAGAATTTCTTCAACAAGTCTCCTTTGTGTCAAGTGGGTTACCAGTTAACATCTTTTCTTTGTTTTAAATGATTCGTAGTTTTTTCAGGAGTAGAATGAGATATTGAAGCATATGAAGGACACTCAGTGAAGAAATTCACATGATGGGGAAAGACAAAGGGGTTATAATAAAACTTTAAATCTCTTTTTTTTCTTTTTAAAGAAATATAGCTTAAACCATTTTAGATAATAAATGATTTTATAATGCAGATATATAATCAGATCAAGTAGTCCAGTTAAAGCATAATGCTACACTTTGCATGTCATAATAAAAATTCAGCAACTAATCACTAACCTGAAAGTTAAAAGTCACAATTATTTTTTTCCCCATTGATTTGAGAGAGAGAGAGGAAGGGAGAAAGCAGGGATGGGAGAGAGAAAGAGAGAAGCATCAACTTATTTTTTTCACTTAGTTGTTCCATTTAATTTTATTTGCTATTTTTTATTGAGGTATAATATAAAAATTACATTAGTTTCAGGTGTATAACATGATGATTTGATATTGTATATATTGCAAAATGATTGCCACAAGTCTCTAGTTAACATCCCTCACCATACATATTCAATAGTTACACAGATTTTTTTCTTGTGATGAGAGCTTTTGACATTTACTCCCTAGCAACTTTCAAATAGGTAACACACTATTATTAACTATAGTTGCCATGCTGTACATTACATCCCTGAGACATTTATTTTATGAGACGTTTTGTACCTTTTGACTTTTTTCTCCTATTCCCCCTACACCACCCCACCCTTGGCAACTACCAATCTATTATTTGTTAGCTATGAACCTGGTTTATAAAAATTTATTTTTGATTCCAAGACACATTTCTATTAAACTATATCAACCCTCTGACACATGCTTAGTTCAATGAATGTATAAGTTAACCAATGAAATTATAAATTGTGGGGACCCTGATTTATATAAAAACAATATTTTAAGTCTAGTTTTCTTTTAGCTTTTTTTTTTTTTTTGCAAGAGAGAGAGAAAAAGAGAGACACTGGTGTTCCATTTAATTTTCTACTCATTGATTGCTTCTCATATGTGAGCTGACCAAGGATCAAACCTGGGACCTCTGACACACCAGGTGGATGCTTTATCCACTGAGCCAACCAGCTGGGGCCAAAAGTCACAATTTTAAAATAAACTATTGGAATGATTAAAAATGAAATTATTCAAAACAGGATATGACACAACTTCAGAAGTAATATAGTAATTCAACATAAACATATAACTTGGAATTTCCTGTCTCATAACTTTTCTGGTTACTGAGGACTATTTGAACGTATTAAAACCCCTCTTCCCCACATTGGTTCTTTTCTGGGAGTTGTCAGGGTGGCTCACTTTTTTTCAGAAACGAACCCAGTCAGCCTACTCAGGAATGGCATCTGCCCTTTCTTCTTTTCTTCCTTTGGTGCTCTCTCTGGTGCCTAATGCATAGGGGTCTGCTGTTGATTAAGCTCCAGGATGACCTGTAGAGGAACCACTTCCCCTGGGAATCACTGCAGCCTCCCACAGGGTGTGGTGGCTTTTTCCAGGTGACATTGCTTCTGCTGCTTGGGCTGCAGTGCTTCATTGGGAGCCCCACACAGCTCTGCGCCTGGAGCCCTGCACTTGGCTCCACGCAGAAGTGAGGAGCATGTTTCGTGTGGGTACCAATGTCATCAGCATTTGCTTCCCATGTCACACAGAGTTGTAACTGAAATAGCTCTGTCAGCTTTATGCCCAACAGCTCCATCATGCCCAGTTCATCAGAAGCAGAGTCTAGGGGACTTTCTCCTAGTCTCGTTCCTATAGTGTTCCTTCTCATACTACTACTTTCGTTGGAGAGTGTCTGGCACATGGCGAAAGCAGACAACTCAAGGTGTATTCTTTTAGGACCAAAGGCACAATGATGGGACTGTCGATCTTTGGGGTCCTTGCTTTACAAAATGTGATTGATTTTTAAATTGAATTCCCTTACTGCCTGACCAGGTGGTTGGTGCAGTAGATAGAATGTTGAAATGGGATGCAGACGACCCAGGTTGGAAACCCAAGGTCACAGGCTTGAGCGCAGGCTCATTTGGCTTGAGTGCAGGCTTACCAGCTTGAGCGTGGGGTCGCTGGCTTGAGTGTAGGATCATAGACATGATCCCATGGTTGCTGGCTTGAGCCCAAAGGTAACTGGCTTGAAGCCCAAGGTCACTGGCTTGAGCCCAAGGTCACTAGCTTAAGCAAGGGGTCACTTGCTCTGCTGCAGCCCCCAGTCAAGGCACATATGAGAAAGCAATCAATGAACAACTAAGGAGACAAAGGAGCTGCAAATGAAGAATTGATGCTTCTCATCTCTCTTCCTTCATGCCTGTCTATCTCTAATTGTCCCTCTCTCTTTCTCTCTCTATCTTTCACAAAAAATAAAAAAATTGGATTCCCTTACTCATGAACAGAAGCCTGAAAATTCATAAGAACAAATATTACTTTACATTCATTAAATATTAGATACAATTTAACCCATTTATTATTAAAGCCAAATCAACAAAATCTACATGAGTTAGATTTTCCTTATTTTCCACATCCCAGTCCGATGCTCTATCCACTGTGCCAATGCCTGGTCAGGCGATTTCCCTTATTTTTATTCCTCTGGGAGATTGAGCTATCTCAAATTTTTGCTATGAGAGTTCTATTAGCCTGAGTTAAGGTTCCTTACTGTTAGAGTGCCCGAACCTCTTTTGTCAGTTTTCAAAGTGCAAATGAGAATAATTACAATAGTAACTACCTCATCAAGCTCTTTCGAGGACTAAATGTGTTTAGAACTTGTAAAGAGTTTAAAACAGTACCTGGCTTATAGCAATCCCTCAAGATGTGTTAGCTATTGCTAGCCTGTACCAGTACATTAATTTTATTTTATAGATGGAATTTCCCTTTGATAGCAACATGCTGGGAAATATTGAAATGATTTAGATCAGTGGTTTTCAAATTTGGTCTTGCACCAGAATCATCTGGAAGGCTTGTTATAACCTCACCATCAGAGTTTCTGATTCAGTAGGTCAGGGTGAGGTTGAATAGGAGTCATAAAAATTTTTATTTTTAACAAGTTCCTGTCTTGTACTTACATGTGTTCAGGACCACACATGTAAGATTCTCATGCAGGAACTAGATCCTGCAAGAGCAGAGGAAGGTTAGGTTGTCCGTGGGTACTCATAAACTGTACTGGAATTCAGAGCTGACCTTTCTCCCCAGCATGACACACGGTGAACTGGTGGGCATATTTAGAGAGAGCAGTCACAGGAGTGGGGAGGAAGGGTTGGCACAGCTCAGTGGGCACGTTAGAGTTTGGGGTAAGGATGGGGGATTCTAATCACTACCAGACACAGCAGGCAGCTGAGTGCGCAGGTTAGCCACATCAGCGCCTGAAATTGAGCACCGGCAGGGAAGACAAATTCTGACAAGTAACAAATTTCTTCTTAGTTATGTCTTTTCTCGCATCCCCCCTCCCCGAAAACAGAATGCATCTTACAATTAAATGTAGTCGAAAGACGGAAATCGCGGGATGAATTGGAAAACATGAGGCTGGTGTGTTCCAAAAGGAAAGTTCATTTTAAAATCACTTGGGGGCAAGCGGACTGAGACTAAGGGGCCTCCACCCTGAGCTGCAGGTGGGGGCATTAGGCATAGGGAAATTGCTGGCATGGGGTGTGTGTAGCTGGGTAGCTCAGATTAGTATATCCAGGTTCTTGTGGCTGTGGTTACTGACTTAACGAGGGGAATCCTGTTGTAGAGACACAAGTTCTTTGATGTAGCACAGACTTGATGCCCTTGGTAGATTCTGAAGGTAGCCAAGAGGTCAGTCTCCCAGGAACAGCTGGGGGCCTGAGTCTGTGGCTAGTCTTTTACAAACAACTATTTGGATTTACTCCCCTAATCGTCAGGTTCCTCCCCAATGCAAGCTTTCCCAGACATTTCTGCGAAGGTAAACTTTTTTGCAACATTTGAAAGTGAAGGCCAGGCAGCTTTTAGGAGAGAGAATAGCAAGCAAATTAACTACCGCCTTATAGTGGGAGATAAAAATGTTCTGTTTTTAGCCCAGGAAGAAGGTGGGTGAGGGGAATTTGAGTTTTACAAGGGTCAATTTAACCCTAACAGTAGTGACTTACCCCTTCTCAAAAAGTGTTATTGTATTGATAATGGCTTCTTAAAATCACTCTTAGAATTGAAGAAATAAGAAAAAGTCTTGCAACAAATTTAATCCTTTAGATTTTATTTTATTTATGAAACCTCTTCTTGAATTCCTTCTATTTTCTTCTCTCCCTTTAATACAATTACCATCATCTGTGCCTTAGACATTGGCACTACTTTTCTTAACAGTACATTTTCTTTAGTTTGGGACAGGAACACCTCTCTAAATGCTACAAGATTGACTTGACCTTGGCTTTCCTAATTTGATGTTATCGGAAGTCATAAAATTAACAAGGTAAGGTAAGTTTGTGTAACTCTGGAACAATTTGTTAGGACTGAAGCATGAAGCAGAAATATTATGCTGTCTTTTCATATCAATATTAATGTTGCAAGGTTGAAAAAAATAAAGGCTGGTTGGGGTTTCTAAATTGAATAAATATAGTAGACAGGAAATTTGTTTATGCCACACTAAATGTCATTTATATGAATGATCTCATACACATGAGAAATGGTTTTAGATCAACAGATAGCATACTTCCGTAGGTATGTTTCTAAACCTATTGGCAATATATTTGATAAATATCTTTTAATATTAAGGAGCTTCAGATATCTTCTCTGGGTGGCACAAGGCTCCTCTGCTCATTTTTCCTTCTTGTTTTTAATATCGGATCTCTCTAATGTAACAGAAACACAAACATTAATACATTAAGAAAAATAGCAAGCCATGATGTGGAGCCATTTATTGAATTGATGACACTAATCCAGCAAAAAAGGTTACTTGATTAAGTGTTAGTGAAATAATAACACTTTTTTTTGCATTAATGATATACCTTAGAACAAATATTCTTATCATCTATCTGTCTATCTATCTATCTATCTATCTAAACATCTAAGCTTGTGCCAAAATTTATCTTATTGCAACTCTTTTTTTTGTGTAATGGTAATGACTGTGGTGGAAAATTTCCCCACACCCTAGTGAATTATTTTATAATATTCAGAGCAATATAATAAAAATAATATTGCTTTTTTTGGGGGGGATTTTTTTTTGAATATAATTGGAGATTTTCGAACTTGGTGAAATAAAGGTTTTTTAATGATGTTGAAATGACATTTGTGCTGTCGGCATTATCAACCCATGCAGAGACCACCAAGTGCTATTGCTTACTGCCTCATTAACACTCCTGGAAATGACTTTGAGCACACAAAGGCCGGTATAAGTAAATGTGAAATGTTAATTTAAAGTTGCATGGAGTTTCATATTTAAAATGTGGAAGGCTTTGTTGATGCTTCTGCAGTGTGTTGAGATTTCTTGCTAGGTTTGCTATTGTTTCTAAACTACATATGTCCTGAGATCTCACAGTGGTGTTTCTTTAGCTGCATGACCTATTGGAATAACTCTCTGTCCTTGTTGTGTCAGAGCAACAGGCAAAGTCAAAATCCAAGTTCCTTTTCCTGATCTGTCACTTATGTCAGTTATGGACTGTGCCCAGCTGGTAACAGAGGCCTAATAACTTCAGAAGCTTAAAAGGGTACTTTTTGTTGTTGGTGGTGTTTGTTTGTTTTTTGTCTTCCGTGTAACATTAAGTCTGAAGTAGTTTTGCTAGTGTCAGATTAGCGGCTCAAGAATTCCCTTGTTTTGGTCTTTCCCTCGTGGTTTGACGGTGGCTGCTGGAGGTTCAGCTCCCACGGCTACTTTGCAGTTAACAGCCAAGAAGAGCGGTGGTATAAAAAGGGATTTCTCAGGAGCTCTACTAGGAGCTTTTGTTTTCTTTTCATAGGCCATCCCTATCTGCAAAGGGGATTGGAAAATGGGATTCTTCAATTGGATTTATAACCCAAGGTTCTACTGTTAATGAAGAAGTGGGCCGGCACTCCCTGCCACATCGGCTGATCCAAAAGTGGTCCCTGCGTCCTTAGGAGAGCGTGTGTGACCCTCTGTTCTGGCCCAGTTTCTTCCCAGAACATTACACCTCAGACTCCTCTGCCTTTGTTCATGTTATTTACTCTCTGAGTCTGGCCGCCCCTGAAGCAGACCCCAGGACAGGTTTTGAGTGCAAGTGGTTTATTTGGGAGGTACAGTAGGGGAGTTGGAAAATGAATAAGAAGGGGAGGCAGCTAATGAAGGTTGTATTATCAAGTTGGCATTTGGAACATGATTGCATGGGGAACACATCCTGGGGTTTTCAAAGGTAAAGGAGCTGATGCATTTGTACACAACTATGGCTAGCCAATGGTTGAAAATGGTTCCTTTGCTGTGTTAGTCCCTCAGCCTTTCAGATTTCCCACGCTCAGGTAGAGCAGCCTTCCCTGACATCTGAGAAAGTCCTCAAGAGAGACTCAGATCTGGGCAGAGGGAGGCTACCTAGTGACCCAGAGGTATGGATGGGCACCTACTTCATCTGCTCTACCCACTCTACTTGTGAATCTCCTTTCCTTGATTCTGTTGGTCTGAGGAACACACAGACTTTCATAACCCTATAAGGCATTACTTTCTTGATATCTTAGTTTTTACCACTGCATGACAAATTACCATACATTTACTTGCTTAAAACTGTGCTCATTTATTAGATCACAGTTCTATAGTTTTGTAGACACCTGGGTGAGCTCAGCTGGGTTTCTATGCTCAGGTTATCACAAGGCTGAGGTCAGGCTGCCCAAGCTGTTCTTAATTGAGCTCTGGGAAAAAAAAATCTATTCCAGGCACATCAGGTTATTCACAGAATTCAGTTCCTTGTAGGACTAAAGTCCTCATTTCTTTTCTTTTCTTTTTGCTTTCTTTCTTTCTTTTTTTTTTTTTTTTTTGCTGGCTGTCCACTGGGGAGTGCACTCAGCTTCCAGAGGCTGCCCCCCTTCCTTCTCATGTGGCCCCTCCATCTGTAAGCCAGCAATAACATATTGTACTTCTCTCATGCTTCTAATATCTTACTTCTTCTTCTGCCCCCAGCCAGTCATATGATTTGATCTGAGACTTCCTCTTCTGCCCCCAGCCAGTCATATGATTTGATCTGAGACTTCCTCTTCTGCCCCCAGCCAGTCATATGATTTGATCTGGGCCTATCTGGATCATCTCCCTATCTCAAGATCATCTGTGCAATGTAACATAACCTAATCATGGCAGCAATATCTCATTAGATTTATAGGTTCTAGGGCAGGGGTCCCCAAACTTTTTACACAGGGGGCCAGTTCACTGTCCCTCAGACCATTGGAGGGCTGGACTATAAAAAAACTATGAACAAATCCCTATGCACACTGCACATATCTTATTTTAAAGTAAAAAACAAAATGGGAACAAATACAATATTTAAAATTTAGAACAAGTAAATTTAAATCAACAAACTGACCAGTATTTCAATGGGAACTATGGGCCTGCTTTTGGCTAGAGATGGGCAATGTCCGGTTCCATATTTGTCACTGCTAGCCGTAACAAATGATATGACGTGCTTCCAGAGCCGTGACGCAGGTGTCCCACGTCACCGGAAGTAGTACTGTATGTGAGCGACGCTGCGCTTTGTGGTGCTGCCACATACAATACTCATTTGCATCCTGTGCTCCTCTCACTGACCACCAATGAAAGAGGTACCCCTTCCGGAAGTGCAGCAGGGGCCGGATAAATGGCCTCAGGGGGCTGCATGTGGCCCGGGCCGTTGTTTGGGGACCCCTGTTCTAGGGATTAGGACATAGAATTTTGGGCAGGGTCATGGTCAGAATTCTACCATACTGATGAAAGCTCTTTTCTATAAAATCCCCTTTTCCACCTTCCCCTGCTCCCTTTGCCATCAAAACCCCAAGTTTCCATTGTATTGTGTTCTTTTAACAGAGCACACAGTACTCATTATTGCACTAATTATTATTCTGGAAGGCAAGCTTTGGAATCGCATGGTGAAGTTTTGACTATGATCTTGTGCTGTAAGACTTCAAGGTAATTGCTAACCTCTCCAAATTTTATTTTTTCTTAACTGTAAAACAACTTTTTTGGGTTGTTGTGAAATTTAAAGGTAACACCCAGTACAACATTTGCCACACCATGGAGAGACCCTCACTAAGTCGTGGTTCTTCTTTTTCATATGCTTATCTGTTTACTTTTTCTTCACTATAAACCTGATGGCAGCATGGATTATGTTTTATGCATATTGGTATTTCTAGAGGTTTAGCATAGTTCCTGTGTTCCTTTGTGGATTTCAATATTTGTTGAATGAATGAATACATGATCTCCTTGCCTGTTTTCCTAGCTAACAAATGAGGGTATAAATATATTTCATCTACTTTCAGAATTGGTTAAGAACATATAGGACAGTTGGTAGGAAGGCACTTTGGTAAATATAAAACAAGGCACTGAAGGCATGCGATGTGTGTGATTAAATCAACTGTTGATAAAGGCAGAGGAATGAGAAGGCATCTGTGGTTTGTTAGTGATTCTCATGCAGCCATTAGTTTTAGATACCTGCACAGTAGTGGGGAGCCAGTTCTAAGCACTAACTTGCTATAACTAATTTTGCTAATTAGCATACATTTCTTTGCAGGCTAGGATTATGAATATCAAACCACATGATATATAAATTCATGTATTTTAAGTTGATCAAAAACTCTTGAGAGTATAAAACACCAATGGAAGTTATAACAAAGAGGGTAGAGTTTACGCAAGGAAAGGAATAAAAGGTATTATATTTTTATAGAGTGAAGGATTAAAATAAAAGCAAGTTAGAAACATAATTGAATGTTAATGGACACAGAAGATTGACTGTATTTGGGAATTTGACCTAGAGTAACTTATTGACAGGTTGGAGAAATTTTTGTCTGAAAGGGACTTAAACGAAGACGCTGACTAACACCGGTGGGAGTGTTTACTACATAAATCAGTATCCGCGGGCCTAGCTGCTTGCGTGGTTTGACTATACACTGTCACATTAATTTAGCCAAACTGCCTGTCAATTAGATTCATTTTAATGAATGATTCCCACCATTAAAATAACTCACTATTAATTGAGAGTGTTATCAATAGTAGGATGTTATTAAATCAACTCTTCAATTAAGACTAAATGGTGGAAACAACATGCAGGCCAGGATTTTATTGCCCCAAAGCATCACCATTAGATCATTCCCTGTTATCAGTTTCCAGTGTTTGGTGGGTGCATGTCACAGTCCATCTGGAAAAGGAAGGCACAGTTTTATCTTTTCCTGGGCAGCAGCACAGACACAGTCACCAAGGTGCTCCAGTGACTTGTGACATTATTTCTAAACAGAAGTTCTGAGAGGCAGTGTGATGGACTTGTCAGATTTGAACTCCATCTCAGTTTCTCTCTCTCCTCAGGCGTTTGGATAGTCACATTGTAGGTGACTGGAGAGACATGGAATAGATAGATCCTATTCTGCAAAGTATTTTATTTTGGGCACAATAACTGTGGAAGATATTTTGGTATGAAAAGCACTCAACTATTCAGGGATACCATTTTTACTTTTTCTTCTTTAAGTGAATAGTAATTTTTGAAGCCCGCAAGTTGAATATCAATTTTTCTAGAGGGAAACTTGTGAAGCACAAATGTGGTTAGTGCCCTCACATTCACAAGATAAGAAAAGAGCTTTAGAAGAAGTGACAGGCTGTCGACCTGGTGTGCCAAGGCCATGGGTTTCATCCTGGGTCGGAACACCTGTGAGAAGCAACCAATGAGTGCACAAGTAAATGGAACAACTAAGTTCCATTTCTTCCACCCCCTCTCAAATCAATAGAAAAAATTACAAAGTGACAGATAATGCCTTTCATGACGGCAATTTTCTTATTTTTGTTACATTGAAACTCTTATTTTCCAGCTCTAATTGGGATTTCCTGCCATTTGGAGTTAATGTCTTAAATCCTTGTTGAGTTATGCATCCCAATTAACTAATAAGAGATATGGAAGTAACTCATCTCACACATAGAAGAGAACTCTTATTTTCTTCACTGTATTTTACATTCAGTAGTTGATTGAGAATTTTTTTGGAAGATGTTTATCAAAAGTGTCTATTTAATTTATTCTCAGTTGAACTTTTACAGAAAGGGAGAGAATTTATCAAAGTAAACTATGATCAACTAATTCTTATTCTTCTGTTTTCAAGTGTCTTAGGTGGGTTACACCAGCTGATTATCATCCATCCATACAAAACTTGTTCTTAGTTTTGTTTTTTATTTATTTATTTTTTATTTTTTTGTATTTTGTATTTTTCCAAAGTTAGAAGCGGGGAGGCAGTCAGACAGACTCCCGCATGCACCGACCAGGATCCACCGGGTATGCCCACCAGGGGGTAATGATCTGCCCATCTGGGGCATTGCTCCCTTGTGGCTGGAGCCATTCTAGCGCCTGAGGTGGAGGCCATGGAGCTGTCCTCAGCGCCCGGGGCCCACTTTGCTCCAATGGAGCCTCGGCTGTGGGAGAGGAAGAGAGAGACAGAGAGGAAGGAGAGGGGAGGGGTGGAGAAGCAGATGGGTGCTTCTCCTGTGTTTCCTGACCAAGAATTGAACCCAAGACTTCCACATGCCAGGCTGATGCTCTATCACTGAGCCAGAAGGCCAGGGCCCATCAGTTTTGTTTCTTAAAATGATTAATTTTATCCTCAGTCTATCTTCAAATGGATTTATTCTTACCACAAGCCTCCAGCATATTGCATTTACTTAGATGTTTTTGTATGCTTTTGAAAATTTTGTGTTGGTTGTTGTGTGTTGTAATGTGCACAGTTATATACTTTCCGCAGTTATGTTGCTATATAAGTTTCATTCAACATTAATATTGAGTTCATGTCATGTTGCTATATATTACTTGTGCCTACTGCATACTTTTCCATTGTGCATATTTTATTTGTTTATTCCAAATTAATGGACATTCAACTCGTTTCCTACTGCAAATAATGCTGCATAAATGTTCTCACACATGGACCTGTATATTTATTCCACATATAAACTCTATTCTGATTTAATATTAAATTCACATTGCCTGGTATTTTTTCATTTTCATTTTGTTTAGAGAAAATTTATTTTTTCAATAATTCATCTGTATGATTTTTTTTTTAGAACATTGGAATTTTAGTTTGCAGCTACAGCTTGAGTTGTGTTAATTTTCTCTCTCTCTGCATTCACACTTTCCTACCTAGCAATTTTGCAGATAGCCCCGGGTTTTACGCTGAGTCCTCTGTCTTGCTCTGATAATCAGTATCACTGAGCCGTGGACAGAGGACTAGGGTTTTGGTCGGGAAGCTGATACCGCTTCCTCCTGTCTCTCGAGCATGCAGGCATTCTCAGGCAGCAGTCTCAGCTTGCCTTATTTCAGTTTCCTTGCAGAAGGGGCTGCCGCACTCCAAGTCTGGTTTTAAGCAGTCAGCCTCGCTTGGTTTTCTGTCCTCGTGGTGCCTGGGCTCCCCATTATTAATGTCATACTGGTCTTTGTGGCTGCACATCATCTGCTGTTACCAGCCATTTCCACCAGAAGTACACAGCTATGGATTTTAATCCTTTTCTTTTATCTGACTCATTTTTATTTGAGTCCTTGACATGTCATTAAAAATATATACATATTGCTGGTCCTTGAAGCTCTAGTTTCTCCTTCAAAAAGATTTCTTTCCTTTTTTTTTTTTAACTGAAAATTTCACTTCTGAGTCTTGGTTCAAATGACATGAAATTTAGAACTGGGTTGAAAGATCCTGAAAATATGTCTGTTTAATTCATATGCTTTTCTTCTGCAAAAATGTGATCTTTATTCTTTGCGCAAGTCTTCAAAGAATAATAGGCCATGTTTAAGGCACTCATATCAGATCTTCTTTAGTTTGAGAAGATGTAAAGTTCTCATTAAATGACTTTTTGATTTAAAAAAAAATAGAAATGTACATGTATCTTTTAAGTTTGAAGTCATGTAGCCAAACAGGCCCCTCACAGTAATGTTTTCACCACAGTTTTGGGATATGACTACTGTAACCATGCTGTAATTTCCTCATCAGCACACAGTCAGCCAGGCTCCCCCTCTGATTCTCCAATAAGTGAGCAGGTTCCCCTTCTCGTGTGAGGACAGAACCTTGGAGGCTGTTTTCACATTTTTCCAGGGAGAGCTTTCCTTAGTTGATTAAAAATGTCTACCTTTTCCTTTCACTTTCTCCCAAGATTTAAAATATCTTTATTT
The DNA here is from genome assembly GCF_036850995.1 of Saccopteryx leptura. Taxonomy (NCBI): domain Eukaryota; kingdom Metazoa; phylum Chordata; class Mammalia; order Chiroptera; family Emballonuridae; genus Saccopteryx; species Saccopteryx leptura. The sequence continues at coordinate 137,919,489 of NC_089503.1, forward strand.
CAATCTTTGGAAGCATTCTTGAAGGGAGGAAAGGGGTCTCCAACAATGATAATTAAAAATAACCGTTTAGATGTAGACATCTTGGACTTCTTTTAGAAAATTTCCAAGTGCAGGGTTGATATTCATTCCAGCATACTTTATTGTCTTTTTTTTTTTTTAAAAGAGGTTCTCGATGACAATTCTCAATTTTAAGAGTATAATTTGATGAGTTTTGACAAATGTTTAGGATCATGTAACCACCACAATCATAATACAGGGGTGGGCAAAAGTAGGTTTACAAAAGTAGATTTACCGTTGTGACTATGTGAAACAGTTTATTCTTCTATTATTATTTATTCTGGTATTATTTTTCATACAAACAATGATAAACCTACTTTTGCCCCACCCTGTACATCGTTTCCACTTCCCTTTATGTAGATGGATTACTTAAGTGTTTATTGAGTCCAGTGGAACAAATATCTCTCCACCAGATGTGGTCTTTATATTTTTATTTTTATTTTTTGTATTTTTCTGATGTTGGAAACGGGAGGCAGTCAGACAGACTCCCGCATGCTCCTGACCGGGATCCACCCGGCATGCCCACCAGGGGGCGATGCTCTGCCCTTCTGGGGCATCGCTCTGTTGCAACCAGAGCCATTCTAGCACCTGAGGCAGAGGCCACAGAGCCATCCTCAGCGCCCGGGTTAACTTTGCTCCAATGGAGCCTTGGCTGTGGCAGGGGAAGAGAGAGACAGAGAGGAAGGAGAGGGGGAGGGGTGGAGAAGCAGATGGGCACCTCTCCTGTGTGCCCTGGCCAGAAATCGAACCTGGGACTCCTGCATGCCAGGCCGACGCTCTACCACTGAACCAACTGACCAGGGCCTTGGTCTTTAGTTTTAAAGGTATTTTGGAGCTACATAGAGAAACACACACCCTCTTATTATTTTTTCCTGGTTTATAACTGAATTGACTTATGGGGCCATTTAGTCAGGTTGTCAGTTAGTGCCATAGTCACCCATTGGTTTGTTCTGTTCCTTAAGAAATGAGTCACCTTGGTTGTCTAGCTCATTTAAATAAAAATATGTAAAATAACATATATCTTTATTACATTTATATTTGATATTAGAGAAAATGTATTCTGCATCATGAATCAAAGTGGTGACTTTTATCTGAAACTTGGCATCCAAAGTGCTTCCTTTCCTGGAAACCTTGAAATTTATGAGGAAATCAAAGTTATATGAGTGAATTTCCTGGCAGTTCATATACTATTTATGGATGGAATGACTCCAAAGGACAGTGTCTAGCACATTTTAAGTTTCTTTTAGTCACGAAATAGCCAAATCCATCAATGAGTGTTCTTAAACCTATCAATACTATGTTCTAGAACATATTAAGCACAGTATGACATTTGTTCCTGTCTAGGTTGGTTCCGTGCAGGTCCCCATGCCTCACACATGATAGATAAGGGTGGAGACCCTGTCTGTCCATTCAGCAACGTGACCTCATCACCCAGCACAATGTCAGGCTCAGTAACGGCTAAAACTTCAGTTTCTTATTTCAAACTGTTCCCATCAGAGCCAGGCAAGGTATCTATCTGCACAGACGTGTGTCCTGGTGAGAACTGTACTTACATAGTCTTGGAAAAGAAGGTGAGAAGGGTGGGGAAGGACTCTGAGAAGTTATCTCAGGGCCGACTGAGGTGCTTGTTTACTAACCTTGTCTGCAAAAGAAAAATTGAGACATTTAGCCTAAAAAGGTGTTGACGTGTGATTTGCACCCTCTCAGATAACTTTTTTTTAATTCTGTCAGGATAAATGAGAAGAAAATATTATATGCTAAAACTTTTTTTTCCCCTGTAAGTGCTATATATGTGCTTGGTGTGGTATAAACATATGTTGGTTCTTTTTGCTAAGCATTAGTGTTAATTAGTGTTACTCTTACATCTTGTTTATGAATAAGATCAGTTTTTTTTCCCTCTTTGTCATAAATCTCCTCACAGAAAACAAAATAAAAAGACTACAGGTACAAATTTCTGTTTTGTTAAGATTTCAAGGCAACACTGAGTAGACCACTTCCTATCAGTGGTTCATATTCATGGACAAATTGCTATTCAGGTTTGTTTTATCATTCATTTATAAACTTGTGAAATAACATATGCTTTTACCAGAACCCTACGTCCTGTTCATAAAGGAGAACTGCCGACATGGAAATCCAGTATACCCTTGTGCCTCCGGCTGGACCTTCACACAGTATCAGGGCCGTTCTGGAAAGGATTACAACTTACGCTGTGATATAGTGGGATGTCCACTGAGTGATGTGCCTAAACAAACAGGTCATCTATCAACAATAAATAAATTTGAGGTTAATACTTTGTTAATGAGAAATACAGTTTATTCAACTTTTTCTATTGTGACGTTTACTCAGCTAATTTTATGAAAATAACACTTTTTCTTTTAGCAAGTGTTCTCAAATTCTGGTTTCTGACCTGCAACATCAGCATCACCTGGGTACATGCTAGAAACTCAAATTATTGGGTCTATCCCAGAACTTCTGAAACTTAGTAGTCTGGGCTCAGCACACTGTTTTTTTTGGGGGGGGGCAGAGAAAGAGACAGAGGCAGACAGACAGGAAGGGAGAGAGATGAGAAGCATCAATTCTTTGTTGCGGCTCCTTAGTCTCCTTAGTTGTTCATTGATTGTTTTCTCATATGTACCTTGATGGGATGGGAGGGGGGTCGGGGTGCTACAGCAGAGTGAGTGACCCCTTGCTCAAGCCAGCAATCTTGGGCTCAAACCAGTGATCTTGGGCTTCAAGCCAGTGACCTTTGGGCTCAAGCCAGCGACCCTGCACTCAAGCTGGTGAGCCCGCACTCAAGCTGGCGATCTCAGGGTTTCAAACCTGGGTATTCTGCGTCTCAGTCCGACACTCGATCCACTGTGCCACCTCCTGGTCAGGCCTAGCACATTGTATTTTAAACAAGCCTTCTAATGTTATTCTGATGCCTGTTTAACTTTGAGAATGACTGGCCTATAGATTTTGCTGGCACAGTAAATTTAACAGGATAAAAAGCATTTAGAAAGATCAACCCTATAAAAAAAGCTATCCAGATTAATCTGTTTAAATTTTTTATTTGTAGATATTTCATTAGCACTATTTTAATAATGAAACTCATCTTAATGGCATGTACTGAAGAATGCAGTTTTTGTAGTCCATCAATTTATTGTATTAAAATAACTATTAAAGTATTAAAATACTAATTATATGATCCTAAAATACAGAAAGTACATCAAATACAAAAGTACACAAAATATTACATTTGTATTAAAAGTAGATGAAAAGTAATATATCTTTCAAAAGCCATGGAATAAAGACAGCCCAATCTATAGTTGAGCCTGTATTTTATTAGCCTGTCATTGTTTAAATGGAAGAAAACTTATTGCTTCAAATTTCCCAGTTGTTGCACATAGAACCGAATAGATTCAGGAAATTTTCAGGTGTCCGGCTGGACACTTAATTAGTCTATCTGAGCCTTCTTTTTTATTATTTCATTCTTTTACAACTGTAATATCTCTAACATCTGAGTTAGAACTCTCCACCTAGGTTGACTTTCCATTAAAGTATCCAATGAACCAGACCTTCATTCTTTCTTTTTAACTAATACCTCATTGTGGCAAATCTCTGTTAGTTGAAGGAAAAATCCCATAGGACCAAATTAATTCTTGCTAATTGTCTGTTGGAAGTATACACTTATTAGCACTAGTTTTTTAACTGAAAGCAATTGAGGCATTAAGCAAAAGCAGAGGTGAGATTTCAAATACGAGGGGGCAGGCATTTTGAGTCATACAGAAGTTTTCTGACTCCCTTTAAGTTACATTGCATTGGTGACCAGTGACTTTCTTTTTTGTACTATTCTCCCATATTATGCTAGTTAATTCTGGGCTGAGTGTTGAAGGGTCAGCAATGGCCTTTTTCTCTGAGGATTTAGTTGAACATATGTCTGGAGTTCACTTTCTTGAAAGATTGCATCAGTTCTTTGGACAATGGGGCCCATTAAACCACTCATAAAGTTTTAAAAATATTGTGGTAAGAAATACCTAACACAGAACTTACCAACTTAATTCTTTTCAAGTATAGAGTTCAGGTGCATGGAGTATGTACATGCTGTTGTGAAAGAGATCACCAGAAATTTTTCATTTTGGAAATCTAGAACTCTATATCCACTAAACAACCACTCCCCTTGTCCCCCTCCCTCCAGCCCGTTAACTGCTTTCTACTTTTTTCCCTACGTTTTTGCCTACTTTACCTCATATAAGTAGAATCATAGAGTGTTTATTTTTTTGTGTGTGCGACTGGCACATTTCACTTAGCACAATGTCCTCAAAGTTTACACATATTTTAATGTGACAGGTTTCCTTTTCTTTTTTAAGGCTGAATAATATTCCATCTCTCACACACACAGACACACACACCACACACACGCATGCACTTACAGTTTGTTTATTCATTCATCTGTCAATGGACACTTCCATCGCTTCTTCCTCTTGGCAATTGTGATCAGTACTGCTTATGGACATGAGGTAAAAATATTTCCATGCAATCTCACAAGTCTTTTGGCTATTTACTCTAAACTGGGATTGCTAGATTACTGATAATTGTTAATTTTGAGGAATTCTATATTTCTTTTCATATTGTTTGCACAGTTTTACAATCCAACAAACAGTACACAAGGCACAAAGTTTCTATACCTTTTTTTAATAGGAATTTATTCTTTCATAATTCTGAGTCAAGAAGACTGAAACCATTATCATCAAGCTAATATCAAGATGGCTGCCGGGCTCCCTCTGGAGCCTGTAGGGAGAATCTGCTCTTGGCTTCTTCCAGCTTCTAGGCTGCTTGCATTCCTTTTCTCCTGGCCTACTCACTCCACACGTTAAGGCCAGCATCTTGAAATCCTTTTTTACTCCATTTCATATCTCTTCTCCTGCTGTGTGTGTGTGTGTGTGTAAAATCTCCCTCTAATTCTTTCTTATAAGCATTACATAAGAATACATAAGTGTATTTAGGGGTCACTCTTATCACCCAGGATGATCTCCCTATCTCAAGATCTTTAACTTAATTATGCCTGAGAAGACCTTTTTAATTTATAATGTAACATTTCTAGGTTCCCAGGATTAGGACCTGATGTTTGGAGGGGTGTTTTTCAGCTGACCATACTGCTGCTACAGTCTTATTCCTACTACTGTTCTCCATCTACTTTCAACTAAAACAAGTCCTCTGAAATCCCTCCTCCTGGTGTCATTTTTCTTTTTCTCAAATACTGGCTTCTTTTACTTTGTTTTCCTTTGGGTTCTTAGTCCATGGAAGGGAAACTAGAATCTCCATGCATACACCAACATGTCTTAAGTCTCTCCCTAAAATTATTCTTCTGTGGACCACAGCACTTTCTACCTCTTCAGTTTGTTATAGATAAATGTATTTTTTTAACTTAAAAAAATTTTAAAAAGTGTTCTAGTTTAGCTTATTTTATTTGGTAAAAGATATAAGCATCTCTGTCATTTCCTATGGACATATTGTATGCTATATATGATTAATAATTTCAGCGCTTGGCCTATGCCAGATTTTATAAACATTTCTACTATTAATATATTTCTCACTCATATTTTCTTTGTAAATAACTTTTGCTCCCATTCCATAATTACATTATGAATGTGTATATTCATGTAGATGTGTGTGTGTATTTAAGCTATTCAAATGGGCTCCAGGAAAAAACAATAAACCACTGATTGAAGAGCTTCAGATAACAAATGTGGTTTTATATTCAGTCTCTCTCCAAGCAAAATGTAGGTTCCAATGTCCCAAGAATTGGTTTATGACAGGCTATTTTCAGAATGAAACAAAGGATAAGTCATTTAATGGGAGGTATAATGGGATGAGACTGCAGTGATTTTCTAAGATGAGTGCTCTTAAATTCTGTGAAGTATACCTACAATAAATGACTAGACATAGTCTCCCCTCCTGAAAACACAGACAGCAAAAAAGTATTCTGATTTTTTGCTCTAAAATACTGTCTGTTCTTAAAATAACAAATGTTGCAAAAAGAAAGCTTAGCAGGATGATTAAACCCGTTGACAGTGAACAATAGCAGCCTGCACAGCATTTAGTAATATTTACTAACACAAAGTAAATAACTCCTAGTGAATTTTAATATATATTTAAGCCTCTTCCTTCTTTTCATTAGGGAGAAGGGGAGTTGAGACTTTTCAGAAAACACTGATGGCAGGAGAAAGGCTGAGTAGCTATTGTTCACCTCACAAGTGCAAAGGGGATGATGAAAGTCACCTATCATTTCTGAATGGCATGATAAAAATGATTCTATTCTGTCCATTGATTCAACAATAATTGGAATGCCTACACTGTACCTGACACTACTGTAGGTGCTGGGGATTCATTGGTGGAAAAACCATGAAAAAGGGCCTGTTGTCATTGAATGGAATGAGAGAGGATGGTGACAGACCAAAGATTTAATCAGTCACTTGAGAGAAGCACTATGAAAAGAAAAAAGCAGTGAGGGGGCTTGTTAGCTAGATAGGATGGTCCTAGAAGGCCTCTGTGAAGGAATGATGTTTGAATGGAAACCTGACTGAAGTGAGGCAGCAAGCCTGCGATATCTGCAGGACGAGAGTTCTAGGCAAGGGCCAGCAAATGTGAGGGCCCTGAGGCAGGCGTGTCCTTTGAGGAATAGCAAGGAGGTCCATGTGGTTGGAGCAGAGGGAGCCGGGAGAGTGTAGAAGGATTGAACAGAGGGTCAGGCTGGGTAGGTTCATCACCCTGGTAAGACTTTTAGTTCTCACTAAGTAAGGCAGGAGGGAGTGGGAGAAAGGGAGACTGACACCGTTTTTATCCATATTCTTAGCAATTTTTTGTGAATTAACATTTCTCCATTTGTTGTTTGCTTTAGTCAATCTCCAGAGTCCTGTTGATGTAAACAGTTTTTCCATTTTCTATTTGTTTCTTTGGGGGTAGAATTCACTGAATTCTTCATACCCTTATAGCTGGAAGCCCTGACTTTGTAACGTTTTACAAGTTTGTATACTGCTTCTTTTTACCTTCTTAGGTGAAATCACTTTTTCATTAAATTTGACACTTTATATATTTTTTAATGCAAACATTGAAGTCTATGCATTTCCTCTTAAGAACTGATCTAGTTGTATCCCTCCTGTTTTGATCCATTGCATTTATATCGTCATTCAGTATAAACATATTCTAATAGTCGTTGTTTTTCTTATTGCTTAGAAGGTGTTCCTATGTTTTCTTTCTGACTTATCTTTTTGTTTTTGAATTCTAACTTGAACATATGTGGTGCAGTGTACGGCCAAATTTTGAAATGTTCCATATGTATTTTGCAGTAAAGTTTCATTCTTCAAATGTTATGTGTAATATTCTACATTTGTTTATTATCATTGAACTTGTCAATTGTGCTGTTTGACTCAACTTTTTCTTTCCTGATTATAACTTGTTTGTTTGATTGAAAAGATAAGAGTGACAATTCCTCACTGTGATTTTTCTTAACATTTTTTTATATCAGTTTTTGTTATATCTACTATAAAGCCAGGTTGTTAAGTATGCATGAGTAAATGGAACAGTTTCTTATTATGTAGCAACCATCTTTAATTTTGGTTTTATAGCACAGCTTATTCTATGTGCTATTAGTATAGCTACATTATTTTGGGGGTTGATATTTGCCTGGTATATTATCATGAGATTTGTATTTGTCTAATTATTAGGTTTTCCTTTCCTACAGTCTTTTGGATTATTTTCTCATTCTGTCTACTCTCTATTTATTGTTTTGAATTTTCATACTCTGTGTATATTCTTTTAGTACATATAGCTGTGTATCATGCTTAACATCATATAAATAAACAGTGCTACTTTCCTTCTGGATAATACCAGGGCTTTACATTATTCTAAATACCTTGACTTTACATGCTATTACCTCCACCCATGGCCATGCACAGCCCTAGAATACAGGATTTAAATTCTGTGTTCTGGTTTATTCTGAAGGATTTTGAAGAGTGTGTTGGATTTGTAATGTTCTTACTTATTTTCAACTGTTGCAACAATTTAAATAGGAACTCTGAGCTATAAAAAGAAATGAGGAGAAACCTATTGTGATCTCCCCACTGGTAGCACTCTGCTGCAGTGGGAAAGTTAGTGTTCTTCAGTTCCTCTATTTAATTCTGATGTGTTGATGAACTTGCCTTTCCCCTTGGTTTCTCCCATTTTGCTCCTCTTTCTTTACTCTCTTTACACTAAATTTCTTTTTCTGATACAGCTTTATATAAGTGGTGTTCTATATAATATATGAGCTTTCTCAATACTTGAAACTTGTTTCAAAGTACTTGTTACTTAGTACAGATACTACTTTTTTTATAATTTTATTTAGACAATTAATTTTAACAGGGTGACATTGATCAACTAGAGAACATAGATTTAGATAAAAAATCTCCAGATCATTTTGACATTTGATTGTGTTGTATACCCATCACCCAAACAGATACTACTTCTATGATAATGATGATAGCAATACTTTCAATTTTTGTTTTATTTTTTACTCTGAAGTGTTCCACATGCTAATTATTTCAGGTTAGTTGAACTATCTTGGTCTCTATAATAAAATGACACATAAACGTGATATTAAAATGTGATATTGAAACAAAGACTCAATTTCCAACTCATCCTCCCCATCCTCCCAATCCTCTCCCCTCCTCAGTCTTCCTGCCCCAGCATATACTATTGATTACAGTTCTCACCTACATCTGAAGATGTCCCGCCTTTCTATCTCATGGGTGCTCCCAGCTCATGAATTCTTTTAAATATTACCATAAAAATCACAATTTGAGGCACTGACTCTAATTACCAAAGACCTTCACTCATTCCAGCTGCCACCAAAAAGCATTTTCCAGCTGCTACCAACAATGCTTCGAAATGCCAGTCAAGGCACACAAGAGTGAACAAAGTACATGACATTTCTCTGGGACTCATAAAGATAAGTTAAAGCATCTATTGATATTCATCAAGAATGAAGGGTGAGACAGTTTTACATGCAAATGAGAAAGGTGCTTAGAAAAACAAGCTGTGCTTCTGAGCCAGTTTTTGAAATTAATACCTGCATAGGAAGGTAGAGGCAAAGAAAGTCTTTGGAAAATCACTTTCAAATATGTGAATTTTTACCAAAATATGAAGAGAGAAATCTGTGCACATTCTGTTATTGAGGCAAGGTTCAAGGGATCTAGTTTGAGCTGGTTTGGAAAGTATGATCTGAAATTGGAGATCTGATTGCCTTCACCTATTTTTCCTTTTCTCTTCCTCCCTCCTGCTTATATATTTTTAAACTCCCCTCACCAAAATTACTGTTTTTGTTGATTGAATCTGGTTATTAAAAAAGGAGAGTGACAAGTCTTGTGCATTCAAGACTAGATCCACATCTTTCTGGCCAGGGGTATCGGTAGGAAGTGATGTGTTTTTAGAAGCCCTTGGTGTTCTTAGCAGTTAATGCTAGTAATAATAATAAAAATAACAATAGCAATGGCAAATCTGTATATAGTGCTTGCTATGTGAGACACAGTATTAAATATTTTATATATATTAACTTATTTTATACTTAACAGAAGTCTATATTACTGATGAGAAACCCAGTTACAGGGAAGTTATGTTTCCGGCCTGTAGTTGAGAAGCAGATACAGGATTTGAAACAGATGATCTGGCTCTCAGAGTTCAGGCTCTAACCCTCCATTTTATGTTGCCCAATAATTTATTTTTGTTTTTGTTTTTTAATTTTTAAATTTTTATTTTATTTATTCATTTTAGAAAGTAGAGAGAGAGGGAGAGAGAGGGAGAGGAGAGAGACAGAGAGAGAAGGGGGGGGAGAAGCAGGAAGCATCAACTTCCATATGTGCCTTGACCTGGCAAGCCCAGGGTTTCAAACCGACGACCTCAGCATTTCCAGGTTGACGCTTTATCCACTGCGCCACCACAGGTCAGGCCTCTTTTTAAGTTTTTTTATGGAAGGTGCCATAGTCTATCTTTCACTGAGAATTTGGCAGTGTTGAAAGGTCCACCACCCCAAATTAGGCTCTCATTGCTCCATCCTTCACTGCTATGAGTTCCCCTCTGGGTCCCAGCCCATACCTGTTTTCTCAGTCTCTGAATCCTAGAAGTACTTTCTACATTGTCTAATTATAGGTAGAATAGACTCTTTTTGAATAACTTGTATTTTTGTCTAACTATGTCAGGGGTCAGGAACTTTTTTGGCTTAGCGAGCCATGAATGCCACATATTTTAAAATGTAATTCTGTGAGAGCCATACAACATGTTTAACACTAAGTACAAGTAAATGTGTGCATTTTATGTAAGACCAACACTTTTCAAGTACAATAAGTCTCTAAATTCTTTTTAATAACGTTGTTATGCTGTTGCTAACCAATGATGAATAAAGTACTTCTTACCATTAATGTGACTTCTGGTGCTGCATGGTTTTGCTGATGGCTTTGTAGTCTGGTTGATACGTGGTGAGGTTAAGCTTCATGCAGGTGTTGAGACTTCCATCCATTAAACATGATCGTAGGTTGGTCTTAACGGTCTTTAGATGTGAGAAAGACTGCTCACATGCGTATGTAGAGCCAAACATGGTCAGTATAGCAATACTCACACGCTGCAGTGTGTGGTATGTGACGGGAAGCACATTCCAAGTTTTGACAATCAGCTGGTTCGCGGGTTGAAGTCTTTTCATTTCTCCCCAGTTGTGTTTGCTCGCCACCTCTGCTTGCTGTCATGCAAATCTTTCCAAATCTTCATTCAGTGACTTGAACTTACTCACTCACATGTCTGAGTCCTTCAGGTCAGCAGCTTGTAGCTCAAAATCTCTGACGGAAACACCGGGGATGTAACTCAGGTCGGCGCTGTCCACTACACACTCGTGTGGATGGGTGATGAACTTAAAAAGATGAGTGCGCTCATGAAATTCTCCAAAGCGCACGTTGAATGACTGCAGGAGATTAGATGTGAAGCCTGCTAGCTGCTAGAGATCAAGATGTTGAGCAGGGTAACTTGCTGTGCATGCATCTTTAAACTCTCCCAGTTTTCCAAAGTGTAGTAAACGACCTGTTTCAATGTTGGCAATGAAGAATTCCAGCTTGTTTTCAAATGCAAACACTACTTGTTGAAGGGATAAGACTGTATTTCCAATGCCTTGCATTTTCACATTGAGCTGGTTCAGATGTTCAGTCATGTCTTCAAGATAGTAGAACTTCAGGAGCCACTCGGTGTTAGCTAACTCAGGATGCTTGATGTTTTTCATTTCAAGAAAAGTCTGATTTCACTCAGACAAGCTGCAAAACAGCCGAGCACCTTCCTTCTTAACAACCAATGCACATTGCTGTGCAGAAGCAGATTGGATGATTATTCCCAACTTCATCCAGCAGTGTTTTAAACTGGCAATCATTTAGAGCTCAGGCAACAATAAAGTTGACCACCTGAATGACCAACGACATCAGCTCACCAAGCTGCTGGCCACACATCTGAGCACAAAGCACCTCCTGATGTAGGATGCAGTGAAAACTAAGGATGGGTCTCTTTTCATGTTCACAAAGAAGTGCTACGAATTCTGTTTTTCCCCACCATGCACGGAGCACCATCAAAATAAGTTTATCCATCGGTAGACTTTTTTCTTTAGAGAACTCAGTGAAAGACTTGAATAAATCCTCCCCTCTTGTTGTCTCTTTCATAGGCAAAACAGCAAGACTTTCCTCATGTAGTTTGTCACTGACAGCATACCTTGCAATCATGCTGAACTGGGATAAATGGCTTACGTCTATTGACTCATCCAAAGTGAGAGAAAAGAATGGTGCTGCATTTATGTCCTTCACTTGTGTTGCTTCAATTTGATTTGCCATCATGATGGTACGATCGTGAACAGTTCTTGCAGACAGAGGCATGTCTTTTATTCATTTAATTATCTTGTCTTTATCTGAAAAGTCATCAAAAAGTTCATTGGCAACATCAAGCATGAATGTTTTGTCATACTCCTCATCTGTGAATGGCTTTCCGTTTCTCACAATTGCTAAAACACCATAAAAGCTAACCGAATTCTAGTCACCTTGTTGGGTCCAAACATGGAGTTGCTGCTGACTAGCTTGCACTCTGCACAGTAGCTCTTGATATGCTTTCTTCCTGCTGTCACCTGCTGGATATTTCAATCCAAATGTAGTATGGCATGTGTTGAAGTGCTGCTTTATATTTGATGGTTTCATCGATGCAATTTTATCATTGCATATTAGACACACTGCAGAACCTGCTCTCTCCACAAAGGTGAATTCCTCTGTCCATTCCTGCTGAAAAGTACGATACTCATCTTTTTTTTTCTTTTAATCACCTTCTTCGTCAAAAGGGCTTCTGCAATTAGCTAGCTGACTACTTGATTAAAAGGAGGGAAGTTTACTTCCTGACCTCACAATGACCCATGTACATTATGCATTATCCAATAAAAATTTGTTGTTGTCCTGGAGGACAGCTGTGATTGGCTCCTGCCACCTGCAACCATGAACATGAGAGGTAGAAAATGAATGGATTGTAATACATGAGAATGTTTTATATTTTTAATGTTATTATTTTTTTATTAAAGATTTGTCTGCGAGCCAGATGCAGCCATCAAAAGAGCCACATCTGGCTTGTGAGCCATAGGTTCCCGACCCCTGAACTATGTCATGAAACTGTTTTCTCTTTCTACTTAATGTATAGCATTTGGGGACTAGAGATTATATCTTATATTTTAATGTTGTCACCAATCCCTAGCACAGCCCCACTGCCTAAGAACTATTTATGTGATGTATTGGTAGGTAAATGAGTGAGTAGTAATTAAACAACCAAGATAGAAAGATTGTCTGAATATATAGGAGAGAAGAGTTTAGCCTAAAAAGGATGGGAAAAGGAAAAAGAAGAAAGGAAAGAAAAGAAAGAAACTACCAGCTTTCAAGTGGAAGCATGTCAGACCAGGAAAATGGTAGGATGAATTAACTTGACAATCAGGACTCTTTCTAACTGAGGGGGAGACAAATCTGGACTTGAATTTTCCTCAGTGACTATATTTTCTCTTGTGTATTCTTTTTTTTTTTTTTTTTGTATTTTTTCTGAAGCTGGAAACCGGGGAGAGACAGTCAGATAGACTCCCGCATGCGCCCGACCGGGATCCACCCAGCACGCCCACCAGGGGCGATGCTCTGCCCACCAGGGGGGTCGCTCTGCCATGACCAGAGTCACTCTAGTGCCTGGGGCAGAGGCCAAGGAGCCATCCCCAGCGCCCGGGCCATCTTTGCTCCAATGGAGCCTTGGCTGCGGGAGGGGAAGAGAGAGAGACAGAGAGGAAGGAGGGGGGGGGTGGAGAAGCAAATGGGCGCTTCTCCTATGTGCCCTGGCCGGGAATCGAACCCGGGTCCCCTGCACGCCAGGCCGACGCTCTACCGCTGAGCCAACCGGCCAGGGCTCTTTGTGTATTCTTTGTAGCTGCACATCTGCTCAGTTTACTGCATATCCCTATAGTAAAGTCATGCTTTCTGTACTCAGGAAGGCCAGCCTGACAGTATATTGCTGTCATACAAGTCACCATGAAGATGAGTAGAAGGACCTGTAAGGGGAGGGCTACATTCTAAGGTCAAAATCACAAGGAAAATCTAAACCTCTTGGAAACAGCAGCCAAGTCAGGCACTTTGTGGAGCTGTACCATTAACCCCTTTGTTCCACAAAAATTCCTCCACAGAATTTGAAGTTAACTGGCAGAGCAGGTATCTTGGCAACATAAGCAAATGGAAGAACTCATGACCCTATATTGATATTTTAGCCTTGTACCAGATTAGATAAAGTGGAAGCTTGTTTTAATGAAACATTTGAAAACATGTGAAAGGTCCAAGCCAAGCTTGGAGGAGTGATAAAATATTTTGCCAAACAAAATTATGAGATTTTGCAGAGTACATAAGATTTTAATTTGATGCGCATTGTTGTGCCATTAATTTTAATAGTACATTTTAAATCCAATTGAATGAAACTTTTGTTTGAATCTAATATTCTTCTCTAAATCACATTTATAAGCAGTGACAACAAGTTTGCTTTTCTCCAATAATGCTGTGTGTTCTCTCTCCATATTTCCCATTCAATTTTACTATTATAGATTACTCTCTAAACTAATTCTGAAGTAAGCAATTTTAAGTGAGTCTCCTTCCCATCCCAATTTTCTGGAAGACTTTTTTTCCACGATAACCACAATTAATTCACTAATTTCCTTCATAGTCTAATTAGTAGCTGTTATCAGATTAAGCTGAAATTACCTGGCAAGAGTTCTTAGAATAGTTTTAACAAACATGAGCTCTTAGCGATGTAAAATTTTTCTTTGAACTATTTTTAACTTCCTATCATGTCTAGATTCTAACTGCAACTCCTACATAGTTCCTTCTAACTGCTCACAAATCTAGCAACAAGTTGTTCCTTATAAAGTATTTCATGAGCATGTTTCTTTTTTTTTGAGGTTTATTTTCATTTTTCAATTACAGTTGACATTCAATATTATTTTATATTAGTTTCAGGTGTACAGCATAGTGGTTACAATCATACACTTTACAAAATGTTCACTCTGATATTTCAAGTACCCACTTGGCACCATACATAGTTATTACAATATTACTGAGTATATTTCTAATGCTGTACTTTACATCCCATGACTGTTTTGTAACTACCAATTTATAATTTTCAATCTCTTCACCTCTTTCACCCAGTGCCCTAACCAAGCTCCTCTCTGGCAACCAATAGTCTGCTCTCTGTGTCTATGAGTCTCTTCCAGTTTTGTTTGTTTATTTATTCTGTACTTTAGATTCCACATGTTAGTAAAATCATATAGCATTTGACTTTCCCTGATGAACTTATTTCACTTAATACCCTCTACATCCATTAACGCTGTTGCAAATGGTAAGATTTCATTATTTTTATAATCAATAATATTCCATTGTATATATTTACCACCACTTTTTTTAGCTTTCTTCTATTAATAGCTTCTTGGTTTGCTTTCATAGTTTGTTTATTGTAAATAATACTGCAATGAACATAAGGGTGAATATATCTTTTTGAATTAGAGTTTTGGCTTTCTTTGGATATACAGCCTGAAGTGAAATTGTTGAATCCTAAGAAATTTTTATTTTTAATTTTCTGAGGAACTTTCATACTATTTTCCAAAGTGGCTTCACAAACTTGCAATACCAAAAATAGTGCACTAGGGTTCCCTTGCTTCACATCCTCACCAACACTTGTTGCTTATTGATTTATTGATGCTAGCCATTCTGACAGGTTTGAGTTGGTATCCCATTGTGGCTTTAATTTACATTTCCTTGATGATTAATAATTTTGAGCATCTTTTCATATGTCTATTGGCCATCTGTATGCCCTCTTTGGAGTAGTGTCTATTCAGGTCCTCTTCCTGTTTTTAAATTGGATTATTTGATTTTGATGCTGAGTTGTATGAGGTTTTATATATTTTGGATATTAATCCCTTTATCAGTTATACCATTGACAAATATATTCTTCCTTTCAGTAGGTTGTCTTTTTGTTTTGTTGGTGGATTTTCTTCCTGTGCAAAAACTTCTTAGTTTGATGCAGTCTTATTTATTTTTCTTTCATTTTCCTTGCTTGAGAAGATATATTAGAAAAAATATTGCTAAGAGAAATATCAGTGATTATACTGCCTATGTTTTCTTCTAGGAGTTTTATGGTTTTGAGACTTATATATATCTTTAATCCATTTTGAGTTTATTCTTGTATGTGATATAAAAAGATGGTCTAGTTTCATTTTTTTTGCATGTATTTGTACAATTTTCCCAACATAATTTATTAAATAGACTGTCTTTACCCCACTGTATATTCTTGCCTCCTTTGTCAAATATCAATTGAACATAAATGCATACGTTTATTTCTGAAAATTACACTACATGATATTAGACTATATTGCACAGCCATAGTAATCAAAACAGCATGGTACTGGCATAAAAACAGACATATAGGTCAGTGGAATAGAATAAAGACCCCAGAAATAAACCCAGAGCATGTTTAAAGCCAGTTCACTGCATCCCTTGCCAGTGAACATGTGCCTTCTCACCTGTTTGGCAGATCTATGTCCACTTGGATATAGATGCCTGAGGCTGTCACCGATGGGCTTTAAGGTCATTTGCATAATTCTCCTTCTGTTTTCCTGCACACTGAACACTTTTTGATTATGTGTTAGCTTCCTAAATAGATTCTCAAAGAGAAAGCATTTATTTATGAGGGACCTTGACTGTTGTGGTCCCTTTTCTTCCGTTGCCATTTTGGTAGATGCAGCAGTCTTTTGTGAGTTTGGTTAACATGAGAGAATGGTGTTAGTCTTATAGAGAATGATGAACTGTGGTTACAGTGACAGTTTAGAAGCTGGACTGCACCAAGGAAATGCTGCTCTGGTGAGTTCCCCCTGAAGGACCAGCTCATTGCCACCAGGTGGCTTTATAAATGCTACCTGGTTATATATACTTTGCTGGCCATCTGACTATGAAGGACTGGCTTTCTTAGCACAACTAGTGTATCTGCATTGACTCTTCCTACCCAGCCAGATCGTGCAGGGAGGAGGGTCTTCTTGTTTGACAACTCTCTTCCCAGGAAAGGCAGAGTAGAACTCAGTGTTGGTCCAGCTTCATGGAATAATTCTACCATCCTACACATGGTTTAATTTTTCCTATTGCTTCTTCCTGATCTTATTTTTAGAGATGAGCCACATATTGTCTGTATTTTTAACCCTGCAAGTTCCTGCTAAGTAATGACAAATAATACCCTTGGTAGTAGTATATGGAAGGTCACCAAGGGAAGATGTGAATTACCTCTAGTAATTTGTTATATGTTATATACAGAATGACATATGTAAAGTTACTACTTCAGGAAACATCACTTGTTAGTCATTCACCATTGACAAATAGAGATCCTTTCTTCATGAAGTCTCACAAATAAATTCCTTCCCTTCTATTTCTAACAATATCTGCATAGACCAGGTCTGCATTGGCTCATGGACTATCGCATCACTCTTCAGATTATTATTTAAATGCCTTTTGAATAGTCCTAGAACTTTGCCCTGGGGACCAGGAGACATAGGCCATGAATAAATGTAAACACAAACAAGTCGGTCACCTATCTAGACCTTATTATTTTTTATTTTAAATTAAAAAAATTGAGGATAAACTAGAATGTTTCCAGAAGCTTTTACTGCACCAGAAGCAAATTGCTCTATCAATCCCCCATTCCCTGTCTCCACTCTAAATTCTCAGATGGCTTTTCACTTTTTTACAGCAGAAACTTTACGATCTTAGAACTTTGTATTCTGGGCAAAATTATTTGATCTCATTTTACTGATGGTTTTACACACATGTCTTACATTGATGGCTTTTTCCTCTTTATTCTGATGCTCTTCCCACCTCTTGCCTCTTCTGTACTTGACTGAGTCTCACTCTCCTGTCAGCTCTGAATCAGGCTCTGTAACAGTAACACCATCCCTCATCATCTTCCAGCGCCCACAGTGATTTGTCTACTTTGAGTTTCCATTTGGCTTGTACAATGTGCCCCTGGAAAACCTTGCATTTTGCAAAACCAAGCACTAAAAGGACCAGAACTCATGAAGGAAACAGATTTGGAGCAGATCACTCAAAACCTATGCCACTTTGTGACCACAAATGCAAACAAGAATAATCCTAATATTAGCTTCAGTAGAATTTTAAAAGGCCTATTAAATCCTTAAAAAAATGAGAAATCCTACAGTAACTGTAGGATTTTACCTTAAAAACAAAAAGTACTATAAAGAAAAGTACTTTAATAATGGGAGGGTGGGTGAAGATATCAGGCCAGAACAAGGTCTGATGAGTAAGGAAGACAAGAGCAAGTGTACTGTGGTCAGGGAGAACCTGGGATAGCCCTTCTAAGGCAGGATCCATGACCTAGCTGAGTTGAGAGGAAGGACATGGGCAACTGTACAATGACTTCCTCCAGGCATCAGATGTGTGAGTTCATCTGTTAATACTTGATAGTACAAATTGTTAATGGGCTAAAAAAGTCATGTGTAAATCAATGCAACTTCCATAATTATGCTGAAAGCATTCATTCATTTACCACTCCCATAGAAGCTATTTTACATTATGGTAACAGACATTGTATCAACACAAATTATTCTCTTTTGTTTTAGATAATCTATATGTCACCAACAGGTATTTTAATAATAATGAGAAAGGGCTAAGGCATATGAAGAATTTCCCTGGATGCTCAGCTTGCTAACTTGTCTTCCTTACAAACTGTTTCTGAAAACAAGTACTTTTAGGATGGAAATCTCTTTTATCTCTTGTAGGTTCCTTGAAGAAGATGGTGACTGAGAACTATTTGGATTCCCAGTTGCAATTTCTTCTGTTTTGACCTAGAGGGTTTTTAATATGGTCTTGATTAATGACTGATTGTTCAAACCACACGCAAGTGTAATTAGACATAAATACCATTTAAGTCTCATTTCTCTAATGCACTTATCTTTAAACTATCATTCTAAATATTTCTCTTACCAGTCAGGCCTAAAATTATGGGAATGAATGAATAGCTTTGCATTCAGTAAATTGTGAGAGGAAAAACTATATATTATATCTTAGTGAATTCGTTATCATACTGGTTAGAAAGGAGAGGCGGCTCCATGGTACACCAGCCACTGTGGGCCTGTAGGAAAAAAACATTCTAAGCATTTTCATAAATCTACCCCAAGAAAATTAAAAGTGCTGATCACAAAGCAATGAAGTAGCAGCTCTTTAGAACAGTGTTTCTCCCACCTATGTGTGCGGGTCAAGCACCCTGTTTGATCCATGTTTACCAGACACGTGGCGTTCAGGCGGGTCTCGTCCATGAATGTGTGCAGTGTCATCACACACGTGCACTAGCGCTCAAGTCCTCCCCCGGGAGGTTCTGTGTGCTGCCTGCGCGCATGTTGCTAAAACTGTACTTACTCTGAAAATAATGCCGGTGAGAAAATACATTTCCCCTTCCGGATTCTAAGAGAATGCTGACAAAGTGGTCCTTTGGGGTCTCTCACAAGCTATATGTAAATCAGCATCTTCTAAGCTGAGAAAATGGAAAAAACAGAACATATTCCGTTAGAATCTAGGGATTTTGTGGTGTTTCTCACATTCCGCTTCCGCCAAAGAGAATCTGATGTCAGGGTGGGTGAAATTGTTAGCTTGTTCCCTGGGGAAAGGTAAATTGCTATAGGAAACTTAAAAGTTACTCTGGGTGACACACAGGCTGCCACAGAGGCACTTGTCATGAGCAGGGATACCAATCAAAGCTGGCATGTTCTTGTGAAAGTGGATGTCATGGTAAAAAGGAGCAACTGAAGAGAGGTGTATTCCTGGGAACACTTTGAGTTATGGAGCATGGAACCCTGGAGCTGCAAATATCGACTTGGCTTTACTGTGGCAATTAGCTTCCAGCAGGCAACATCTTTTATCTGCTAGATGTGACTAAAAATTTGACACCTATGACAAATATACTGAACATCAAAGTCCAAGGGTCTTGGTAGTTATTAATGTTACTAACTGTTCTCAGAAGAATGAATTTCAAAACCTACTAATTCTATGGTCATTTCTCTTCATTTCAAAGTATTAGGGAAGTGATTCCTTTTATTAGGCTATTTTTTTCTCTTGTGCTTTACACATTTTAGGAAGTATTACCTCTTGAGATTGAAAAGACTATGACAATTGTCAGTGTAGCTTCTATTCCAAGTACTTGTTGTTGAATCAGAATCACTGGGGCTGACCTAGAAAATACAGCTTTCCAGGCTTTACCCTCAGTGAATGAAAAATTTGGTTGGTAACTAGCCAGATTTTAAAAATTTTGGTTGGTAGCTATATTTTTAAAAGCTCTGAGGTTCTAAGGTGCAGCTAGAACTGAGGATGACTTGATATGAATCATGCTTGTGAAAGTCGTATGTTAAAAGGACAGTACCAGCTACAAGCAGCTGTTCCGTTAATGGTAGTGATGATGATGGTGGAGGAGTGCGAGGAAGAGAAGGAGGAGGAGGAGAAGAACTGGTCCGGCTGACAGTGTCTTCAGATGCAATTTCCTTTAGATAAGAATGGCTTTATCACTGTTTTCTGTCAGCTTATTCTTTTTTGAAAATTTTATTTAGAAAATTAAATTTAATGGGGTGACATTGGTCAATAAGAGTACATAGGTTTCAGGTAAACATCTCTATAGCATTTGAACAGCTTATTCCTAAAAATGGAATTCCTTTGTTCATCCAGGTTAGAAATAGGTTCATCTATATTTCTTGGATTTTAAGTCCCTGTTCATTCTATGGTACATCATCATACTGATAATACCTCTTTTTGAGGGAAAAGAGGGATTGTGGGTGAAAGATACAAATTTGCACCTCACTACAGATCACACTCTGATTTCAGAAATAAAACTTGTGGGAAAAGAGTTTGGTAATGATGAGAAAATAGTCTGTGACTTTCCCTTACTATCCAGGTTGGAAGAGTCATCACCCAGTAACATTAGTCTTAATGATGGGAGTCGACAGGGAAATATTTTTGTTTATAAGAACATAATGAGCCTGGCCAGGCAGTGGCGCAGTGGATAGAGCGTCGGACTGGGATGCAGAGGACCCAGGTTCGAGACCCGAGGTCGCCAGCTTGAGCACGGGCTCATCTGGCTTGAGCAAAAGCTCACCAGCTTGGACCCAAGGTTGCTGGCTTGAGCAAGGGGTTACTCAGTCTGCTGAAGGCCCATGGTCAAGGCACATATGAGAAAGCAATCAATGAACAACTAAGGTGTCGCAATGAAAAACTGATGATTGATGCTTCTCATCTCTCTCTGTTCCTGTTTGTCCCTATCTATCCCTCTCTCTGACTCTATCTCTGTCCTTGTATAAAAGAAAAGAAAAGAACATAATGAAATCACCTAATTTAGGGAAAAATAAATTTCCTCTCTCTGCATTTTAATAAAGTCTAAATCAGTGGGAAGCAACTTTCACCAATTTCAAATATGGTGTATTACTGATATTGCTCCCACAAAAGTCATCAAAATATTTTTTGACCAGCCACCTTCAATCACCTTCAATGGGGAAAGCTATGAAAGAACACAAACTGCCTGACCAGGTGGTGGCGCAGTGGATAGAGTGTCGGACTGGGATGTGGAGGACCCAGGTTTGAGACCCCAAGGTCGCCAGCTTGAGCGCAGGCTCATCGGGTTTGAGCAAGGCTCACCAGCTTGAGCCCAAGGTCGCTGGCTCGAGCAAGGGGTCACTTGGTCTGCTGTAGCCACCTGGTCAAGGCACATATGAGAAATCAATCAATGAACAACTAAGGAACTGCAACAAAGAATTGATCTATCCCCTCTCTGACTCTCTGTCTCTGCAAAAAAGAAAAAAAAAAAAAAGCACAAACTACTGAAGACACTTAAAAGTAAAACAAGCAAACTGAACTGTTGAATTGGTTAAAAATGTACTTAAAGCACAACTAACCTACTAAGAAAAAGATTTTACATATCACCTACAGGTTGAATTATATACTAGCTCATCAGATCAAAAAAGTTCATTTATGGGATCTGAAAACATAAATTATATTTCAAATCTTGAAAGATCTAGTTTAGTGGTACTTTGTGATCTCTCTCTCCCTTCTATCTTCCTTCCCTCCCTCTCTGTCCTACCCTGGAAATAATTATGATCTTAACAAGATATTAAATTACTCAGAAGTTAATCTTATATCTGTGAAAGAAATCTTCTTTTAAACTTATTTTCTTTTTTTTTTTTTTTTCCTTTTTTTTTCTTTTATAATTTTATTTATAACAATATCTGTGTTATTTAGTTGTAAAGGAATTCAGCAAAAATTATTAAAACGTTTGTGTCCCCAAAACAGGGCTGCCCGCTTGCCCTTCCTTGGTATGCCCCACCTCCTCCCCAGGGGAGGGGAGGCTGGGGTATAAACTTATTTTCAATTAACCATTTGATCTTTTTATTTCCCTGAGTAATCCCCTTTTACAATTATTCTTGTGTTTCACATATTACAGTATTAAAAAGATGTCAGCTACTGGGCTTTCTCTTGCTGAACTGTACAGATAAAATAAAACCATCTGTCTCTTCAGAGGTGGATAATTAACTAATGGTATTATTTTATCTCTGATAGCACAGAAGCCTGAGAGAGTCTCAATATTTTCTTTGGAAACACTAATTTTCTAGACAGACTCTTATGTATTTGTTATTAAGCAATTTCTCCCTACTGTAAATATAAAATATGAATAACCAATGAATAATGTCAGGGTACACGTGCTTAAGTTTTTACTGTACCCCATACCCCTGATGTTCTTATTTTCGGAAGGCATTGAAATATGAGAGACTTGAACGTTTGATGTCCTCATTATGAGTATGACAACTGAAGAAAGCAATAAAAAAGATTGTATCTGTAAATTTTTTATAAGCTACCTATTGTGAGAGCATCTTGCTCCACACCAGCTTTATTAAGATGGAATTGTCATATAGTGTGTAAGTTTAAGATATACAACGTGTTGATTTTATACATTTATATATTGCAAAATTAACACCACCATAGTGTTAGCTAACATCTCCATCATGTCACATAATTACCATTGCTTTTGTGTGGTAAGAACATTTAAGATGTATTCTCTAGGCAATTTCAAGTATATAATTGCCATGCTGCACATCAAATCTTTACAACTTACTTATCTTATAACTTAAAGTTGTACCCTTGGACCAACATCTGTGCATTTTTCTTACCCCTGCTTCCACCCTGATAGTTACTTTTCAACTGTTTCTGTAAGTTTAGCTTTTTTAGATTTCATATAGAAGTGATATTATACAGTATTTGTCTTCTCTGTTTGACTTATTTCATTTAGGATAATATCCTCAAGGTCCATTTATGTTGTTGTCACAAATGACAAGATTTCCTTCTATGTTTTGGCTGAATAATACATCATCTTTATCTGTTGATCCACTGACAGATGCTTAGGTTGTTTGCATTTCTTGGCTATTGTGGATAATGCTATGGTGAACACAGGGTGCAGATATCTCTTCAAGATTCTGTTTTCATTTCCTTTGGATATATATGCTGGAGTAAGATTGCTGGATTATATGGTAGTTTTATTTTTTATTTTCTGAGGAACCTCTATACTATTTTCCATCGTGGTTGTAGCAGTTTACATTCTCAACAGCAATGCACAAGAATTCCCTTTCTTCACATTCTCGCCAATACTGGTTATGTCTTGTCTATAATGGCTCTCCCTATAGGTGTGAGGTAATATTGTGGCTTTGATTTGCATTTTCCTCATGATTAGTGATGTTGAGCACCTTTTCATGTATGTGTGGGTCACTTGTAAGTCCTCTTTGGAAATATGTCTATTCAAATCCTCTGCCCATTTTTAAATTGGATTGTTTATTTATTTATTTTTGCTATTGAGTTGTGCGTTTTTCTTTAAAATATATAATTGGATATTGATCTCTAGTTAGATATATGATTTGAAAATATTTTTTTCCATCCAGTTAATTGCCTTTTTATTTTGTTGATGATTTACTTTGCTGTGCAAAAGTTTTTAGGTTTGATATAGTCCTACTTGTTTATTTTATGTCTGTAGCCTTTGCTTTTGGTGTCAGATCCAAACAAAGCATTGTAAGACCAATGTCAAAGAGCTTATTGCCTATGTTTCCTTCTTACATTCAAGTCTTTAATCCATTTGAGTTTTTTGTGTATGGTGTAAGATAGTGGTCCAGTTTAATTCTTCTATGTGTGGCTTTCCAGTTTTCCCAACACCATTTATTGAAGAGACTGTTTTTTCTTCATTGTATATTCTTGGCCCCTTGGTTGTAAATTAACTGATTGAATATGTGTGGGTTTGTTGATGGACCCTCTATTCTGTTTCATTGACCTATGTATCTGTTTGTAAGCCAGTGCCATACTGTTCTGATTACTATAGTTTTGTAATGTTTGACATCAGGAAGCATGATGCCTCCATTATTGTTCTTTCTCAAAATTGCTTTAGTTATTCTGGATCTTTTGTGATTTGATTTGAATTTTAAGACTGCCTGTTTTGTTTCCATGAAAAATGCCATTGGAATTTTGATGGGGTTTGCACTGAATAAATAGGTGGCTTTGGGTAGTGCGGACATTTTAAGGTCTTTCACTCCATTGTTTAAACTTATTTACCTGCAAAAAAATGAAACTAGACCACCAACTTACACCATTCACAAAAATAAACTCAAAATGGATAAAAGACTTAAATGTAAGCTGTAAAACCATAAGCATCTTACATAGGCAGTAAGCTCTCTGACATCTCTCGCAGCAATATATTTGCTGATTTATCTCCACGGGCAAGTGAAATAAAAGACAGGATAAACAAATGGGACTATATCAAACTAAAAAGCTTCTGCACAGCTAAAGACAATAAGAACAGAATAAAAAGACAAACTACACAATGGGAGAATATATTTGACAATACGTCTGATAAGGGGTTAATAACAAAAATTTATAAAGAACTTGTAAAACTCAATACCAGGAAGACAAACAATCCAATCCAAAAATGGGCAAAAGAAATGAATAGACACTTCTCCAAAGAGGACATACAGATGGCCATTAGGCATATGAAAAAATGCTCAACATCACTAATCATTAGAGAAATGCAAATTAAAACCACAAGGAGATGTCACCTCACACCAGTCAGAATGGCGCTCATCAACAAAACAACACAGAATAAGTGCTGGCGAGGATGTGGAGAAAAGGGAACCCTCCTGCACTGCTGGTGGAAATGCAGACTGGTGCAGCCACTATGGAAAACAGTATGGAGATTCCTCAAGAAATTAAAACTCGAACTGCCTTTTGACCCTGCTATACCATTTTTAGGAATATACCCCAAGAACACCATAGCACTGTTTGAAAAGAAGAAATGCACCCCCATGTTTAAGGCAGCACTGTTCACAATAGCGAAGATCTGGAAACAGCCCAAGTGTCCGTCAGTGTACGAGTGGATTAAAAAGCTTTGGTACATATATACTATGAAATACTACTTAGCCATAAGAAATGATGACATTGGATCATTTACAACAACGTGGATGGACCTTGATAACATTATACTGAGCGAAATAAGTAAATCAGAAAAAACTAAGAACTATATGATTCCATACATAGGTGAGACATAAAAATGAGACTCAGAGACATGGACAAGAGTGTGGGGGTTATGGGGGGAGGAGGAGAGGGAGGGGGTTTGGGGAGAGGAGGGGCACAAAGAAAACCAGTTAGAAGGTGACGGAAGACAATTGGACTTTGGGTGATGGGAATGCAGCATAATCAAATGTCAAAATAACCTAGAGATGTTTTCTCTGAACATATGTACCCTGATTTATCAGTGTCACCCCTTTAAAATTAATTTTAAAAAATGTAAAAAAAATTTATTTCTAGGTATTTTATTCTTTATGATGCAATTGTCAATGGGGCTGTTTTCTTAAATTCTCTTCCTGATAGTTTATTATTAATGTATAGAAACACAACGGATTTTTGTGTATTGATTCTGAATCCTGCAACTTTAATAAAATCATTGATTAGTGCTAACAGTTTTTTTGGTGGTGTCCTAAGGATTTTCTATATATAATGTTATGTCATACATAAATAGTGATAGATTTATTTTTTCCTTTTTGATTCCTATGCCTTTTTGTTTCTTGCCTAATTGCTCTGGCTAGGACTTACATTACTATATTTAATAAAATGGGCAAAAGTGTTTATGCTTGTTTTGTTCCTGATCTTAAAAGAAAAGCTTGATGCTTTTCACTGTTGAATAAATGTTAGCTGTGCATTTGTTATATATAGACTTTATTATATTGATGTTTAACCTCATTATTTCCCCCTATTTTTGAGTTTTATTCTTTTTCTGCCTTTGTGTTTTTAATTGAGATTTTTACATAATTTCATCTTTTCTTCTGTCTTATCATATTTTTTTCTTTTGGTGGTTGCCCTAGAGTTTGACAAGTATATTTACTTGGTTTAGTGCTAATACCTTATAATAACAAAATAATTCTAATTGCACCTTCCCTTATATTATTGCTATCATTTATTTTACTTATACATAATTGAATGCATCATATTGTTTTAATTTTGAATAAACCATTATCTGTTAGATCAGTTAAGAATAAAAAATAAAAGTGTTTATTTTACCTTTAATTATTTTTTTCCTAATGCTTTTCCTTTCTTTATGTAGATCCAAGTTTCTGCCTTATATTTATCTCTTTGAAAACTTGTTTTAATGTTTGTTATAATGCAGTTCTACTGGAAACACATTTCTCTATTTTTGTTTGATAAAATCTTTATTTCTTTCTTTTTCTCCTATTTATTCTGTTAAAAAATATTTTGAAGGGTACAGAATGTAGAATTATGTTTCTTCTTCTATACTCTTCTCTTAATTGCATGGTTTCTAAGGATAAGTCAAATGTAATTGCATGGTTTCTAAGGATAATTCAGGTGTAATTCTGATGGAAGGTTTTTTCCCCCTCTGGTTTTTTGAAATAATTTTTTCTTTGATTTTCTTTTAGTTTGAATATAATATGCTTAGTTGTCATTTTTATTTATCTTTCTTGGTGTCCTCTGAGCTCCTAGATCTGTGGTTTGGTGTCTGACACTAATTTGGGAATATTTCTTCATTCCTTTGTCTCTTTCTTCTCCTGGAATACCTATTATATTTATATTATATTTTTTGTAGTTTCCCATGGTTCTTGAATATTCTCTTCTGTCCCTGCCCCCACCTTCAATCTCTTCTCTGCTTTTCAGTTTTGAAAGTTTCTATTGACATAGTCTCAATGTCAGAGATTTTTTCTCAGCCGTGTCCAGTCTACTTTGTCCCCATCAAAAATATTCTTCATTTCTGTTACAATGCTCTTGATCTTTAATATTTGTTTTTGATTCTTTCTAGAATTCCCATCTCTCTGTCTACATTATTCATGTGGTCTTTCATGTTGTCTACTTTTCCAATTAGGACCCTCAGCAAATTAATCATAGTTGTTTTGAATTATGGATTTCATAATTTCAACGTCTCAGCCACATCTAAATCTAGTTCTCATGCTTTCTCTGTCTCTTCAAATTGTGTTTTTTTTAAAAAAATCTTTTTGTTTGCCTTGTCATATTTTTGTTGCAAGCCAGACATAATGTGTTGGATAAAAGAAATTGTTATAAACAAGCCTTTAGTGGTATGTGGTAAGGTGTAGGGTAGGGGAAGCATTCTGTGGTCCTATTATAAGGTATTTTTCCCCACCGAGAAGGAAGGAAGGGGCCAGAGCCACGAAGTGTGGAATAATAAAAGGCTTTATTGAGTACAGAGCGCTTCCTGCCTGATAAGGTTCCCTGACCCCGAGAAAAGATGGAGGCCAGGGAAGTCACAAGGATTAAACTGCGTGAGGGATATTTAAAGGGTCCCTAGGGTGGGCGAGCTAATATGACGTGGTGAAATCTCACTGGCTGATGGAGGTGTTGCTCTTTTCCAAAGGACTCCTGGGAAGTTTCTTTTGGTGCACTTGGTTGTGGGAGGTCCTAGCCAAAGTTTCCAGGAGGGCCTGAGTTCCCCACATGACCATCCCCCATTATCCACTGACCTTACATTCTGACCTTTTGTGTTAAATAGAATAGGGGCGCCGTTTATTCATCTGGCTACTTCCTGCTGATTAGGGGCATCGTGGAGAGGGGGAGATCAGAAGGTGGTTGTTTTGAGGGGTGTCAGGAGGAACATCTGTTTGGCCTTGAGTTGAGAAACTTCGTGGATGTGGTCCTGTAAGAATTTTAAAAAAGAGGAGTAATAGGGGGATTTGTAGGGTCCAGCCTTTTGGTGAGCTGGAGATGGATGGAGTCCAGTGATTCTGACTGCCAGTGGTCCTGTATGGAGGCAAGCTTGAGGCAAAACTGCATGTCAGGAGTGGTGTAAAAAGAGGAAAGGGAGTGGTCCCATCCATTCCCATAATCGAGACCCGTGAGGGAACTAGAGGTCCAGAGTGTGATGGCAAAAACAGAGAAGGTAGCCCCTGTGTTGACAAGAAATGAGATGGACTTCCCCACTCGTTGCAGCATACCCTGGGTTCTCCGAGTCCAGGCCGTGTCCTAGGAGTTTGAGCGATGTATCCACCTGGCTGGATTGGCCTCCCATTCGGGCAGCTTGTCTTCAACGTAGAGGCGCTGAGGAAAAGCCTGTTGCCCAAAGGGGCAATCACTCTGCCAGTGACCGGGTTGTTTGCAGTCAGGGCAGTACTCAGTGGGAAACTGTGGGCAGGGGTCCTGCCAGCACCAGTGACCCTGCTTGCCACACTTAAAGCAAGCTGCTGGTGGGGTTTCTCTTTGTGGCTTGGACTTGGGTCGGGCACTTCCTGTGCCTTGCCTCTGTTGTCTGCCGGCCTTAGGGTTGCCAGAAGAGCCTGGGTTTGGAGCGTTACCTTCTGCTGCATATGGGCCTGGCGAACAGCCTTGGCCTGTTTCTACTAGTTGGGACCATTAAAAACTTTAAATGCCATATTCACAGGTACTGGATATGGGTTTATGGGTTGAGAATAAGAGGAGGGGGGCTCATGGAGAGCCCAGCACCCAGATCTGGCAGGAAACCCTGGAGCTAGAGGCAGGACAGGGCCAGAACTTTCTTTAAGGAAATAGGGGTTGGGTGTCAGGATCCTGAAAACTGGTGTAAGAGCCAATAGTAGGTGGAGAAAGACCTGATGGAGGAGGGGTTTAAAAACACAGTGGAGAAGGGAGGGGCCCCTGGCCAGCAGGGGAGGAGAAAGAGACACTGGTAGTGGTGAATGAGAAACAGGATTTTGCAAAGGGAGGAGAGGAGGCTCTTGGAGGGAAGAGACTTGAGCGAAGAGGTCCACAGAGGGACCAGAGAGAAGTCCCGAGAGAGAGGCGCCCCCAGGGGTCAGGCAGGAGCGGGAGAGAGTTGGGAGTCCACGAAGAAGGAAAGATCAGGAGTGGAGGTTTTAGGTGAGGTTTTTCTGTCTAGAAAAAGGGTCTGCGTGGTGGAACAGATGGCACAGAGATTAAGGACGGGCACGCGAATAACTAAAAGCCGTGAATGTAAGGGATCTCCAATCAGCTCCCAGCTTTTTTGGCGATAGTTAAATTGGTGAGGGTATTAAAACCGAAAGTCCCTTCAGGAGGCTAATTCAGTGGGTTCTATGGCCTGGCCACAGTGGAGAAGAAGAACAGTTTCTTCTTTAGGGAGGGAGATTCCTGTGGCCCCATGGCCACCCACAGTTCTCGGAGTGGTCAGAGATGAGCATTGGCATCCCAAAACTCAAGCTCTGGCCACAGATGGCTAAGGTAAAGTGGATGTGCTCTGGACGTCTCCACGGGCACACACGCACTCAGAACAGAAAGAGATCCCTGACATAGCTACGGTTTCCGTACAAGGAGTCTTGGCGGAAAGAACTGAGGGGAAGGCTGGAGGCAGGGGACTTACCGCACTGTGCGCCGAAGTGGGTGGAAGGTCGGAGATCCTGGTTCTTTCTCGGAGGGGAAGGGGAGAGGAGTGGTCCTTGCGGACTTCAACTCCTCCCAGTTTTTGGCACCAAAATGTAAGGTATTTTTCCCTGCCAAGGAAGAAGGAAGGGGCCAGAGCCACAAAGTGTGGAATAATAAAAGGTTTTATTGAGTACAGAGCACTTCCCACCCGACAAGATTCCCTGGCTCCAAGAAAAGATGGAGGCCAGGGAAGTCACAAGGATTAAACCATGTGAGGGATATTTAAAGGGTCCCTAGGGTGGGTGAGCTAATATGACATAGGAAATCTCACTGGCTGACGGAGGTGTCACTCTTTTCCAAAGGGCTCCTGGGAGGTTTCTTTTGGCGCACTTGGTTGTGGGTGATCCTAGCCAAAGTTTCTGGGAGGGCCTGAGTTCCCCATGACCATCCCCCATTATCCACCGACCTTACACCTATAATTACGTTTTAGTCTTTTAGGGAGCTGTACCCTGGACTGTGAACGTCACCAGTACTTCTCAGATTCCTATTTTCCAACCGTCAATTTGAGGTGGACAGGATGGCTAGAATAGGCTAGTGTCGGGTATATTTTTCTACCAGGTCAGTTAGGCTTTGATAAAACCATAATAGGTTAATATGGTCTGGTGAAATAGTTTCCCTTGAGGGGAGATTTTGCTAAGGAGAACAGAATGCTCTGGTGTATTTAAAAATGTTATTTTCCCCTCCCCTGGCTGGAAGCTCAGAGGGCATGTTTTCTCTGGTTTTCACTTTGAGAACCTGGTCGGGCTTCTGGAGATAAAAACCACAGAAGTGTGGGGTCTTCTGTGTGACTGGGCCCCTTGAGTTTTTAGCTCTCAGACTTTCTCACACTGAGCCTTCTGCAATTTTTCATTGCAGTTAGGTTTTCCTACCCTGGTACAGGTTTCTGGAGAGATTCATTCTCTGGGGGTTCTGCTCTGTGATTCTCGTTATTCTGTCTGTCTCTCCAATCTTTAAAGCAGTGGTTTGCCCTGTGACCTCACTCCTGTGACAGGTCTGAGAAGGGATATTGATTTTTCAGCTTGTTTAGCTTTTTTCTTGTTGGGACAGTGACAACTTCCAAGGTACTCAATGCTGGATGGAAAACCAGAAGTCTCATATTGCCTGTTTAATATTAAGTTTGTTACTAGGTATTTAATATTTCTGTTGCTATTATAAATTAAGCCTTTCCTATCATTACATATTTTAACTAGTGTTGTTTTATACACAAAAACGATTGTTTTCTGTATATTAATTTTTCCTGTCACCTTATTAAATTCTCTTATTATTTGTAATAGTTTTCAGTGGATTTTATTGTTTTTTCAGGTATACAACCATGCCTGTTTGCAGCCAGAATACGATGGGAATGATAGTCCCTGGGGTTGTGAAACATGGTTGCACAGCTGATTCATGTCACCTGAAAAAGAGAACATTTTACCTTCTCCTTTACAATTTTTTTCCTTTTTCTTTTTTAAGTGAAAAGAGGGGAGATAGAGAGACACACTCCTGTATGTGCCCTGACTGGGATCCACCCAGCAACCCCAACTGGGATTGATGTTTGAATCAACTGAGCTAATCTCAGTGCCCAGGGCCAATGCTCTAACCAACTGAACCACTGGCTGTGAGAGGGGAAGAGGGAGTGAAGAGGGAGAAGGAGGAGGAAAGAAGCAGATGGTTGCCTCTCTTGTGTGCCCTGACTGGGGATCCAACCAGGATGTCCATATGCTGGGCTGAAGCCCTATCCACTGAGATACCAGCCAGGGCCCCCTTTACAATTTTTATACATTAATATCTTTGTCTTGCCTAATTGTATTGGTTAGTTCCACCAGAACAATATAAAAATAACAGTGGAATTATTTACTGTCTTTACATTGTTCTTGACTTCAGTGGGACTGAAGTCACTATTGAATACCACTATTGCTTCCTGTTAAACACGATTCTGTTATCATGTTCAAGATAGCTTGAGCAATTTTCTATTCGTTTAAGGAATTTTATTTAAAAAGAATCAGGTATAGAAGAGATTTTTAAGTGCAGGTAATATCTGAGGCCATGGATATCATCATAGTTGTAAGAAAAGCAATTGTGTACGTAGAAAAACAAAGGAACAATAGATTAGATTAAACCTTAGGAAACACCTGTATATTGAGGGTGGAAGAGAGAGGAACTGGAGAAGCAGTCAGAGAGTCTAGGTCAGGATAAAACTTCCCAATAATGTATTGAAAACTCATCTGCACTATTTATGGAAATGTAAGCTATTTATGCTTGAACAGGATTCCCAGCCAGAAGTAGAGTAACAAAATCAGAACATTGCTTCTTTGGTTTGGAAGAATGCACTGGTTTTGTAGAATTGCTGTGGAAGTTATAAATGATGTCTGCAATCCAGAAGTATCTCTGCTTCCTGCAACACTGCATTCAGAGGCAACCGGACAGGTCTGCTGCGCTCAGAGTGCAAGATGAAGTAAAATGAAGCCCTTCCCTCCACATTCGGAAACACTGAGCTATTTCTTGTTTTCCTAATGCTTCACAAAGTTAAATCTGTTACTCTGGAGAGACACCTCACACAAGCTCTGTGATAACAACATAAACATGCAACTCTCAGTTGTGCCAAGTTTCCCCAGAAATGTTCCTGCATAATGCATATTTTAGCAATGTTCTTTATAGAAACGGTCAGTTTACTAACTTGAAGAGGATGGACAGAGGCAGCAGAATAATTGCATCACAAGTGAGATCTCACACATTTTCGATAGACATAAACATGGAAAATGCAATACTGAGGAAAGAAGCCAGGAAGAGCCTTGTTTACTTTAAGAATGCTCCTACTCTCGTCTTTCTATTTTCCTTCTTTATCCGATATTTACCTACCTATGGAATTTTTAAAGTTATCTTAGAGATAATTTTTAACATCTAATGTAAATCTAGGGTATTATTATTTGGAATCTGAATTATGGGACTATTGGGGGGCCCAGTAGAAGTTGATTTTCAAGAGTCTGTTTTCAGGAGGATTTTCTTTTGGAGAAAGGAGAGACAGACGCGGGAAGGCGCAGAGGCTGTGGAAGGGGAGAAGCATTGGAAATACTGGAGAGCTTGGTCCCTATGGATCAGCCCAGCCCCCAGGATTTCTATCTGAACTATAGGAAGGAAAGGGATACCAGAAAGGCTCTTTTTAGGAAACATTCTTTGAGATACTGAAACGTAAACATCATGGATTTGGTACCCAGAAGCTATTTTGGTAGAGTGTCTTAGCCTAGTAGGTAAGAGAGAACTGTGGACACATTTCCTTGAGTTTAAACCCCAGCTCTGCAAATTTCTAGCTTTGTGACCTCAGGTAAATTACTACACTCAGCTCAGTTTCCCATCAGTATTAGTCTTCTGTAGCAGCCGTAGCAAATTCCCCCACACTCAGAAAACAACAGAAATGTATTATCTCACAGAATTCTTAAATCAAAGTCTTGGTAGGACCATGCTCCCTTAGGAAGCTCTGAGGGAGAATTTATTTTTTGCCTCTTTTAGCTTCTGGTGGATTTTTTGGAGTTCCTTGGTTTGTGGCTGCATCAATCCAAGCTCTGCCTCTGTCTTCACCTCTCTCTCTCTTTCTCTCCTTTCTATCTGGAGTGTGAAATTTCCCTTTCCTCTCTCTTGCAGAGACTCTTATGATGGAATTGAGGACTCACCTATACAATCTAGGATAATCTCCCTAGTTCAAGATCTTTGACTGAGTCACATTTGCACAGACTTTTTTCCTTTATAAGGTAACATTTGCAGGTTCCAGGAATTAGGCCCTGACATTTCTGAGTGGCCATTATTCAGCCTACCACAACATCCTACAAAGTGGTAATAATAAAAATGTCTTCCTCCTAGTTCACCATGTCTGTCTTTGCACACCATTGTAGCCCTAGTGACCAGCACAGTGCTATCAACAGTAACTATTTGTTAAAAGAAATATAGTAAAAGGAAATATTTTCCCCAAATTTGTTTGCTCAAAATGTGTCTTGGGTTCCCTGGGTAATCTGGGGAATGTAGGAAGCCATGGGGAGATGGTGCCATTGGCTGGCAATGGAGGAGGGGATAAATATTGTCTAGTGGCTGCTGAATGTTTAATATTGTCAAGTACTGCATGGCTGGTCGTGGCAAGAAGGCCATCTCCAAGTGGCCCAGTTTAGACTTTTGGCCCGGGGAAGATCAGGAACCTCAAGATACCTTTGGGACCTCAAGGACTTGAAGACTTATAGGTACTATACAGGCAAAGCCTGATGACAATAGTAGAGCTTGGCTTCTTCACCTAGAGGGCTAATTAAGGCTCAGTCTAAAGATTCCTTATGAGATTCCAGCAAAACAGATTTGAAAAAACCTATATGAACAATCACTATTCTTGTTGTGTTTATGCAAATAATCAGGCTAATTTGAAACTAGACTTAATGCAGTAGATAATCTTAATTTGACTATCTTTGATATAAATGAAGGTGCTTTTAAGAGAAAATTGATATTTCAATAAAATCTATAATATACATTTAAGAATATCATAATCTAGATGGGATCCTGCTCTTTTCTAGTGTTCTTGAATATTTTGGCTGCAACTTTCTGAACTAATGTTTTATTTTTCTTTCATTCTTTGACTTAAAATTACTGAAAACTAAAAAAGAAAATTTTTTTAGCTTTGCAATTGCATACTGCAGCTAAAGAACACGACACGAACTTGAACAATCTCAGTGACTAATGCTATGTAAGCCATACAGAAGTTACCTAAGCGCCTGATCCCATCACCAAAGACATTCAAACTGCAAATAAGAAGGATCCATCAGCTTGTCCCTGTTTGCTTTCCTTCCAGCAAAAGAAACGACAAGCCTCTACATCCATTGCAACCCGACATAAGATTCTTCTAAAGAATGGGAGGATGCAGGGATGGGACACTGGTTTACCAGTTTATTCTCATGAATACCACTGGATCCTGATTCACACTTGGAAGGATTTTTAATTGGAACTAACATTCCTGTTTCAATTTTACTTGTCTTTATTGCCTACAGCCTTTTATAGCTTGTTTTTCTTATATACGTAAATGAATTTCTGCCTGACATATGCCTTTGGGAAACAGCCTACTTTTAACTCACGAGATTGTGCTTCACAACAGGCTCAAGGTTTCCACTCCCCTAGAAGCTTTGGAAAAACATCAATAGCTCCAAAGAAATGGAGCCAGAATTGACAGTGGGAGTTATAACCAGGACTAAATATGTTATATTCTTGATTTACTGGTATTAGTCTAGACTAGCCATAAAATAGAGCTCAATAAGAATGTACTAACAAAGTAAGCTTGTAAGAGGATTCCTGTAAAATGGTAAATCCACTTTGTTCCTTCTATAACTATTATTCAATATCACTGGTTTAGTAATCAAACAGTATATATTCTGTAACAAATCAAAAGATATAATCAATTCTGTACCTTCACCTCTGGCCAAACTCTCTTTACAGTTAAAAGGCCTGTCTCCCTCCGACTGACTCACGTTGAGGATTAACATCTGAGCAAGAAGAGTAACCTCTTCTCTCCCACCATGCTGAGGCTTGCAGTTCCGATTCTCGCTCAAGGCCAAAAAGACAGCTTGACTGTGGGACTCTGTGAATGCTTGTTACATAAAACAAAAATCCCGATTAATAAATTACTTGCTAGCTTCAATTCCTGGAATAGCCAAGGGAGGGAACAGACTCTAACTCAGATATGCCAGCTCTGGAATATATGTGGCCTTCAGTCTGTTACCTGAACACTCTGAGCTGGCTTGCACTAGCCCCTCCTCCGCATCCCTACCCCATCCCATCAGCAAAGAATCTCAAACTCCTCCTTTTGATTCCTTTGTTCTATTTTTGTTCTTCCCCCCCTCCTTCTCCCTTCTTATAAAAGCCTGTGCCTGCACCAACAGAGGAAGATGAGTTTTTGAGGACAGGAGTCCCCCCTCTTTTCAGGTGGCCAACACTTGAATAAACCACTTTCCTTTGCACCAGCACCTGTGTCACATAATTGTTTTCCATGGCGAAAGGCAGCTGGACCTGGGGGTCATTTTTCCAGTTTCAGGTCAACGTAGACAGAACTGATTGTGAGCTCACATGAGACACCAAATTGGGATCCCCAAAATACTTAAGTGAGTGGGATTTGGCTAGGATCTGGGGGTCAAGTGTTAATAGAAAGGAGCACCATCTTGATTGAGAACTAGCCAATGCGATAAGCATGTGAGGGCTTTGGCACAGTCATTTCTGGCTTGTAGTTTGCTTTCTAATTTTGTTGTTTCTTTTTCATTTACTCTTATTTCTAGTCATTCTTTCTTCTGATTGCAATAGTTTCTATTGCCTTTGTCCTCTTTTGGGGGGCCTATATTTTCTTACATAGTTTTTAAACGAGAGCAATAAATCTTCAGTCAGCGGTTGCACCCAGCATTGAGATTGATTTATCTGCTATTCAAAGACAGTTGAAAATTGATATCCCACTTTTAACTATAGCTATAAAAGTGAAATATGGATTTAGAAGTCTTTAGTGGCAACAGCCTAAGGATGACTGTATAATTTATCGTCCAAACCAGGACACTTCCAGGAGTGACAGGGAGGACTGTTAATAATTACCGAGACAGTCTCAGACCAATTGGAATGAATGGTCACCCTATGTAAAGGTTGCAAATTGCTACTTTATGAAGGTTTGGGTGTGTTCTCTCTTTTCTCAGGACCTATCTGGCTGTGTCTGGGGGAGACCAGTGCCTAGAATCAGACCTACCTACTAATTCAGGGAGTAACCCCAGCTGAAGATGCAGAGGTATGATCAGTTTGGCAAGCCAAATCTAGCAGCCAGATGGTCTAGCAACATTTCCTAGGTGAGCAGACCACCTATGACAAGGGACCAAGAGAAAGTGTTATTAAGTTCTAACAGGTGAATGGGAAGCAGAAATGGGAACTCCAGATGAATGATAGCTGGCAATAAAAAAGGCAGGTTATCACACTATGGACTCAGGAAGGAGTATCAAAGTCAGGTCCGTGTTGTTAAAGGATAAATTGGGCCACCAAGCAGGGCAGAACCTTCACGGATTAAACAGAAGAAAGATAAAGGTAGAGCCAGTATGACTGGTGACTTATAAAAATGACTTAATCCCTCCTGACTCAAGCAGGTTTGGTGTTGGGAACTGGGAACTGAGCTGGGTTGTGGTGAAGGAATGGAGAGGTTTTTATGAAAGCACGTGGAAACTGTAAACAAGTCCGATTGTGTACTGTGATTTTCTCTCCTCACAAGCAAGGGCCACTCTGCATTCTTTCCTCATCCTTATTTTGTTAGTAGGTGCTGCTGTGTTTGTGTGCGAATGGTCCTTCTGTGCACGTTTCTCTTTCAGGGCCAGGGTCTCTCTGTTCTAGATGTATGCCTTTGTCCCTGTTACTCTATTTACGCTTTCCCTCGATTTCATTTTCTTTATCTCCCTCCCTCTTTTTTCTTGCTCTGTTCCCCTTAATTAGAAATAATGAAAAATGGAAGTTTATTTATTGTTATTTAGTTAATTTTTTATTGCACTTAATGGTATTACTATTTTTCTTTTAAAATTTTATTTTTCACATACAGTTTGCATTCAACATCATTTTGGATTGGTTTCAGGTATACAACATAGTGGTTACACAATGTATACTTTACAAAATGTTTCCCTGATATTTCAAGGACCCACCTGACACCATACATTGTTATGTCAATATTATTGACTGTATCCCCTGTGCTGTATTTTACATCCCTGTGACTATTTTGTAACTAGTAGGAATTAGTTTTTTTCAATTAGTAGGAAGTTTATTTTTTGTTGTTATATTTATTAGATACCATTTTATGTTTCTTGTTAATTTAAAAAAATCATTAAGCAGAGTGGTTTTTTTTTTTACTCTGTTTAACAAGGACAACAACAAAAAAGATAAATGGAATTACTTTTAATTTATATGGCCCTTATTTGATGTTTTCTTCCTGTTCCTACAGATCAGGGGTCCCCAAACTAAGGCCCATGGGCTGCATGCGGCCCTCCGAGGCCATTTATCCGCCCCTGCCGCACTTCTGGAAGGGGCACCTCTTTCGTTGGTGAACATTGACCATCTCATTAGCCAAAAGCAGGCCCATAGTTCCCATTGAAATACTGGTCAGTTTGTTGATTTAAATTTACTTGTTCTTTATTTTAAATATTATATTTGTTCCCGTTTTGTTTTTTTACTTTAAAATAAGATATGTGCAGTGTGCATAGGGATTTGTTCACTAAAAACTAAAACTAAACTAAATGTTTTAGTTTTTTTTTATAGTCCGGCCCTCCAACGGTCTGAGGGACAGTGAACTGGCCCCCTGTGTAAAAAGTTTGGGGACCCCTGCTGTAGATGAACGGTTCTTTACTAGAGGGAAAAAGTTTTTTTCTTGATTTAAGTGTTTTAATTCTACATAGAACTTGACATGCTTTATAGTTAATGTCCCTTTTAGCCAGTTATCATCTGTATCAAACTGAGGAAAGACAAACATTAACATCTTCATTTAACTGACAAAAAAGATTTCAAGAATAGAGAGGGTAAGCAGTGCAGTTCCAGTTCAAACAGAGACATCAAAATTAACATTAGAATTCTAGTGATTTTTTAAAATGTTAAAAAAAAATACTAAGTGCATAGATTAGCATAACAAATACTTTCTTTTTGTTTGAAAAATAAATATTTCAGATATAATTGAGGTTCCCCTTATACTCCTTTACGTTTTCATTCTCCTCTTCCCTTCCCAGAGATAACAGTTTATGAATTGAGTTTTAATCTTTCTCATATGTTCTTTCATAATTCTAATTCATATGTATTAGCTCTTACACAAATGTATAGCACTGTTCTGGAATTGAAAATACTTATAGAAATCAACCAGGTAGTATCATTTTGCAGCTTCCTTTTAATCACATGGATCATATTTTTGATATCTATTTATTTTGGTACTATTATTTTGGTATAACTGCACTATAACATTTTATATATTGTAGGAATACACCATGATTTACAAATTTATTTCAGCTAACAAACCTTTCTACTAGATTTCATAGTGCAAAATTTGCATGATTTTGTTACAAATTGTGAGGGCAAACATATTCTATCTATATTATTGATACTAGTGAGACATTTTTAGAAATTTCTTGTAACATATGACTTATCTATAATGTTTTCTTAAGTATTCATTCATATCAGGGTTTCTGCTTCATTTCAGTAACAAGGACTACTTGATGAAGTATATCTACAAGTGTATGATTTTCAGGAAGTAAAACTGAAGATATAAGCTGGAGTTTCTTTTATTGTGACATCAATTAAGTTACATGGTGAAGAGTATGAATTCAACAAAGGTGTCTATTCTAGAACATTTTAGCAAGAAATAATGAGATACTTAACATTCTGGGATATGTACTTTTGTTTTCTTTATTAACCATCCCTCCCAAACAAAAATCATGTGGTAATTGCTCACAAGAGAAAGTGAGGGAAAGTATAGGAATAGTTAAGTAAATTAGGTTACATTTGTCCATAAGATAGAATATAATGTAGGCAATAAAATGACTTAAAAGATATTTGAATTAACACTTGGGACTAATGTTAAGATTAAAAATACATAAGTGAAAATTAGATTCAATAATATTAAAAAATATGGAAAAGCCAAGAAGGAAAGCACTAAGTTATTAAACTTAGTTTCTACTTTCCAATACTAACTGTGCATTAAAATCACTTTTAGAGAAAAAAAAATTGCCATAGCTCACCCCACATTAATTGAATTAGAATCTGCAGGGATGGGTCTGGGCATCTATATTTTTCAGGTGTTCCACGAGTAATTCTGATGTTCAGACTTAAGAACTAGTTGGCCAAAATATACATTTACATACACATATAACATAAGAGTAAACTAAATGAAAACTGAGCAGGGTCCCTGTGGAGGAGGGGATAATATAAGATGTATTATGTTCATGGATGGGAAAAGTCAATGTGGAAAAGGTGTGCTTACTCTTCAAATTATATGTTGAATTCAATAAAGTACCAGCACAAAGAGACTTGTAGATGTGACTGGTTAAAGATCTTGAGATAGGGAAATTATCCTGGATTAATCTGGGTAGGCCCAGTGGAATCAAAAAGGTCTTTAATAAGGGGAAGAAGGAAGCAGGGGAGGCAGAAGAGGAGATGAGGACAGAAGCAAATTTTGGGGTGATGGAACAAGCTTTGAAGGTAGAAGAGGGCGATGAGCCAAAGCATGCCACCAGCCTCTCAGAGCTGTGCAGGGAAAGGAAATGGGTAATTTGCTAAGTGTTCTAATGTGATGTGGCCTTACCAACACTGTGGTTTGGCTGTGTGAGATCCACTCCAGACTTCTGACCTCCAGACATGCCACATAATATATTTATGTTGCTTTAAGCAACTAAGTTTGTGGTACTTTGTTATAGCGGCAATAGGAAATTAATATAGTGGTCACAATGGTCTAAGGGTCAGACCATTTTCACCTTTTATTTTTTTGTCCTAGGAAAATAGACTCCACAGCCCCTGAAACAAACAAACAAACAAACAAACACAAAAGCAAAACAATAACAACTGAGATCAAAGGTCTTATCATTCTAATGACTAGAGCTTAAAGTAGGATGTAATTTTATTGAAGAAAAATAAAGTGGTTTTGTACACTCCAAATCTCTGTGCATGATTACTTTGCTTCATTATGACTCAAATCAAGTAACATGAAGGTTTCAAAGGTTGAATCCCTGTTTCCTTAAAATGTGTCTATATTACAAGTTTAATTGGTATGTATTGGTAAAAAATATTAAACTAATTACAATGTTGAGATCTATAGCAGATGTAGCCATAACCTAGGGGCAGAAAGTTCTCTTGATGTGCTGTGCAATTGCTTCAAGGTATTTGAAATGGGAAACAAGAAGGGCAATTGAGAGCACCTGCTTGAATTTTCAGGAAAGGGAGAGGGAAGCTGTTTCAAAGACACATCTGGAAGCTAATAAGAAAACACATAATAGCAGGACAAAAATAGTTCTTCTTTCTGCCAGGGAGAAAGAGTTATTATTTTTCTCTTCCAAGAGTAAGCAACCATGACATTGTGTAGAGTGGGAAGGTATAAAGTCAGGAAGAGGCAGATAAACAAAAAACCAAAAAAACAAGACAGCTATAACAATAATGGCAACAGCACGTATTTTGCAGTTTGTCCAGAGTCATTTGAATTGGATAACTTTGGTTCAGAGGAAGCCTTGGTTATGAAACAAGAATACAGCAAAGGTGCATACTGTGTCTGAAGAAAATATCCCAGAGACAAAGTTTAGAAGACAGTGCATCAGAAAAAATTAAGATCATGCATACAAAGACAAAGAAATAACAGTAAGACTTAGGCGTAATATATGTACCTGATGACAGCGACTAAGTAGAAAACCAGAGCTACGGGGACAAATCCTAATAATTGGAATTCAGTAAGAAGGTTTTAAGCTTTGCAGTTATGGATGGCTTTTCATCCCCCAACCCCTTTAAAAAAATAAACAAATTGATTGGGAACACTATCTTTCATTTCCCATTCTCCTATTCCTCTGCCTCCTTTTTCCCTCCATCAATGACGTCTTTATAGCCAATTATCAGTCTCCATTGCTGAATCTATTTTATTTTTTATTGTCACATGGAATCTTTTCTAGAGAGAGGCTCATTTCAGCAAACTCATATTGCTCAGCATGAGACCCACAGCATCATTTCTGCAGATGTTTTCAGATGCTTATTGTAGTATCTTGCCAGATCTACCTAGGGACTGGCAAATATCCAAGCTGTTCTTCCAACTTTCAAATATCTGGTAGGATGATGAAATTTAGGAAAACAATGAAGATGTTGAACAGCAATAAAAACAATTCCTGTGAGTTCTTACCTCCCAGGATGCAGAACAAGAGCACTTGTGAAATTTTAATTTCTCCTAAAAGCTGGAGTTCTTTCCAAATGAATGATATTGGGTTCAAAGGTGATCTTTATGGGGGATGGTGCAGCAGGTAAAGTAAGTCAAGAGATTTATGAAAAGAGGGGTCCTTGCTGCCTCTGTATCCCTTCCCTTACTGAATTCCTACCCACTTGTTTATTCTCCATAACTTCAGGGGCGGAGGGAATCCAGGGCCATAAAGGAATTAAAATAAGAAACTCTTAGGCTTCCAGTTCTCAGAATCCTAGATCTTCCAAGTAAGTAAATAAGTAAGACTTGGCAATGTCTTTACATTGATGACCTTATCTTTTATTTGATTTCAATGTCCAAATAAAATATCACTTAAGATTTTGTCCCTATGGATGTGATTTTATGGTTGGCCTGAGACATCTCCTGCTAGGAGCCATTAAGTCCAACTAGAACATAAAACTTGTCATTTTGTCCAAGGTTAGTGAGTATGTTGTGGGGGAATAGCTTTGTTTCCTTTACCCTATGTGATCCTGTTGGGGAGGAGACCCTTAGCAATAATACATCAAAGCTGTGCTAGGTGAAGCAATTTATATTAAGCCAGAAAGAGGTTTGTATAATATTTTCTGTAAATGCCACTCTGAAAAATCCAAAGGTGAAGGCAGGAATAGAACCAGGAATACTTTCAACCTTGTTACAGAAGCAGTGTCAGGACAAAGTCCCTGGGACCAACCACTTGCTAAGAGGGATTTTAGGCAGGCTTGGTGTTGATTTTTTATGCAGTGAAAGGCAAACTGATGGGAAAGTAGAGGTGTGATTTTAATTTTCACTTATTAATTGCATGTGTGTCTGCTAGGCTGCTAGCAAGTGTCTGATCTTTTGGTATGGGGCTGAAACTGGACCCCTTCTGGATGTTGAGTGTTCTTGTTAGATGTTGCAACACTGAGAAAGAGCCAAGTTTCACACATGGGCCCAAAGGACAGAGCTATAGGAGTGTGCTGGAAGATATTTCCTGCTGCTCTGCTGAAGGACCCTGTGCAGTAAGCGCACAACCCCCTGACCAATAGTGTCACTGTTTCCACAGTAACCCTCAGAGTAGTCACAGGGAACTGGGCTGAGGACATTTTGGGAACAAAATGTTTGAGAATGATAATAGCAGTTTGCTGAATTTCTGAGGTGTCAAGGTGAAACTTAAACTAATTTTTCTTTTTCATTTTGCTGCCATTGTCTCAGAGAATGAGCATTTCAACTTTGATTAAAACGTGCCCTTTTCCAGCCACCAGTTTATTTGTGCTTCAGCCAAGGCAGACAAATCCCTAGAAGATACTATCAGTCTGGTGCAGTGAAAACTATTATGAATTCCCAGACAGAGAGGTCTGAAGTAGCTGACGTGTTGTTGCTCATAATTCAAGAGCATCAGTAGAAGTATCAAACAATGAACAGATTTTTCTGAACCTTCTTACTTGCATCAGCATTAATAAGCCCTCATTTTAATCTTTTTAAGAAAAGGTATTCATCTCCACATTTACATGTAAAAATACTACAATTTTTACTAGTCACTTAAATGATAAACTTATGCTATTTTTGAGGGCATCTTTTATTCACAAACTGACCAGTTCCAGTTTGCCTGGGACTGCAGAGCCTGCATAGGATGAGCAAAGGACTATGAAAGAAATGACTGGACTCCATGCTC
The DNA here is from genome assembly GCF_036850995.1 of Saccopteryx leptura. Taxonomy (NCBI): domain Eukaryota; kingdom Metazoa; phylum Chordata; class Mammalia; order Chiroptera; family Emballonuridae; genus Saccopteryx; species Saccopteryx leptura. The sequence continues at coordinate 137,962,663 of NC_089503.1, forward strand.
TTAGTCTCCATGTATGGAACCTACCTCAAGCTGCTTACAATGACCTGTGCGTTCTGCTTATTCCATTGTTTATATTTGTAAACAAGATAAGTAATGCCTGCCTTGCATAGCTCATGGGCTGACAGAGTAAGATAAAAATGAGGCAGTTAGCCTGACCAGGTGGTGGCGCAGTGGATAGAGCATCGGACTGGGACGCGGAAGACCCAGGTTCAAAACCTCGAGGTCGCCAGCTTGAGTGTGGGCTCATCTGTTTTGAGCAAGGCTCACCAGCTTGAGCCTAAGGTCTCTGGCTTGAGCAAGGGGTTATGCGGTCTGCTGTAGCCCCTGGTCAAGGCACATATGAGAAAGTAATCAATGAACAACTAAGGTGCTGCAACGACGAATTGATGTTTCTCATCTCTCTCCCTTCCTGCCTGTCTGTCCCAATCTGTCCCTCTCTCTGTCTCTCTGTCTCTGACAAGAAACAAAAAATAAAATGAGGAGATTTGTTGAAAGTGAAGCATTTCAAATTGTTTTTCACAGTTAAGGCAGCAAAATTGACCCAATGGACTCCCAAGGTTCATCAAATCAGTCCTTGAAAGAATAGAGATTGGAATTCTAGAAGTTCCCTCTTGAAATAGGTGTTGTTCAAAACCATGGGTGCACACCTTTCAGTAGAGTGAGTTAGAGGGCCATCCAGAGTTGTTGCAGAACTGCAATGAAAAAGGGCTGACTTTAATTTTCAACAATATAATGGACTAGTTATCTGGAGAATATATTCTGTTTAAAAATATAAAATATGCTTATTAAAATATAATTTAAAATAGCTAAGCCTTCAGTAAAGGAAATTATAGTAGGCTAGAAACAATGAGAAAGTATGTCTGTAGACAGGTAAATGAACGTTGGAGCCTGCCTTCTCCTAGGGCTATTTTTCATAAAAGGTCACACTTTGATGGGTCATACTTATACATGGGTGGATAATAGCTGATTCTAAGAGTAGAGATCATATCAAGATCCATGAATAATGCTGATTCTCCTATAAGTGTATTAGAAAAAAGACTACCTCACAGGGGCAGGTGATGAGGATACTGCCTGTTTTTGTCTTAGCTCTCGGAAAGTGGGGAAAACATATATCTCCAGGAGATTCCTAATTCCAATCCTGCAGTCACATGAGTTTAAGAATGGAAAGCCCACTCACTAGGGAACCTGTAGAAAATTTAGTCCAAAGTGCTGATAGATTGGTTGTGACTCTTGGTACCTGGCAGAAGGAAACACATCTTCTCTGGAAGAAAACACTCTAAGATTTTGAGGAATTCTTACAGATAAGTTTATGAAATCACTAAATGTATAAAAAATAAGCTATCAAAAACCAGAGCCAGCTGAAGCAATAAATAACACAATCAAACTTTCAGGAATAGAAATTTTTAAATTTTAGATACCACCTATAAAATAATTATGGTATAGTATATTCTCAGGAAATAAAAGCAATCATTAAGACTATGACAAAGGCACATGTGTCTGTTGAAAATGATCAGGAACATTTGAAAAAGAACCAAAAGAGAGCTTTTAGAAATAAAAATATAACTCAAATTAGAAATGCCATAGAAGTTAAATGGTAGATTAACTGGAGGAAAGTAAACAAGTTAGTAAACTGGAGGCTATCTGTGAAGAAATTGCTCAGAATGCCCTGCAGAGAAATAGAGAGATGAAAAATATTAAAGGGAAATTAAACACAGGTTGGAATTACAGTATCAATCAATGTCTAATTTGCTGGATTGAGAATAAAGATAGCACTAACTCACTGGGCAACAATTTATAAATCAGGAAGGAGATGGGAGTAAAAACACTTTCAGATGCTTGTGATTTTACAAAAATTTTAGAGATATTGGTTTACTTTAGACTTTAGCAATTAAATATTCATATTAAAATTTCCAAGGTAATCAACAAAAAATGGAAGTAGAGTTTTATATCTTTCAACCTAAAATTGGGAAAATCACAGTAAAGGGGGGGAGGAGAAATAAATTTTAATGAGTTCTAAAGCAAGGTAGAAGAGGAGGAAAAAAAACAGAAATATAAAAACTATTGAGGCAAAAATGAAGCACAAAATAAGGTATAAAAATAATCCAACTATATTAATAACCATATAAATGTAAATGTGGTAAATTCCTACTTAAAATACAAATATGTTCAGTCTTGATTTTTTAAAAAATTCTATAATTTGCTGTTTACAAGAGACAGATTCTTGTGCTGTTTATAAGGACCCCCAGAAAGGGTAAAAGTAAGGAAATAAAAGAAGATATACAGAAAATATAAAGCAAAAAAGTAAAGTGGTGTAGCTATTTCAACTAGAAAAAAGTGAACTTCAATGTAGAAAGCATTACTAGGAATAAAGAAGTTTACTGCATATTGATAAAAGTTTGAATTTTTTCAGGATGATATTGATAATAAGTTCTAACTTGGAAATATTTTATTTAGTAACAGGTTCAAAATATATAAATCAAACTAAATATAAAAATCAATGATTTTTATCATTGAAATATGAGAAGTTGAAAAATCAAATGCTTTTTTTTATTGCTTCATATTCATTTTGAAATATCCCCTAATTTTTTTGAGCAGTATATCATAATGGTATAACATAGTTTCTTCTATTTGTAACTAACAAAGAAAGTAGACAAAAGTCAATAGGAAGATTTGAAAATATAATCAAGCATCTTGCACTATTTTTTTTTTTTTAATAAACTTTGGTTTTTAGAGCAGCTTTAGGTTCCCAGAAAAATTGAGTGGACCATGCAGAGTTCCATATACCCCGCCTATACATAGCCTCCCGTATTATCAAAATCCTCCCCTAGAATGGTACAGTTCTTACAACTGATGGGCTTATGTTGACACATCATAATTACCCATAGTCTGCAGTTTACATTAAGTTTCATTTTTGATGGTGTACATTCTGAGTTTGGACAACGGTATAATGACATGTACCCAAGTGTTATCTTTTAAACACTGACTCCTCCCAACAATTGGAGAAAACATATTTAAAAATACATATCTATTTCTAGCTCATGAACTATTTACAGAAAATGTTTTAAGCTATAAAGCATGTTTCAACAAATTTTATTTATTTATTTTTTTTTAAATAAATTTTTATTAATGGTAATGGGATGACATTAATAAATCAAATTTTAAATACAGTTCATTGTGTACTGCATTCTCTGACCTCATTTTGTTTTTTATTTAAAAACTTTTTTTTAAATTTTGACTTTATTTTAGAAGAGTTTAGAAGAAAATCTCATGTAAAGATGCAACAAAGGAATTAAACCTTAATACAGTTTCCCCCATTTCTTAATACTTAGTTCTATTAAGCAGAGAAGGAATAGTCCAATTTCTCCTGGAAAACAGTATGAAATATTAGATCAAAATGAAGTCTGTATTTGTGAGAAACTGCTGAAAATAAATGAAGCTAGCAGTCTCCCTATGATCCAGGCATGTTATCAATTTCTGGAATTCATGGTACTGAGAGATATTTTTAAATTTCATGACCTTGCTGCTGTGCAAAACCAAACATGCTAATGTTTTCAGGTTGTTTTTTAAATTTCTTGCTGTTGTTTATTTACATTTTGGTGTCCTCCATTATAAGAAACTAAGAGGGGCAAAGGTACTAGGATAAGAAAAACAGATAATATCTGAAACCCCCAAATATATGGCCAAAAGAATGTTTATTTTTTAAAAATTAAGTGAGAGCAGGGGAGGCAGAGAGACAGACTCCCACAAACCCCCCAACCAGGATACACCTGGCAAACCCTCTGTGGTGTGATGCAGGGGTGGGGGGGCATTGCTCTGTTGCTCCAGAACTGAGCTATTTTTAGTGCCTGAGGAGGAGGCCATGGAGGCATCCTCAACACTAGGGCCAACTCCCTGGAGCCAATTGAGCTATGACTGTAGGAGGGGGAAGAGAGAGAGAGAGAGAGAGAGAGAGAGAGAGAAAGAGAAAAAGAGAAAGAGAGAGGGGGAGGGGGGGAGAAGCAGATGGTTGCTTCTTCTGTGTGCCCTGATTGGAATTGAACTCAGGACATCCACATGCCGGGCCGATACTCTACCACTAAGCAAATCGGCCAGGGCAAGAATGGTTTTTAAATTTCTCTTGTAAGACCTCAATTCTTATTTCATCTGGCTAACTGCTTTTCTATTTTAGCCTCTTCATAGCCAGTTTGAAAAGAGTTACATTGTTTAAATAGAGTTTAAGGCAATTCTTCAAATGAGGGGTTGTTCAAGTTTGTTTGTTTATTTATTATTAACATTTGGGGAGTAGGATTTTGGCTTTTTTATTGCTCTGCTGATTTGATGCAAATCACTCTAATCTCAAAACTTTCAGAATTGCATTTTCTTTAAGCATTCATTACCAATTATAAATTCAGCAGTTATGCTTGTTAAAATCTCATGTAGGGTTTTCTAATTATTGAAAATATATTAAAAAAACCTTAAATATAGGTGCTAATGACTAAATTAGATTATCTTTAAATTAATTAATTTTCAGTTTTTTAGCTTCAAAGAAAACTTGCATTGGTTTTCTAGCATAAAAGTTCCCATTACTATGGCATAGTTTAAGATATTTTTATTATAAAAATTTGAAAATTAATTATTATTACAATAGAAATCTGGTAACAGATATGTAATACAATCACCTTAGTAGAATCATAGACCTAACGTAACTTGAAAAAAACTGTAAGTAGAGAGTAAAAGAGAACATTTCAAAAATAGATTCAGGAAAATATATATTAAAGTTTAATTAAATTCTCTGCAGTTGTGAGTCTAGCATCATTCTCGCTTTTGTGAGGCTTCATAAGAAAGTAAGACGTGGTGCTTATATAACAAATAACTATATGTGAGATTGAGGTTGAATTATGAGAATAGCAAGATTAAAAGTTAGAAAGATTTGTATGGTTGAAGAAGTTAGGAAGTGATGAAGAATAAAGAAGGGCCTTTGAAGGACATTGAGGCACATGTGAAAAAACAGGCCAAGGGAGGAATAATGAGGTAAAGGGAGCAGAACGGGTATAATGTGCTCTATATGAGACAGTAATTTTCTTCAAATTCACTCATCCTCAGAGAACATCTAATGATAATCATCTCCTTTAAAAGGCAAGCTACTTCCAAATATATTTGTTTGTATGCAAGGTCTGTAAATTTGATATGAGAGGTAAGCTGCAAAGGAATCATGAGAATTTTTATGTAGGTCATTCCTCTTTTCATTTTGAAGGTTAGACAACCTAGCTGAAGGTTTCTCATGAGTCTGGTAGTGCTTGGAAAGTCACTGCTTTTATTAGAGATCCCCGGTTAGACAAATAATATGGCAGCGGCTGCTGGAGTTTTCTCCCAACATGGCAACTCAAAACTGAGAAAGAAGTCTTGATGTATGAAATGTCACTCTATCAATAGCACACCTTAAAGTTCCTCGTGAGGGTCTAATTTTTATCCATGCAAGAGTTGATTCATCATACAAGATGGGCTTCTGTCTGAGAACAAACAGAGAACAAAAATCTCTTTTGTTTTGTTTTATCTAAAGAATCTGTAGAAGTAAAACTGTATTTTTATGTTATGCTGAGTCCAGGGTCATAGGGTTTCTCAATTCATCTCCCTATTTGAGCTATTCTTTTGCTCATGTGAATTCTAAATATTTCTGGGATGGCCTGACCAGGTGGTGGTGCAGTGGATAAAACCTCGGACTGGGATGCAGAAGACCCAGCTTCGAAACCCTGAGGTCACTGGCTTGAGCACAGGCTCCTCTGGTTTGCGTGTGAGCTCACCAGCTCGAGCACAGGGTCACTGGCTTGAGCATGAGATCCTAGACATGACCCCATGGTCACTGGTTTGATCCCAAAGATCACTGGCTTGAGGACCAAGGTTGCTGGCTTGAATCCAAGGTTGCTGACTTGAGCAAGGGGTTACTCGCTCTGCTGTACCCTTTCCCCCCCATCAAGGCACATATGAGACAGCAGTCAATGAACAACTAAGGTTCTGAAATGAAGAATTGATGCTTCTCATCTCTCTCCCTTCCTGTCTGTCTATCGTATCTGTCCCTCCTTCTGACTCTCTCTGTCAAAAAAACAAACAAACAAAACCCCCCCACACATTTCTGGGATGATTATTGAGACTTTATTAAAGAATTTGATCATTTTTTGGTAAATATCCTCTGTATAGTCAAAATTCATGTATATGCTCTGCAGATACAAAGTTTGGCATATATCTCTTAATAATTCTGCTATTAACTTCTCAAGAACTGAGCTATATGAATTTATCATTGCTTTTCTGATAATTTAATTTTATATGTATTCTATTTTATTTAGCAAATAGGATTTTGCCTTTGTATTGCTCTGCTTATTTGATGTAAATCATTTGTTTCAGCTAACACGAACTACTAATCTAGACTTTTATTATTAGTGATTTAAGGTAAAAAATTTTCTTTTAATGGTTGCTTATATTTGTGTTAAATTTCTTGATAATATTGGTAAAATTACTTAAACAGACCTGATATTTTATTAATTTCATTGCTTTCTTTTCTTTGTAGTTGATCTATTTTTGCTATCCGTAAGAGACACTCTTTTAATCTTTTTAAATTTAAATATTTATTAAGAATCTGTATAGTTGTTGCTCTTATATTTATTTATTTTATAACTAAATATTTATAACTAAATATTATAAGGGTACTAAATGGACCCTTTCATACCTTCCTTCCTTCCTTCCTTCCTTCCTTCCTTCCTTCCTTCCTTCCTTCCTTCCTTCCTTCCTTCCTTCCTTCCTTCCTTCCTCCCTCTCTCCCTCCCTCCCTCCTTCCCTCCTTCCCTCCTTCCCTCCTTCCCTCTCTCCCTTCTTCTTTCCTTCTTCCCTCCCCCCTTCCTTCCTTCCTCTTTCTTTCTTTCTTTCTTTCTTTCTTTCTTTCTTTCTTTCTTTCTTTCTTTCTTTCTTTCTTTCTTTCTTTCTTTCTTTCTTTCTTTCTTTCTTTCTTTCTTCTTTCTTTCTTTCCCTCATTTGTTTTACCAGGGATATGTTCTTCTTTTATTCAATTATGGCTTCCCCTCTGGCCCTGCTCTCCTCTTAAGGCATTTTATACTAGATATTCTAGATACCTCCCATGTTGCCAGTGTTCTGTTCAATGTATTTATCTTTCTTTGTACTTTTCCACTGAATTCTGGGAGAATTTATCAAATGCATTCTAATTCATTTGCTTGTTTTGATTATCTAATTAATTTCACTTCGTTGCCTCCAGTAAAATTCATCTCTCCCTATTTTCATTAGAAGATAATCTTTCCTAACTCATAGCACTCCTTTTTCATTCCTGCAAATACAATTATGAGAACATAAATAAATTGTATTTTGCAAACTTTACAGTATTTGTCACCACACAATCCAGTTATTTGTGTTGATTTTCCAAATTATTCATGTTCTTTGAAACTACTTAATGCTCCTATTGTCTAGTAATTTTTATTTGTTATCCTCACAGGAGGGTGTCCTTTATGCCTAGTATTTGAAGTTGAGCTGTGTTCTACCAGAAATTGTTCCTTTAGCCTCTTTAGTTCCAGATAAAGAGAAAAGTGGAAGTTTGTATTATTTGATGTTTTGATGTCCTTTTAGGGGAGAGGTACAGAAGAATGTCTGTTTCTGGAAATTTCATGATTGTAACAAAGAGTTGATCTGTTCAACAAATGTTTATTGATGGATAGCTTTGTCTGACACTGCTGGTCACTGGAGTTATGATGATAAGTAGGTCAGGACTGGCACCTGCTTTTGTACAGATTGCAAACTCCTGGAGAAGTCATAGCAAATAATTACACAAAAGTCTGCTTAATAACCAATAGTAGCAAGGGTTAAAATAACTTATGGGTTCCTGGTAATTGAAGGGATCAATAGGAAACTGTCCACACTGTAGTGAGCATAGGGAAGAGTCTAGGGAGACAAGAGGGGCCAGATCACATCAAGGACACAGAGAAAAATCCAAAAGCAATGGAAAGCCAATGTTGAATATGAAGTGGGTGAGTGAATGGTATATTTAAGTTTATGTTTTAAAAGACTAATTCTAGCTCCCATTGTGGAGAACAAATTGGAGGAGCCAAGTGGATACGAGGAGACTACTTTAGAATGGTTCTGCAGTCATCCAGACAAGACAAGACATGGCTATGGCTTGGCCCAGGCTTGCTGTAATGAAGATGAAACTATGTGGACATGTTTAAGACATTTAGGTGGGACAGGACTGTGAAGAGGAATAGATGACTGGTTTATTGTGGAGGTGAGAAAGAAGGATTTCATTTCCTTATTTGTCCAATAGCCTGGAGTCATCTGGTGGCAACCTTCTCCCCCTGGCACACTGTCTGCCTTAGGAGCAGTGACCTCACCATCTGTTCCAGGTGGGAATGAGAATCGGAATGACTTTCTCTTTTCATGCCACTCTTCATGCTTGGTGAAGTTAATGGTCAATTTTGAATGTCCCTATTATCATCCCACCCTGCTTCCAGGACTCATGAGGTAATACGGAATTGGGAGTGCAGGTTCCAGAACCAGGCTGGGTTTGAGTTTCAGTTCTTCCACTTCCTGTTAGGGTGGGTTGGGACAAATTGCTTAATTATTTTTACCTCAGTTTTCAGATCTGGAAAATAGGTATAATTGTGGTATCTATGTACTTCATTGAGGTGTTGTGAGGTTTGAGTTACTATTTATAGAGCACTTACAATAGCACCTCGCATATTGTAAGTGCTATAATGTTAGTTACAATTATTATTACTTTGATTTCATGGTAGGAGGGAACTTGTTCACTCACTTCCCTGGCAGTCACTTTCATTCTGACAGGGAGTCCTGTCTTCAGTGTGGGTCCACATATGCCATAGATTGTATAATTAAAATTTTTTTTTCTTTTCTGGTTCATGAGTCATACCCAATGTTTTTCCTCTATTAAAAAATTATTTTCTCACTCAGTTTGGAAATTGGGTTATGACTACTGCTTTAAACAGAAATTCTCAACAAACTTCTAATGGTTACCAAATCTGTCTTTCTGATATATTCATTTATTAGATGGTAGAATAGTGATGAAGTGTATCTAGGAAGTTGGCCTATGGACATTTTTGGGGGCAGATATGTGACATATGAGCAGTTATATAAGGAAAATATATAGGTCCGAATTTATTCAATAGGAGAGGAATATTAAGAAATTTATTGCATGACATTGGCTTATGTGATTGTGAGGGCTTGCTAAACAGGTCTGAGATTCACAGGGCAGGCCATCAGCGTTGGGAGCGGGGCAGGCCAAACTCGTGTGTCCAAGCTAAAGCTGCTGTCTATAGACAGAATTTCTTCTTCAGGGAAGCATGGGTTCCTGTCTGAAAGTTTATCAGGTAATTAAGTTGAGAATACCCTGATTATCTGAAAATAATCTTTCTTACTCAAAGTCAACTGATTACAGACTTTAATCACATCTACAAAATATCTTTAGCACTACCTAATAGATTAGTGTTTGACTGAAAAACTGGGGACTATAACCTAGCTAAATTGTTATATAAAACTGACCAACACATACATAAAAAAACAATACTTAAACTGTTTTAAAAACTAATTTATTTGTTTGTTTGGGGGAAGGTTATATGGTATAGAGACATATAATCAATATAAAATCAATTTCAAGTGGTTTTTTTTGTTTGTTTGTTTGTTTTTGTATTTTTTTGTATTTTTCCGAAGCTGGAAACGGGGAGAGACAGTCAGACAGACTCCCGCATGCGCCCGACCGGGATCCACCCGGCACGCCTACCAGGGGTTGATGCTCTGCCCACCAGGGGGCGATGCTCTGCCCCTCCGGGGTGTCGCTCTGTCGCGACCAGAGCCACTCTAGCGCCTGGGGCAGAGGCCAAGGAGCCATCCCCAGCGCCCGGGCCATCTTTGCTCCAATGGAGCCTTGGCTGCGAGAGGGGAAGAGAGAGACAGAGAGGAAGGAGAGGGGGAGGGGTGGAGAAGCAGATGGGCGCTTCTCCTGTGTGCCCTGGCCGTCAAGTGTTTTTCTAGCACTTAAACTTTACTATTTGAATTTTAAATATTATTGATGGGTTTTATTTGCTTTTTCAGATGTATTTATGCTGTATTAATTTACTACCCTTCTTCGGCCCACTATTCCTTTCCCCAATACAATTTGCTGAACTCTGAATCATGTGACACAAACATCCATTAATTTTTGATCGTGCAAACTCTTATATAGCTTCTTCCCCCCTCCTCCACTGTAACCACACAGAAATCTTATTTTCTTTAATCTGGTCTTTATTTTGAATTTTCTTTCTTTACTCAAACCGGCCTCACCTAGCACCCTGACTCACCCATCTTCCTCTCTCTCCCTTGCTTAATTATTAGTGTCTCAGGACAGTAAGGTTCTGGTCAGCATTCAGTAACCTTAGAAACAGGGTCCTGGTCTGTTGACTATTGAGACAATTTTCAATCAAACTAAACATAATATCTTGGCCTCAGCTGTGTTTGAGCTCCAGACCCAGGAAAGTATAATGATCTGACAGAACAAATCTAGTGAAGGTAGACTGAACAACTCCGTGACTGACATCAGGACCAAATGCAATGATCAACTAGCCCCTGTCCTAGCACCAACCAATCAGTAGAGACCACAACCCTAACTCTATTAGTCACTATAATTAATTAATTTGTTCCCCATATAATTCATCCCCTGGAAGCCATTGGGGAGTCAGGTCCTTGAACATGAGCTACCTGTGACTCTGGGCATGGTGCCACATCCTTAATAAATTCTTTCTTGGCTGCAGACTGCTGTTTATGTCATATTGGACTTTGATGTGCACAGGGAAATGGACCCTTTCTGTCTGGTAACACCACTTCTTTTTTTTTTTCTTTTTAATAATAATTCCCTCCACCTACATTCTTTTATTACCTCTTTTTTTCTTAAAAATAGGAGCAGGTACAGTGTCTTCTTTTTACTTATGCAATTTTGGGTCCCTAACTGGGCTTTTTCTATATAGTACCACCCAAACTCATTCACTGTTACCTCATGCAAAAGGCTGGTCTGCTGTTAGCGTCCTTCAGGTGTACCTGGCCAGCAGCATGGCCAGTCAGGCAAATAATCCTTTCACTTTGGGTGGCAGAGTATACAAAAATAAGAGGGCACATTCTGAGCTGAGACTATCCCATCTATGTTACTTTGGTCGTCTGATTTTTAATTTAGAATATTCACTTTTCATTTAGCCTGGTCTTCAGTCAGTTGAAATTAGCTTAGAGTGAAAAATCAAAACAACAGAGAGAATCTGGGGAAGCCAGTGACTTACTGATACTGGTCAGATAAGTAAGAATGCTCTCTGGGGGAGAGACATGCCAAAGAAGTGAGAAAAAAAGAGGGCTAAACAAGTATCAGGAAACCAACGGAAGGACAGCAGTATGAGGCAGAGAAATCCAGGGAAATGACAAAAGCCATAAAAATTAAGCAAAGGGAAGCAAACTATAAAACAAATGATGTGATGTCTGGAAAAATATGGCAGAAGGATTTTAAGAAAGGACAGTTTGTTTTCTTCAATGGTGATATACTGAGTTCATCAGCATTTGGTCAAAGGCTCCTAAGAATTATTTCTTCGGGATTAGTTTTTCTTTTATGTTTTTCCTTGCCATAGTTTATTATATAAATGCCCTCCATTTATTCAAATAAGTATTTTTTCCTCATTTGTTTATTTAATTTTAGGAATAATTTAGAGCAGTGATTCTCAAAGTGTGGTCCCTGGACCAGCTGTGTCAGCATCCCTTGGGAACTTGTAGAGATGCAAATTCTCAGGCTAAGTCCCAGATCTACTGGAATAAGAACTTTAGGAGTTGTGCTTCTATTTCTCAAGTCCTCTAGAAAATTCTGAGGTAGCTCAAGTTTAAGAACTATTGGTTAAAATAAAAAAACTGCTTTAAGAATGTCAACTTTCAGAATTCCATACTACGTTTTACATTTCTTGAATTCCTGTTAGTGAATGCTAAGCCTGGTGACTAGTCCATTAACTCTTGGAGTTTTGTTTCTTTCACAATGTCATTAAGACTCACTTCGAGTACAGAATGAAGGCATGCACAAAATTTTTAACCTTTCTGCTACATGGCAGTATGAGGAATTTTCCTACCATTTCTGGTTCTATGCATCTTGGCGCTGGCCTTAAAATAAATCAATTCCTCTACTGGTCTAAAGCACACATAAATTTCTTATATTTAGATATTTAATATATTGCAAATGTCCCTTGGGTTCATTTCAAATGAATTTATAATCGGGCTTCCTTAATATACTTAAACTGGGAATTGACTTGCTTAAGCTTTGAAGTGACTCACAGCAAATTTTCTTTGAAGGAATCCTCTTACAGAAGCCATGTATATTTGCTCTTTCTTGTTCAGATTGTCCTGTAGTTTTCATGAAACATAAAATAGACTCACCAGTGGTACCTACTGCCCCCTTCAGCCTCCTCCCTTTCCCCTGTGTTGCTGTATTATTTTAGTCCAATCTTGTCTTTGTTTTTCTTCAGTTATCCTGTTTATACATAGATGACAGATATACTCTCTGTGTGTCTTCCAGATTTCTTTCCATATCAAAGAATGAGAAGGGGATGGGGTACATGCAGTGCAGGAATAGGGCTATGAATTGAAAGCTAAGGACTTTCTGATAGCTTTAATCTTCTCTGTGGAGTAGAAGGTGAGGTCATCTGCTGAGATTGGGAGGAAGTAAGTGAATTGGAATCATGGAGAAATATGGCCATATTGCTGATTAAAATACGGGAATAATTCTAAGCCATGCTATGAGTCCCTATTGGCACTGATTTATATGACACTCTTACACAGGACCTTTAGACCTTCCCATGATTAGAGAACTGTCCAGAACCAAAGCTCCAGAGAGCCCGCTTTCTGATCAGTGGGTGCCATTCCTTCCTGGTGGCTAAATATTTTGAAGTTTACTGTGATCAGAGATTCTTTGAAAGAAGAAAATATTTGACTTGGGTGTTGTATAGAATGGGATAGTGAAATGACCACAGGAATGTAGAAGACTTCCTGAAGGCTATATCAAGGGCTCAGTTGCTGGTGGTCATTAAGAATTTATGGTCTTCATCATTATGGGATTTTCTCAAGTTCAGGCAAAGAGAAAGCAGATAGTTGGGTCCATGAGTGGTTGGGATTTGCTAGAAGTCAGTAAAAGGACAATGAGACAGAAAAGAATTCATATTTCTACAATATCAAGAAAATTTGTGAAAAAATATGAAATGGGCAAAAAGATTAGCAGTAGATGTCCTTTAAATGAAAGTTAGATGGTCTAGTGGGCATCTTTTCAATCCATGTGTTTATATCTTTCATTGTCATTGAGCTACTTTACAACCCTGTAAGTTGTAGAAAACTAATAGTAATGCAAATTATTTTTGTCCAAAATGATGCAAGCAAATTTTGTTCAGTGGAGATATAATTGATGCTTATCATATGGATATTCCTTAGTTTTACATCTATTAGCAGATTCATTTTAGCATTCTTGGCTGCCTATGTATGTGTTTGTTCTTCCAATTCCCTGTAAAACTGGTTTTATATATTTTACTGGATTCCCCATTAATTGAGTTAAATAAAATCTTTATCGCATGTTTATTTTATGTTTATGTGAGAGCCATTACTATATATATCTTATAACAAATGGTTTAAGCTTCTCTTTTTTAATTTCACTGGTTGGGCTGGCATTGTCTACTAACAGGTAAATTCATTCCTTTGCTCATTCATTCACCTGCTTACTCAACAAATATTTACAGAACACTTACCCTGTGCTGGGTTCTGAATTTGGTTTAATGTCTCTACAGCTATTACCTTGATCGCTTAACCCCACTCACTGTGTTGACATCTTTTTAGCATCTAAAACTTGCTAGTGCAACTTACCTTGCTAGTACATCATACTCCTCATCTCACCATGAGGAGTATGATGATCATGCATTGTTTTTCTTAATTTATTTTGAGAGAAACACTTTTTTTTTTTTTTTTGAGAAATAGAACTGAGAACAGAAGGTAGACCTTCTCACTCATAACATAGTGTCTTCCTCATGCCTCCTTATAGTTCCAGGTTAGATGATGCCAAATATTTATCAACTTAATTTGTCTTCTAGAAAGGCAGAATAGAATTCTACATATCAAAGGAACTTTACATGAATAAAATAAGTAAAAGAGGTCTGTTAGTTTAGCAAGAATGTGACAGGGAGTGCAGTGAAGTAAGAATAGCTGAGAAGAGGGGTTTTTGTGTCCTTTCTAAACATTTGCGCCCTTGTCATTTTCCTCAGAGAGCCATTTGCTTCTCTTTGCAGTTTGGCTGATCCATTTATGCTCATTTGAATGTTTGTTTCTGTTTTGCTTTGTTCCTTTTCTCTGTAGCTTTCAGTCATTTCTGACAAGGTGATTTTAGCCTTATTTTCTGTTGGTTCTTATTTCATTTTCTTTCAAGAAATGAAAATTTCAACTTTAACTGAAAAAAAAATGTATAGCACTTTACAAAACTTTGGGTCTTGCAGAGTGGAGAAACAATTTGTTGTTGCTATATTGGGAAAGATAGATTCTGGAACATAGAATAAGTTATGTTCAGAGAAGATGCTGCAATAAAAGCCATTGTCGCCAAAAACATATATGAATACTTTATATTCAAATTAAAGTACTCCACAAATTTTAAAATAGATGTCCCCTTGACAACTTGTAGTAATAACTTTTATCTGATTTGTTCAAGGAAAATAAAATCATCCTGGGTGTTTTTGATGAAAACATTGAAAATAAATTACACTGTAGAATTGTATTTCTTTTTTTTTTTTTTAAATGTTTTATATTTTTCTTTTTTTAAAATTTTTTTTTTATTTATTTATTCACTTTAGAAGAGAGAGAGAGAGAGAAGGGGGAGGAGCAGGAAGCATCAACTCCCATATGTGCCTTGACCAGGCAAGCCTAGGGTTTTGAACCAGCGACCTCAGCATTCCAGGTCGACGCTTAATCCACTGCGCCACCACAGGTCAAGCTAGAATTGTATTTCTTATGAATATACAAACAAATCCTTCAAAAACATGCAACATGCTTTGAATATTTCACAAAAGTACAAATTGTTTAAATTTTTTAAGACTTTATTTATTCATTTTAGAGAGAGAGAGAAAGAGAAAGAGAAGGGGGTGGGGAGTAAAAGAAGCATCAACTCCCATGTGTGCCTTGACCAGGCAAGCCCTGGGTTTTGAACTGGCAACGTTAGCGGTCTGGGTTGATGTTTTATCTGTTGCAGGAAAATAACCCCGATGGAGAAGACACTCAGACAATTTAATTAATGAAGAAAGCAGAATTTATTAGTAGCTGGTGGAGCATGTGGGGCTAGTAGCATCAAAGCATGATCTCCCCAAATTAAATTTTCTTATAGGTTATATACTGTGGGTCAAATAAGTTTGCAAATACGATGTATATGTTTGCTCACTTACAGTTTGCATTGGGTGTGGGGGACAGGCTGTAAGCAGGCAAGGTCCTTATAGCCTAAGATTTAGTTTTAAGACTAAGCCTTTCACACCCTTTTAATACTAAGATCTTCTCAACACTAAGCTTTTCCCCACACCCTTGACTGTTGCATGATGTGGGGTGGTGCACTCTTATGAGGAATCCCATTTATGCCTCAGATAAGTGGTTTTGTATCAGAGACTTCCTTATTTGTGTACTGGCTTAAAGGCTTTAATTTCTACACTATAAAGTAAGGGAGACCATAGGCTCTCTCTCTTGGTTCCTGAAATTAGCATTGCAGAGGAGAGGCAGCCAAGATGGCAGAGTGCTGAAGGAGAAGCCAATTTGTGCAGAGTTGTGCAGAGAGAAGGAGATGGGGAATAGAGGTGAATAAGGCTGGTGAGGTAGAAACCTTTGATTCTAGGAAACTCAGATGAGTCAGTAGCTTTGGGAGCCCTGAATGGAAAGGGAAGTGTTTTCCCACTGTGTGTATTTCTTGCCCTCTGGGTGCAAGCTAGGATTAAATATAATGGCCCACCAGTTCTTGGCTTCACTGTTTCATTACTGTCTGTCCGAATCAAGTGCGGACCTGCACAGGCCAGGCAGCTGTGACAGTGGCCATGGCAACTGGCCTTACAGGAGGCATTGAGAAGGAAGAGCCATGTGAATTGGTGATTGACCAAAGATGGCATGGAAGAACTAACTGAGAGGATTTCAAGTCTTGAAATCTTGGAGGGTTTTTTTGACAGAGTAGATGATTGCCAGTTTCTTCTTTTTTTAAATCGATTTTATTTAATGTTTTTTTAAATTAAATTTATTAGGGTGACATTGGCTAATAACATTATATAGGTTTTAGATGTACAGTTCTATTATATTGCACTGTGTTATTACAGGAATCAAAGGAGGACAAAAGCATCCAGACAACTTGATGAAGGAAATAGGATTTATTAAAGCCGGCAGAGCACATGGGGTTTTTAGCTCCAAAACAAGGGCTCCTCGAAGTTGACTTTTTTACAAGTTATATACCTTTACAGTATCTAAGCAATGGGCATGTGATTTCTTTGTTTAAGGTTTCCCAGGACTCAAGGAAAGGGGAGGGAAAGCTTCAGTGGGGTAAGCAAGGGAGAAGGGGTTTCCAGATCACCAGTCATAGTTACATACAGACCCTGTTATTCTTGCTTTGTATTGTAACTATGGAATATATATGGGATATAGTTAATTTATCACTGGCTGACTTGGTTACCTGCACTGACTCCTTTCCCTTGTATTCTTTCCATTTCTTCCTTCTCAGGGAAGAGGGGGCCTGCCCCTCCTTCCTCAGTGTGTTCACCACCCAGGGTCAAGTCTCCTTTCATCTCCATTTATCCCCCCATGCCCTCTTCTACCTCCCCTCTTCCCCTTTCCTCTGGTAACCACTACACTGTTGTCTGTATCTATGAGTTTTATTTTTGCTTGATCCCTTCACCTTTTTCACCTGCCCCCTCCCCCAAATCCCTTATCCTCTGACAGCTATCAGTCTGTTCTCTGTATGTATGAATCTGTTTCTATTTTGTTTGTTAGCATATTTTGTTCAATAGATTCCACACATAAGTGAAATCATATGATACTTATCTTTCTCTGACTGGCTTATTTCACTTAGCATAATATTCTCCTGGTCCATACATG
Source organism: Saccopteryx leptura (assembly GCF_036850995.1). Lineage (NCBI taxonomy): Eukaryota > Metazoa > Chordata > Mammalia > Chiroptera > Emballonuridae > Saccopteryx > Saccopteryx leptura. The sequence goes on from NC_089503.1 coordinate 137,979,787, forward strand.
CTGTCACAAAGGTAAGATTTTCTTCTTTTTTTACTGTTGAGCAGTATTTCATTGTGTAAATATACCATGACATTTTATCCACTCACCTACTGATGGGCACTTGGGCTGCCTTCAAAGCTTGACTATTGTAAATAATTCTGCAATGAACAGAGAGGTGCATATATTCTTTCAAATTAGTGTTTAGGGTTTCTTTGGATAAATTCCCAGAAGTGAAGTCGCTAGGTCTAAATGAAACTGGAAATATTGGTGTTTGTGCTGCCTGTCACCACTCAGCTAAATAAGTAGGGATTGACTCTTTATCCTTTATTCAGATGACCAGTGATCTGAGAAGATGGGGTTATGTATCCAAAGCCATCTCCTCTTCTCATCTCAAGTGAACCTTTTTATAAGGGGAGGTAAGGGGTTTGGAATTCAAGGGATAGTTGATTGATAAAAGTTGCATTTCAGATATTTGTTAGTAATTTTTTATCTGTTTCATAGTCTGCAGACCCCTGAGCACAAAGGTAGATTATTGGAAGCCTGCAGATCTCAGGAAGTCATGTAGGCATGTTTAGGTGTCCTGGTTCCTGGAACAAAGTTTTTACTTGTAGTAACGATTTAGCCTATTGATTATAATTGCTATTGATTAAAGGCTACTATAACTCAAGATAAAGTTTTAACTCTCGAGTTCTCCCTATCAATAAGTCAGTTACAGTTTTATATTTTTTTGGTGTAAGTCCAGTGTCCAATGCTGAGGCCATGCAGATGCAGGTTCACATTATATTTGGGCAGACGGTAAAGGAGCTGTGGAGCCAGAAAATGGCGGGCCATTCCGTTTGCAGTGGTCCCTCGTCTCTCGTGGGGGTTAGGTTCCAGAACACCTACGATAGGTGAAAATCTGCGAAGTAGTTACCTTTTATTTATTTTATTATTTATATATATTTTAAGGCTTTATAAACCCTCCCCATACTCTTATAAACCTTTCCCACACTGTTATTCACCTTTCCCACACTTATTTTGCCGCAAAAATAATTAAAGTAATAAATATATGAAAACACCTATATACCACAATATACTGAAAAATCTGCGATACAAAATTAGATATATACAATTTAAAAGTCCGTGATACAGTGAGACTGAAAAGTAAACTGTGATATGGCAAGGGACAACTGTATTAGCGTCTCATAACTGCAGATAAGCAAACAGACAGGGAAGACTGCTTCCCTTTCTCTGGGCTCCCAAACCCCAACTCACCTCTCTGAACTTACCTGGACTCACAGGCTCCCACCAGCTTCAGCACTCCCCAGCCACACAGTTGGGTGGAAATTACCCCTTAACAGGCAGACAGTAGCAAACAGTCACCCCTCCCCATGGCAGCAGGCAATCCACAATTCGCAATCTGCTGCCCTGAGCGCAAACACCAGAGCCTTCCATAGACTATACACACATGATGCTGCCCCAATACAAGCGAGCAAACCTAAACACACTTGAAACACATTGCTTTGCCCAACATTCTACCCCTTTAGGGTTGCTCGCTTCACAATCTACATCACAGGTATCCCTGTGCAAGGAATGAGGTACATTGCATAAGCAAACGGACTACAGCAACAGCACAAGTTATACAATTGCAACAATTACAAAGGTGCCCTTCACAATGTCTTCCTGAGCACTCTGCCCAAAGCACAAACTGGAGGCCCCTCTCTAGCCCCCTACTCCATGGTAGGTGGGAGGGCTTGTATAGTCCAGGGCCGTGTCCATGGAAACTGTAAAGTGTCCTTGGTGCATCCCTCCAACTGGATGAGAGTAGCTTTCTGGTGCAGAAGGGCCTCCACCAATGCTGCCCCCACCCCTATCAGGGTCTCTCATACTGTTTAAAAGTGGCATGTTTATTCAAGAAGGGAGCCGGTGCCCCCCTCTAGGTGCAGTCCAAGAGTCTCAACAATCAGTCCACGATAGACAGCCCAGCTGTCTGGACAAATCACCAAGGTAAAGGTCCATTACAGTCAACTAGGTTTGCACAGGGCCTCAGGCCTCCCCCCTCATCCCTGCTATCAAGGCAACTCTGAAGACGTTGCCCCAAGGAGGAGCGCGTGGCAACGGTGGCCAGCCTCTCCATCTCTGTTTCAGAGAGCATGATGTCATTCACCCCTATGTCCTAAAATCTCAGTAACCAGGCTGCCAGGAGATCAGTGGGTTTCTGCCTGAACTGTGCCCCCAACTCCATCAGCTCTGCCTGAGTGTAGGGCCAGACCACAGAGTGCTCCACTATCTGTGGAGGAGGCTGTAGCTGCCCCGAGGGACTCTTTGCTGCTGGGTTTTTACCTTCTGGGTGATCACTGGCTGTGCTCTGAGTCTGCAGATGGCACCTTCAGCCAGAGCCTCCTCATCCTCAGAAGAGGAGCTGGAAATGCCACTCCTGCTGAGTCCGAGTCACTCCACCGGCACAGGTTTGGCTCCTGCAGCTGCCGGCTCTCACCTGAAGCTGAGCACACGGTTATTCCTCCAACAACTGCCACTGCCAGCATTGAACTTCCAGGGCAAACTACAACTCACGAACCTGTTCAGCTCTCTTCTCCAGAGCTCACTCCAGTTAAGCCATTGCTGGTTCTTAGCCTTTAGCCTGACTGGCAGTTCTCGGATCTGCAGCTCTTTCTCCAGTGACTGTTCCAGCTTATGCTGTTGCTGCCACTCGGTTTGCAGCTCATCCTGGAGCTCTCAACCTCGAGTGGCCTCTCGCAGGGCTGTATAAAACAGCCAGCCTACAGTCCCCAAAAGGAAAGCCATGGCGAACCATAACAATGACCAGTTCTCTACCCCACTCATCAAGGGTGTCTGCAGCTCCATAGCAATCTGATCCAAATCCTGCTGACTGTGCCAGATATAGAGCCCGTGGCTGTCACCATGGCCATGTAGATGCAGGTTCACATTAGATTCAGGCAGATAGTAAAGGAACTGTGGAGCCAGAAAATGGTGGGCCATTCCATTTATTAGTCTCGTGAAGGTGGATGAGCAAACAGGCAGGGAAGACTACTTCCCTTTCTCTGGGCTCCCAAACCTCAACTCACCTCTCTGAACTTACCTGGACTCACAGGCTCCCACCAGCCTCAGCACTCCCCAGCCAAATATCTGGGTGGAAATTACCTCTTAAAAGGTAGACAATAGCAAACAATAGCCCCTTCCCATGGCAGCAGACAGTCTGCAATTTACAATCTGCCGCCCTGAGGGCAAGCACCTGCAGCCTTCCATAGACTATACACACAGGGTGTTGCCTCAATACAGTAAGCAAACCTAAACACATTTGAAACACATTGGTTTGCCCAACATGTGATAACTCGATACAGTTTTCCACAGTGGCTGCACCAATCTGTATTCCCATCAACAATGAATGAAGATTCCCTTTTCTCCACCCTCTCACCAACACTTGTTTGTTGATTTATTGATGAATACTAGTTTGACAGGTATAAGGTGATATCTCATGGTGGTTTTAATTTGCATTTTTTTGGTGATTAGAAATATTGGGCATCTTTTCATGTCTATTAGCCATCTGTATGTCCTCTTTAGAGAAGTGTCTGTTCAGGTCCTTTGCCTATTTTTAAAATTGGTTTATTTCTTTTTCTGGTTTTGAGCTATGTAAGTTATATTTATTTGTTTATTTTTATTATTTTTTTAATTGAGGGAGGGAAGATAGTGAGACAGACTCTGGCATGCACTCCAGCTGAAATCCACTGGAAACCCTGGCTGGGGCTGATGATTGAGTACTGAGCTATTTTTAGAGTCTGAGGCTCATGCACTCAGACCAACCGAGCTATCCTCAGTGCCCAGAGGCATGCTCAAACAAATTGAGCCACTAGCTGCAGGAGGGGAAGAGGGTAAGAAGGGGGAGAGGGAGAGAAGGAGGAGAGGGAGGTGGCAGGAGAAGGAGATGGTCATTTCTCCTATGTTCCCTGAATGGGAATTGAACCTGGGATGTCCACCACTGGGCTGATTCTCTATCCACTGAGCCATTGTCCAGGGCCTGTGTAAGTTACAAATTTTGGAAATTAACCTTTATCAGCTGTATCATTGACAAAAATGTTCTCTAACTCAGTGGAGCATCTTTTCGTTTTGTTGATGGTTTTCTTTGCTGTACAAAATCTTTTTAGTTTGATGTAGTTCCATTTGTTTATGTTTTCTTTGTTTCCCTTGCCCAAGATGATATATCAGAAAAAATATTGCTATGAGAAATGTCTGAGAGTTTACTGTCTATGTAATTTTCTAGGATTTTTATGTAGCCTAACATTTAAGTTTTTAATCCATTTTGTGTTTATTCTTGTGTATGGTATAAGAAAGTAGTCTAAGTTTTACTCTTTTTGCATTTATTGGGTCAATTTTTCCAACAGAATATTGAACAGACTGTCATTATCCCATTGTATGTCTTGTCAAATATTAATTCATCATAAATTTGTGGGTTTATTTCTGGGCTCTCTACTCTGTTCCATTTATTATATATCTGTTTTTATGCTACTACCATGCTGTTTTAATTACTGTGGCATTGTAGTATAGTTTGATATCAGGTAGCATGATTCCTCCAAATTAGTTCTTTCTCAAGATTGCTATGGCTCCATATAAATTTTTGGTTTCATATAAATTTTTGAAATATTTATTCTAGTTCTGTGAAATACACGATTGGTATCTTGATAGGAATTGCATTGAATCTATAGATTGCTTTGGGTTGTATGGATGTTTCAATGATGTTAATTCTTCTTATCCATGAACACAATATATGCTTCCATTTATTTGTATCTTCTTCAATTCTTTCTTCAGTGTATTATAATTTTTTGAGTATAGGTCAATTATATCCTTGTTTAAATTTATTCCTATGTATTTTATATTTTTTGATGTAGTTGTAAGTTGGGTGGTTTTTTTAGTTTCGCTTTCTGATAGTTCATTATTAGTGTATAATGAAAGTGCAACTACTTTCTGGATATTTATTTTGTATCCTGCCACTTGAATGAATTCATTTCTCAGTTCTAGCAGTTTTTTGGTGAATCTTTAGGGTTCTCTCTATATAGTATAATGTCATCTGCAAATTATGACTGTTTTTCTTCTTCCTTTTCAATTGGAATGAGTTTATTTCTTCTTTGGTCTGATTGCTGTGCTTAGAACTTCCAATACTGTGTCGAATAAGTATGGTGAAAGCAGACATTCCTGTCTTGTTCCTAACCTTAAGGGAAATGTTTGTAGTTATTCCCCAGAGAGTATAGTGTCAGCCGTGGGTTTGTCATATATGACCTTTATTACATTGAGGTATGTTTTCTCTATTTACACTTTGCTGAGAGTTGTTATCATAAACAGGAGTGGGATTTTATCAAATGCTTTTTCTATATCTACTGATATAATTATGTGATTTTTATCATTTTGTTTACATTGTGTATCATGTTTATTGATTATAAATGTTGTGCCAATCTTGCACCCCCCAGAATAAATCACACTTTATCATTTTAATGTATTGCTGTGTATGATCTTTTTCATGTATTGCTGAATCTGGTTTGCTAATATTTTGTAAAGGATTTTAGCATCTCTGTTTATCAGGGATATTAGCCTAGAATTTTCTTCCTTTGAACAAAGTGTCATTATCTGGTTTTAAAATTAGGATAATGCTGGTCTCATACAATAAGCTTGGAAGTCTTTCTTATTCTTGAATTTTTGAAATAGTTTGAGAAGGATAGGTATTAGTTCTTCTTTGAATGTTTGTTAAAATTCACCTGTGAAGCCATCTGATTTAGGACTTTTGTTTCTTGGGAGTTTTTTGATTACTTCTTCAGTTTCATTAGTTGTTATTAGTCTATTCAGCCCTTCTGGTTCTTCTTGATTCAGTTTTGAAAGTTTAAATGTTTCAAGGAATTTATCTATTTCGTCCAGATTGGTTTCCAGGAATTTATTCATTTCATTCAGATTCTCTATTTGTTGGCATATAGTTGTTCACAATATTTTCTTAGAATCACTTGTATTTCTGGGGAGTCAGTTGTTTCTTCTCTTATTTTATGTCTGATTGTATTTATTTGGGTCCTCTCTCTTTTTTTCTTGATGAGTCTGGTTAAGGTTTGTCAATCTTGTTTACTTTTTCAAGGAACCAGCTTTTGATTTCATTGATCTTTTGTGTTTTTTTGTATAGTTGTCCCTTGCCATATCATGGTTCACTTTTTGCAGACTCACTGTATTGCGGATTTTTAATTGTATATATCTAATTTTGTATTGTAGATTTTTCACTATATAGTGGGATTTTGCAGTATATAGGTATTTTTATATATTTATTATTTTAATTATTTTTGCAGTTAAATAAGCAAAATAAGTGTGGGAGAGGTTAATAACAATGTGGGAAAGGTTTATAAGACTGTGGGGAGTGTTCATAAAGCTTCTATATATAATAAAATAAATGTAAGGTCATTACATTGCGAATTTTCGCCTATGGTGGGGGTTTTGGAACCTAACCCCCACGATAGATGAGGCACCACTATAGACTCTATTTTATTTATTTATTTTTCTCTGATCTTTATTATTCCCTTTCTTCTACTCACTTTGGGCTACATTCTTTTTGTTGTTGTTGTTTTGTTTTTATAATACTTTTAAGTGTAGAGTTAGATTTTTTATTTGAGGTTTTACTTGTTTTTTGATATAGGGTTGTAATGCTACAAATTTCCCATTCAGGACACCTTTTGCTGTTCTTATTTTCATTTATTTCAAGGTATTTTTTAATGTATTCCTTGATCTCATTGTTAATCCATTTATTGTTTAGTAATATGTTATTCAGCCTCCGTGTCTTTTGTGTGCTTTTATACTTTTTAATTTTTTTTTGTGTGTGTGATTTATTCTAGTTTTATACCATTATGATCACAGGATGCTTAATATGATCTCAATCTTCTTAAATTTATTGAGACTTGTTTTGTGTCCTAACACGTGGTTTATCCTAGAAAATGTTCCATATGCACTTTAAGAGAATGTATATTCTGCTGCTTTGGGTGAAATGCTGTTTTACAGTTGAAGAGATTGAGGATTAGAGAGTATAAATCACACAACTGATACATTTGGAACCTGGGTTAAACCCAGGTTTCTTTAAATCCAGACTACGTGCTTGTCACCACAGTATTAGCATCAAATTGCCACTATTTAACTATTTTAGACCTATAATAATAGCAGTTTGTTGTGGTCCAATCTAAAAGAATTAGTTGAGGTTTATAAGACATGAGGTGGGAAAACTTTTGCTTAATGGCTTTTGCATTGTTCAGAAATTATATTGGTAAACAACAGAATCTGGTTACTTTATGAGGAGAAGTGGTGTAATTGACAACACTATTTGACTTAGAGAATTTCTAGGAGGGCTGCAGAGCAAAGCCATGAAGCCACACAGCCAGGGAGAAGTCTCTACTACCCCTGGGGACTGTTCTGGAATTTTAAATTTAAGCCGACAGAAAGCAAACTAATCATATCTCACACCTTTCTGATTGTTGTTAATGGCATCAAGCGTTATCACTATTATCATAGTCACAAAATCTTGGAGTTATCATTTTATCATATTTCAGTTGATTCATTGAGATTCATGTTGGTTAATTTATTTCATCTTTCTGTCTGCTTTGTCACCAAACCCTGATAGCCTAATATACCTCCCATTTATTTTCTTATAATTTGACCTGCCTTGTATTTTCTCCCCAATCTTGCCTTATAACCAGTGGCAAATAATTTGACAAACAGTTCTCTGCCCTAATGGCTGTTATAAGTATAAAAAAATGACATACCAAAAGGTAATTTATTATTTTATGCATTTAATACTTAAATAAGAACAATAAAAGAGGTACACAAAACTAGATTATGTTATAAGAGTTTTAAACTTTAATGAAAAACTATTAAATAATACCTGAAAAATAAAACCAATAAAGCTATTATTTAAGATATTTCTGAATGCAGCTTGTCACCCTCTGGTTGTTCGGCACTTTTTCTCTTTACGTTATACATTTGTTTACTGAAGTAACAACTGTGAGGAAATTAAAATGTAGTGTCTCATCAAAAATATAATGAGTTTTAGGAAATGAATAAGTATTTACAAGCAAATTTTTTTCACCTGTGGACGAAATGAACATTACTATGGGTGCTTAAAATATGCTGTTGTGCAGATGAACGTTAAAAAAGAGTAAGGAATATAAATTTGTGATTTCCTCCGGCACCTGCCTTAGAGAGAACCCTGATTACAAATGCCATTTCAACAACCAGTTCTCTGAGCTCAACAAAAAATTGGGTATGAGTTTTGCTGAACTGGTGTGAATCGGCTGACTCCTACCACTGCTTATAACACTGGTTTTTCTAGTTTCACTTCAAACACAGGTTCTTCCACAAAGCCTTTTGTAATTTCTGTAGGTAGAATCATCTGGACTCTTTATGATTTCCTATAATACTCTTCTTCATCGTGGCATAGATCTCATATGTTGTTACTTTAAACTGTTGGTGTGAACACTTTCTTCTACTTTTCTCTCACAGGTCAAGTTCAGGCTCCTTCCCATTCTTTGCATTTTTTTTGTGTGGCTCCCAGAACTGTCATAGCAGATGTTCAGTGTTTATTTATTGAAAGTTCAGCAAACTTTTTAGCTCCAAGGGTCAAGAAAGTGGTTAATAATAGTGACTGGCTTAATAGTACTTAGTCAAAGAAATAAAAATATCAAAATATGTAGTGGGTTTCAGAGTTTTAGAAAAAGTTAATGGGAGGAATATGGGGAGAGAGCAAGAAAATAGAAAGTCATTTGGGATAGTTATTTAACAAACTTTAATTGAGAGGCTACAATATTTCAGGCTGTATCACAGGCACTGAGGTACAACACTTGTTAATCCAAATTCGGAGGGACCTGAAATATGGAAGACAGGAACAAGGTCCATCGTTTACACATCAAAGCTTTATTGTCTAGCTTGGCCAAGCGGCAGGAACTCCGACAGAAATCTGACGGAGAGCGTGCTGGCCCTTTGTTCTACTTAGTTTTTATAGTTTTGCAAGTGGGAAGTACAGAAGCAAAAATTGCAATTAGGAGCCCCTTACCGCTATTGGTTATAGTCATATGTCCTTTAACATGATAGGACCACGTTCAATTTGCAAACCATACATCATTTTGGAGAAAACAAAATTTACAAGCCAGCATAATGGTAGAAAGATGTCTCTTTACATATTAAAGGCATTCCTATATTATCTAGTGTTTATCTGCTATCTCTCTGTCCAGAGTCACACACGCATTTACATAGGAGAGGTAGTTTCGGTGGGGACAAATGCCCGCAAATGGCTCATTGCTATAAGAAAAGGTTTATTTTGGCTTTTCTCTTCCTGCACCTGGCTAGCCATTCACCCCTTTCCCCACAGGTGTGGTGGAATATCTGGGAATCCATGTTTTCCTACCCTTGCATTTATAATACAATGCCAAGGGCCATCCTGGTTATGCCAATCACACAGTACAGAGACTATTCTCACAATTTCTCTGCACACCTTAACCCAAATTAATAAAATGTTCTCCAAGCCTCCTAAAATATTAATATTAATTCTGTAGCCTTTAGTACTTTACAACACCTGCGGGTGAAATGACTCAGTGGCTCCTCACACTGAACAAATGGCAAGGTCTCTGCTCCTGTGGAGCCCATATTCTAATGGGGAAAGGGCAGAGAGACAATAAGCAGGTATGTATGTAAAATGGCAGGCTGTGGTAAGCGCTACAGAAAAGGAAGTCAGGGTAAGAGCCTGGTGAGTGGTGGGGGTGGGAGGTGCAGCACTGGGTGGCCGGTGCAGTGTAATTGGAGCAGAGATTTGAATGAATTTAGGTTTCTGAATAAAGAACATTCTATCAGAAGACATGTCAGTGTGAAAGCTTGTGCTGCAGTGTTTGGCACTTTGGAGGAACAGCGAGTAGACGCGTGTGGCTGGAGCAGACTGAGTGGATGAGGAAATGGTAGGAGATGGGAGTGGTGGGATTCAAATAACTTAACAACTGGTTCTCTGCCCTAATAACCATTTTAAGTATAAAAAATGATATACTGAAAGGTAGTTTATTATTTCATACATTTAATACTTAAATAAGAAAGATAGAAGAGGTAAACAAAACTAGATTATGTTATAAGAAAGTTTTAAAATATTAATGGAAAAATATTAAATAATACCTGACAAAAAACAATAAAACTGTTATTTAAGTTTTTTTGTTCTTTGTTTTTTTTTAGTGTGTGTAGGGGACAGACAGGCTGGAAGGGAGAGAGATGAGAAGCATCAATTCTTCATTGAGGCATCTTAGTTGTCCATTGATTGCTTTCTCATATGTGCCTTCATTGGGGGCTCCAGCCAAGCAAGTGACCCCTTGCTCAAGCCGGCGACCTTGGACTCAAGCTAGTGACCATAGGGACCTGCCTATGATCCCACACTCAAGCCAGCAACGCTGTGCTCAAGCTGGTGAGACCGTGCTCAAACTGGCAACCTTGGGGTTTCAAAGCTGTATTCTCAGCATTCCAGTCTGACACTCTATCCACTGTGCCACCACCTGGTCAGTTTCCATATTGCTTCTTGATTGGCACCCTCACTTGCAATTTTTTTCACCTATGGATGGAATGAACATTATTTGTCAATTAGAATATGCTGTTGTGCAGATGAATGTTAAAAAAGAGTAATGAATGTTCATTTGTGATTTCCACATTGAGCAGCTGCTCAGGTGCCCACCTTAGTGAGAACCCTGATTAAAAGTGCCATTTTAACAACCAATTTGCTAAACTTAACAAAGAATTAGGTATTGGTTCTGCTGAACCTTTGTGCTTTATTCCACTACTGAGATAGGGTCAAAGAGGCAGTTGTGTCATGAATTAAGAGGACAACAAACAACTACCTTAAATTATTGGACCTGCTCACTGTTGTGCTATTCCTGTGCAAATAAACCTCTTTGACATTTATGGGGTTTGGTGATTGGGGGTAATGTCCATAGAGTGGAGTGTTCTTCATTTCTGCTCCCTAGAGTTAGCAGTATTGAAGTGATATTTACACATGGTGGGGGCAGTTCCTGGGCACTTCCTGAGTAGGTAAGATAAGTTGTTGGGCAAATGAGTTTGTAAAATATGATTTTTTTAGTTTGCTTACTTTTATTGTTAAAAATGGTGCTGGGCAGCACCAGGTATATGTGGTCTGTGAAATTGCAAATTACCTTCCTGCTTAGGAAGGGCCATTGTTTTTGCTAATGTGTGCTGGAGGAGGGAGAAGCTATTTTTTGCAGAGTGAGAGCAGAGAGAAGGCAGAGTGCTGAAGGAGAAGATAGGGAACCAGAGGTGAGGTACTTTGGGACTGGTGAGGCCTTTGATTCTAGGAAAAACCAGAGAAGATTCTCCTAGTTGTGGAACTGGAAAGGGAAGTGTTTTCCCATCAGTTGGTACGAGACTTGAATAAAGGAATGCCCCCCCCCCCCCATTTTTTGTGGAACTGGAGAATGTGTCAGTAGCTTTGTGAGCTCTGAGTGAAAGGGAAGTGTTTTCCCTGTTTATTTGCTCATCGGTTGGTATGAGACTTGTATAAAGGAATGGCCCCCCATTTTTTGGCTCCACTCTTTCTTTACCATTTGTCCAAATCTAATGAAAACCTGCACGTGAATGGCCATGATGGCGGCGACTACTGGCCCTACATAAGTCAAGCTTGCTCCATGTGACTAGCTGCTTCCAATTCAGGGGGAAGGATGATGAAGCTCAGAGTTGGCCTCAGTTCCTCCTGGTATTCTCCCAACCAGGGTTATTGAGCTCTGTACTCTGTATAATAAAACTGTACTTTATCAGCTTCAGTCAATCAGTTTTTTGGGTGCCTAAGACTTCCAGAAGAGGTGAGAAGCTCATCAGCTTCCCTGCAGAGGCACTGCCCCAGGAGGAAGCCTTTTGCATCAGCCTTTTTTTCTCAAATCCCTCAAAATAACAGGTTTCTCAACTTTGGCATCACTAACATTTTGGGCTGGATAATTCTTTGTTGTATGTGGGGGTGCTCTGTGTACTGGGAGATTTTTAGTATCTCTGTTGTCTAGCTATTAGGTGCCAGTAGAATCCCAGGCCCTAGAGATGGCCAGAAGTCCCAGATGTTTCCCAAATGTTCCCAGTGTTAGGGTTAAATTAGCCCCTGTAAAACTCAGTTTTTCCTCACCCAACTTCTTCCCTAGACTAAAAACAGAATATTTTTATCTCCCACTATAAGGTTGTAGTTAATTTGCTTGATATTCTCTCTCCTAACAGCTGCCTGGCCTTCAGTTTGAAATGTAGCAAAAGCTTACCTTCACAAAAATGTCTTAAAAAGTTTGCATAGTGGAGGAATGTGACCGTTAGGGGAGCTTTAAATCACAATAAGTTGTTTATGAAAGCAGGTTCACAGACTCAGGCCCCCAGCTGTTCCTGGGAGACTGACCTCTTGGCTGTCTTCAGGATTTACCAAGGACACCAAGCCTGTGCTACATCAAAGAACTTGTGTCTCTGCAACAGAATTCCCCTCGTTAATTCAGTAACCAAGGCCACAAGAACCCCCAAATGCTCATCTAAGTTTGCCCAAGAGCACAAATCTTATGCCAGCAAATTTCCTATATCTAATGCCCCCACCTGCAGCTCAGGACTGACACCGTTTGGTTTCAGTCCACTTGCCCCTAAGTGATTTTAAAGTAAAATTTTCTTTTGGAACACACCAGCTTCGTGTTTTCGGTTTGTCCCACAGTTTCTGCCTTTCACCCAGGGATCCAACTGCTTGGCAGAGAATCACTGTCTTGGGGGATAGACGGTTCCAAACAGAGAATATGCAATCCATAGTTACACAAGCAATTACTATTTTTCCTGGGCTCCCTGACATATTTTGTAGCTGTCGGGCAAATGAGTTTGTAAAATTTGTTTTTTGAGTTTGCTCACTTTTATTGTTAAAAATGGCACCGGGCAGGCGCGTGTCTGCTTGCCCTCAAAGCAGGGCAGTTGATTGTAAATTGCGGACTGCATTTCTGCTTGGGAGGGGCCATTGTCTTGCTAACGTTTGCTGGAGGAGAGGTTTACACACCAGAAAGTTTTGAAAAAAAGAGAGAAGGAGAAGGAGAAAGAAAAAGAAGCCATGTTTTTCAGGGAGAGCAGAGAGAATGCAGAGTGCTGAAGAAGCAGCCAGTTTGTGCCAAGAGGAGAAGGGAGAAGGTGTGCAGATGGGGAGCCAGAAGTGAGGGGTTTTTATGAGCTCAGCTGAGACTGGTGGGGCCTTTGATTCTAGGAAGAACTGGAGAAAATTCTCATGGATGTGGAACCAGATAATGTGTCAGGGCTTTAGGAGCCCTGAGTGAAAGGGAGGTGTTTCCCTGCGTGTTGCTCAACGGCCTGTGCGAGACTTGAATAAAGGAATGGCCCTACCAGTTTTTGGCTCCACTGTTTCTTTACCGTCTGCCCTAATCTAATGTGAACCTGTATGTGCATGGCCATGATGGCTGAGACTACTGGCCATACAGTAGCATACTATTATTTTCCTCCAGAAACTTTAGACAGGTCTTTCATTTTATATTTTTAAGGTTCCTTCTTTGTTTGATCTCAACTTCATGGCTCAGAATAATCAGTACATTTGAAAATATTATTTTTCCTCCCAAGTGGGAATAACAAGTCAAAAAAATAGCCAGACTCTGCTGTTCTCTCCTATAAAGAGGCAATTTTCCTTTAATAAAGATGGTAAATGGCTTGTGCACTAAAGATGAATTCAGCTGTAGGGTGTTGCTGCTTCTGGGTTAAAGCTGCCTTCCTATATTCATCCTCCTTCTTTAGGCACTCGAAGTGCAGAAAACCTTTCCTTTTTATCTTTTTCTCTCTAGCTTCAACAGCACATATGGAAATCACCATATCAATAGCTTTCTTTAGGCCTTTTCAAGGCAGAAAGGTCAAAACAGTTTTGGGAAGCAATTCTTGACTTTTCAGGGGTGAAGTTTTTGTCTTCCCCTCGTCAGTCACTTATTGAGGGGTACAGGCAGAAGCTCAGGGACTCTTGTCACAGCCCCAACTAACTGAATCCATGGAATAAGACATTGGGAGTTGAGCTTATACTCATCAGGAGTGATAAATATACCATAAACCTCATTTCTGTTCTATTCTCAACTTATATTATCAACTTATATTTGAAATTTTTTCTAACAAGTTTCTGAAGTTCCAAAATAGTAATGAACAGCATAGAAAACCAAGGCTATGCTATATGTTTCTCTTCCTCACTAGATCTTCTCTCATTACTGTGCCAGTTGGGCTTCAGGTAAGCCAGTCCAGCAAATTGGCTCTCTCGTCAGCACTTATCTTCTCCTCCATTTTGTAAACTTCTAAGTTCTATAAGCTACTGATGATTTTAGAAAGCAGAAATCTGGTGATAAGTGACTTGGGAGTTAATAATATAAAATAGTCTCAAGGATATTTATTAAATATTCTGTTGAGCCCTAATGGTCAAATAAAATATTGGGCATCTTCAAGGAAAATAATGAAAACAAAATGTTATATTGCCCTGGCCAGGTAGCTCAGTTGGTTAGAGTATCTTCCTTATAGGCCAAAGTTGTGGGTTTGATCCTGGGTCAGGGTACATACAAGTGTCAACCAATGAATGCATAACTGGATAGAGCAAAATAAATAATTTTCTAAATAATTGAATAATTAGCTAATTTCTAGGTGAGTTGAGAGACACCTGGAGACCAGGTGGAATGTCTAGCTCTGTTATTGATATCTATAAATAGTAATATTATAAGTAATAATATTATTTCTGTAGCAGTTACTGGGTCAGAAAGCCTAATTTAGTCCTTACAACAATTCCGTAGGTAGGTGCTCCTCTTAATTCCATTTTACAAATGGGAATTCAGGTACAGAGAGGGTAACTTGCCCAAGGTCATACACTTTCACTTAGTGAGTGAAAGTGCTGGTATTTGAATCCGAGGACTGTGGTTTCCTACTCTGTTGTCTTAACCACACTCATACTGTCTACTTCTCATCGGAGGAATCACAGTGATTCCTGTGAAGCAGCAATTTAACCAGGAGGCTGTGTGGAAACTGTCCAGGATCACCATAAGTAAAGGAGGAAATAACCCAACAATGATTAGATAAAATGTTATGGGGCTCAGCACAGGTGTCATGTAAGGCTCTAAATATTTAGCCATAGTACTGTACATACATTCACAAATGTGAGGTCAGTAGCTGCTCTCAACCAAGTATTAATATGTGGTATTATCTAGAAAAGTTTTATTTAATTTTGACTTTTTTCCCCTAGTGCTCTTTTCAGAAGTCAGGTTTATAAATCCCTTCACTCTTAGCCTCAAAGTGCAGATACTTTGACAAATAACATTCCCTTTTCAAGTGACATGTTTATAGAGTCTAAAGTGAATGTTTGAGGTAAAGTGTGTCTTAAAAATACCATAACAGACCAGAGGTAGAAATACTATTAGGTCAAGACAAGGCCATGGGACTTCTTTAGAGCGAGTAGCAGGCACCGAATTGTTTAGAGATGAGGAGTATTGTGTTTGTAAGAGGACTTTCCTAAATTTCTCATACTCTCACTTCTCCAGCTAATTTGAGAAGGATGAGAAGGACAGGAGTTGGTAGTTGAAAATAATGACAAAGAATCGAGCCCTAGTAATCAAAACACTCCTTACCAACTTCTGATGGCCATTTCTTCTCTCTGAAGTATATACGTATAGCTAGATAAAAATTTGTTGTGTCAGTTTAGCCCAATTATTTTCAAGCACCTAAAAAAATCCTTGGCATCTTTTCTTCAAAGAAACTTTCTGGAGAAACCTAAAATGTAAAATACAACAGTTAGCTGCTCAAGGAAGTGGGAAGTCTGGTTGGGTTGCGCGGAGCCCCTCCCTTTGGAGACATCCTGTTGCTCCTGAACGCGGCCTACACATTTCCTGTCAAACTAGAAGCACATTTAAGAAATTTCTGGCTTAGCATGTTGTAAATTGTGGCTAAAATGTTGAAAAAATAAGGCATAAATTACATAGTCCAGCCTCCAAATTTGAAAAATACGTCTATTTAGGTTTTGTCAAGCCATTTCCTTTTGAATACTGTCTTTATTCAAAGCAGACTAAAAACTCATGTTTTCTAAAATGTGTTGGCAAGAAACTTCAAATTGATTTTTCTTGATTCAGTTCTGTTTCGTAGTTAATATCTTCCTGTTGCCATCTTGATGGCACCGACAGGTATAGAATTTATAAAGCTATCTAGAGGGCGAGGAGCGAAATGCTACAGTGACCTTGAAGCTGAGTTTAGACTTGACGCTATCCAGTATGTACTCTTTTCCACTTGAAGAGACTGAATGTCTGTTATTTGTAATAAAACCTAGCATTATTGGAGAGTGCCAGTCCTAAGAACCATATATGTCAAATGATCTATTGCCTTTATTTTTCTATTATTTTTCTCTTCAAGTGCTTTCTCGTCTACTTGTCTCTCTGGGAAGCTCTGATTCCCCTTTCACTCTGCTCTTTTAAATTCCGAAGAGGAGGGGGCTGATACAGATAGTTTTAATTTTTAACAAATGTTTACAGTGCCGGCTTCTTGCTAGGCACTAAGTTCTGCTCTGGTAGTGAACTAGAGGAGGCTCAACAACCCTGCCCTCATGGAGCATAACTTTAGAGAAGACAGGCATATTTACATATTCATACAACATTGAATTAGAAATTGTTATAAGTGTTATGAAGGAAAATATAGAAAAGAATAAAATCGTGTACCACAGAGACCTTATTTGGTCCCAGGAAAGGAAAAGCCTCTGTGTAGAACAGATGTTGAAGAATTTAATTTAACACTAGAGTTTTAATAGCTTGGGGAATTGAAAGTTAATTCAAGTTTATCACATGGAATGGACCCGTAAGGAAAGAGGAAGTCTTTAGGAAACACCTGAAGTTTAAAAGTCCCATAGTTGTATACAGGGGGTCCTCCGGTTACGACACAGTTCCATTACTACCACAGTGATGTAACTTGAATTTTGGTGTAAGATGAAACACACCCCAACCTAAGTCACTTACCTATTCTAACACACTTGTAAAATCATAATCCAGAATATAAAAATACAACTAAGCCATAGAAAAAGGAAAAGGACATAAATATACCATACTGTACACTGTACTATATAGTACTAAATCATATATATAGTACATAGTCTGAGACATGACTCCATCCCATTTTCCAAGACTACCTGAAAGGGTTAAATGAAATGAACCAAGTATGACAATCAGACAGAAAATACAACCCCAGGAAGAGAAACGCTCAAATCTCATGATATTTGCCCAATACCCACCATAAACTGTTTTAGTTAGAAAGTTTTCATTTCAGACTGTCCTGTGTGGTTCCTTTAGGTCTGAGTTCGCAAGGCCACTGTACAGGCTCCCCCCGAGCTTGACAGGTTCAGTATGTGGCCCCTTTTTTTGTCCACATCACTAAGACACACATGATATCTGCCGGGGTCCAGCCCCGGGGGGAAGGATCCAGGGGTCCCACAGGAAGAGACGGCGTCGGCACGAATTGAGTGAGAGAGCCGAA
This sequence comes from Saccopteryx leptura, assembly GCF_036850995.1. NCBI lineage: Eukaryota > Metazoa > Chordata > Mammalia > Chiroptera > Emballonuridae > Saccopteryx > Saccopteryx leptura. Next base: position 137,997,289 of record NC_089503.1, read on the forward strand.
TTCTTTTCTTTCTCTTTATTCTCCAGTTAGCATTTACTGCCAGGCATCTCTGCCAAATGCTGGTCTAGCTTTTCTTTTATGCACACACACTAAGTTACAGTCACATGGTATTCAGAATACATTGATCAATCATTGTTTTTGTATCACTATTCTCACATCTATAAATCAGGTGGTAAGTCATTCAAAGTACAGTTATACAATCACTTGAACAGCAAGAACAATGTTGGAACAGACTTCTAAAAAGTCAGTACTGAATAACAACTCTACCTTACCTATGATGCTATTGTCTAATCAAATTTTATTTATTACTATATTCGTACACTAGTTAAGTTTTAACTTTACTTTTCTCAGAATGTTCCACCACCTGCAGGTCAGGTATGCAAGAAGAATGGAAAGTTTCTTTATTCTACTACATGAAAGGGCTAAGGAGGAAAAGTAAGGAGGAAAAGTGATGAATTAAGTGAAGGCTGAAAGGTGCTCTGTGTATAGCTACTGTTTCCTACCTATTCATAAGTCACAATCTATTCTTTCTAATATGATTAATAAAAAGAAGTTCTTCTATCAACTTAACCCTTTATGAAGAATATCATAGCCAGCCTCTTATGTCTATGAGCCCAGTTCAAGGGGCTTACAGGCTTTTTTTGTGGAACTCACACCCTCTGTCTCATTTCCAAAGAAATTACTATGAATCTACAGGGAAAGCACGGTACTATTATCCCTGTGCCATAAATGATAGCACACACCCAGAAAAGGGGGGATATAAGGCCAGATTAATTCAAAAAGGTCAAAAGGGGGAAGTATCGTTGTGCCTCTCCTCCGCGGTGACTTTGTCAACCCGCAGCTGTTAGTCTTCACTGCGGTGACTTTATTAACCAGCAGCCATTGGTCTTCTTCTGCTGTGACTTTGTCAACCAGCAGTTGTGGATCTTCTTCTGCTGTGACCTTGTTAGCCAGCACTAGTGGATCGGCTCCCGACAGATATCAATGGACTGTGGACCCTCTGATTAGAAAATGTTATTAAATAGGTTTAAAAAAAGTTCCAGTAAAGAGTGATTCAGGATAAAAAGTTGTTGGAGCTGAGTCATTTTTAATACTAGAGGCCTAAAGAGAACATCTCTGAGTTGCTGCTCCCTGGACCTCCAGAGCTGTTCTAATTCCAGTCATTCCCAAGGGTTCTGCAAATACTTCATTTTCCTCCTATTGTGGCTAAGTTAATCAGAAGTGTGTTCTGGTGCTTGTGATGAGAGCCCCCAACTGGCTGGTATGCTCTTATTATATCCTCTCAGATTGACTTTCTTTGGCTAGACCTCTTTGGCTTGCTCTTGTCATGCTGCTAGAGTGGCACACTTTCCTGGGAGAGGGATATGGGAAGGGACAGAGGAGGTTGCTGGACTTGATTTTAGTGTAGGCTTTGGGCCAGGGCACCAAAGAAGTCACTTGGCCTCCACATCATCCAATCCTGTTCGTAAGGACTAGTGGTTTTTTGACAAGACTTGAGGTAAAGCCACATAGCAACAAGAATTAAGCCTTTGCCTCTCCTATTCTCTTTGCATATATCTTGCTAGTGAGCCTGTAGTGGTGCTAGGTTGGCGGGTTCACGTGGAAAAATTCTAACCTAATGTCGCTACAGCTGTGACTCAGTAAACCTATTATTTTGAGTAATTTTTATAAAACTTGATATGATCAGGTGGGAAAAGATAATTTCCACTGTACAGATGCATAACCTGTAGTTCAGAGTCCATGGAGTGTGGTGGTGTCAACACCAGACTGAGGACATGCAGTCCAGAGCTCTGTCTCCTGCATTATTGGGACAACAACATATATTTTGATTGACTATGGACTGAGATTCGGTTTTAAAGATTTTAAAATTAGACTGGCTGTTGGGAAGAAATTGCTTATTAAATATTCTTAGTCCCTGCCCTCACCCACTGCAGATAATCCATTTATTTTGTTCTTAGTACTTGCTCACAAATATTAGGTTCGGCTATAGAAAAATGCTATTTGTTAGGTGAAAAACTGTCAACTATTGGCCATTTCATGTGATTCAACCCATACCACTGAGAGGTTGATCTCATCTCTTACTATTCATCCCCTCACTCAGCCACTCTGACCTCCTCGCTGTCTTCACACAGAATGTTATGGCCTCAGGACCTTTGAACTTTCTGTTATCTCAGTCTTGATTGCTCCTTCTTCAAATAAGGATTCCCATCTTCACTTTCTTGAGAAATTTTACGCAAATATCATCATCTTAAAATAAAACTTCCTTCACTATCCAGATTTTCTGCCTCATTCTTTTTTCTCTTTAGACTCATCTCTATTTTATATACTATATAAAATTATTTATTTTTGTTTACTGTGTATCTCTCCCTTTAATAATGTGAGCTTCAAGTCAGTAGGGATTTTAGTTTGCTTTATTCAGCACTGTATCTCCATCATCTCCAATAGTGCATGACACATAGTAGATGCTCCATGGTAGATGTTGAGTAAATGAGTACAGACTGGCTGGTAGTAGCTATAGATCTTTGAGAACACCACATTGGTAATTTCCACTCTATTTTGTGTAGAAAAGGTATGGTGGAGGTCTCTCTGTAGCTATGGCATGAGGGTGGGGGTCAAGGAAATAAAACTGTGGCTCATCCCTTTCCTATTCAAATGGGATGCCTCAGCTTTTGTCTCTCTTATGTTGGGTTTCAGGTACTATTTCATTAGGAAAAATGTGGAAATAACAAATTTCAAACTACTGATTTAGGATAACAGAAAAAAACGTTTACATGTGGTCATATAGCCTAAAATATTGTGATTATCGATGTTTCTTCACCACCCCACAAGGAGAGTGTAAGGAAGGAGTTGTGGGGAGTCAGGCACAGATGCCCCAAATCAGTGAACAATGAACTTCATATTTGAGATATTTTAAAGAATTGTTGAAGTGTAAAAGTTATTTTATTTTAATGAATTGTTTAAAATTTCTTCTCCTTCATTCCTAGGTATATTATCCTGTATTAACTTTCCATGTGATTGGAAATTCTTAGCGGGGGAAGGGGACAACAGTGTTATTTATGTATTTACATTTTGCTTGGAAATGGACCTAAGTGCTATATCATCCAGAAGCAAAAGTAGGTGGGCATAGTAATGAAAGGTCTTAGTTCACGGTTTTCAAAATGTGTGTACTTTCAACACTTATTTAAGCAGGTGATAACATGAAAATTATTAAGATGATAATATAAAGATAGTAGAAGAATCTGTGTGACAGCAAGATGGTGAACCAGGGAGAGAAACTAATCCAAAGATTTTCTGTCTCTGTGTTCTCCCATTAACCTGGCCCAGAGCCCTGCCACACTACTACCTTATAGGCATTAACAGACTGATTTCACGGACGAGGGGATATAACTGGAGATGTGCAAGGTTACATTGCTAAATCCTGACAGGCTGAGAATTAGAACACAGATCACCAAGTGCTGCCCCATCTCCTGTTTTCCCATGACACACTGCTTTCTTCCTAAAACTCCCTCAAAGTGGACATAGGTGTACTCTATATGTTCATACAGAACTTTGCTTAATTGAAAATGTAAATGTATAAAGCAAACAATGCAAATTTTAACTGACCTATCCAGATTTACAAATTGCAAAGGAACATGCTAACCACAATAAGCTTTAGTTACATAATTAATAATTCTTGGAATAGAAGGATAATTGACTAATAATTAATGAATAATCATTAGGACAGAACAGGGGTCGGGAACATTTTTGGCTGAGAGAGCCATGAACACCACATATTTTAAAATGTAATTATGTGAGAGCCGTACAACGACCCGTGTATGTCACGCATTTTCCAATAAAAATTTGGTGTTGTCCCGGAGGACAGCTGTGATTGGCTCCAGCCACCCGCAACCATGAACATGAGCAGTAGGAAATGGATTGTAATGCATAAAAATGTTTTATATTTTTAATGTTATTATTATTTTTATTAAAGATTTGTCTGTAAGCTAGATGCAGCCATCAAAAGAGCCACATCTGGCTTGCAAGCCATAGGTTCCCAACCCCTGGGATAGAAGAAATACCCTTTACCATACAACTATAAACATGTACAACTACTGGGGGAAATAGATGGGAAGAGAAAGGCAGAAAGCAGATGAGGTCTGCCAGACAGTTACAGCAGACCAGATAGGATTCCGGAGCGTGTAAGTGAGGACCCCGGGAAGGGAGCGCAGAGGACAGCTAAAGCCTCCAGTGGTCACATAAAATGTAAGGTGAAATGTTGCAGTGACATGAGCTCCTCAGTTTATTATCTTTTTGCCCTTACATTGATTCTGTTGAACAAACATAGTCGTTCTTACCTGTTTTTGCCCGAGGCCCTTTTGGAAATCTGGTTAAAATGATATAGACTTCCTCCCTGGAAAAATGCCAGTAGGCACAGTGTCCTCAAAGGCCACGAGAAGTGTACAAAAATGTAATTTTCCTTGTTTATCTATAACTGCGTTGAGTCTCTAAATCAAGCTTGCACTCTGCCTGAGAGCAGGAGCCTAAGCCAGCTTCTGGCAATAAGCCATCCCTTCAGTGACTTCTCTGGGACTTGGGGTTTATAATAACAGCAACAAAATCATGGTATTTCCTTCCCTCCTCCTCCTTCTGGGGTTAGTTGTAACCCAGGGGGGCTCTGCTTTCTGTTCTTGTGCTTTGAGCAGGCATCCCCGGGACATGGGGCTGGTGGGTTGGGGCTTCTGGTGGCTGTTTCATCATCACTTCCTTTCCTGAGCGGCCATGTCCCCACCATGTTCCAGGTGCACAGTGCCTGCTGCTGGTCGCTGTGTGTCCTTTTGTCCAGACTCCCAGATTCTAGCTCTTTGAGGGCCTGGTGAACTGTGGCTGCCCTCCTGCACCTATGTAACTGGGAGCCCGGGGCTTCGTGAGCCCCCCCCCCACCTCTGCTCCTGGCATATATGTGGAGTTTGTGCCCCTCTCCCATTACCATTTCATCATAAACCCTTAAACTCGAAAAGCAGTTTCTTTCCCAGTCCCTGGAGCGTGGGTGGGTGTAGGGCTTATGACTTCTGTGCTGGTCTCTTTTTATCCAGTTCTTTCTTTCCATGACAGCTTGTGGGCTCTAGTTGGGACAGGAGAAATAACCTTGTTGTAAAGTATTCTTCTTCTGGGAAAATAAGAAAATGCTTATTAAAAAAATACAAAAAATAAATGAAAAAGTAATGAAATAATTTACTTGAGCATAGGTGGGAATGGAGTGAAAGGGCCGAGGAAGTGAGTGAGACTTCCAAGTGTTTTATTTATTTATTTATTTACTTATTTATTTACAGTATAGCAAGAGAGAGACAGATAGACAGACAGGAAGGTCGAGAGATGAGAAGTATCAACTCATAGTTGCATCACTTTACTTGTTCATTGATTGCTTCTCATATTTGCTTTGACAGGGGCTGGAAGGGCTCCAGCTGAGCCAGTGACCCCTTGCTCAAGCCAGCGACCTTGGGCTTCAAGCCAGCGACCTTGGGCTTCAAGCCAGTGACCTTTGGGCTCAAGCCAGCGACCATGGGATCCTGTCTATGATCCCACGCTCAAGCCAGTGACCCTGTGCTCAAGCTGGTGAGCCTGTGCTCAAGGTGGTGAGCCACGCTCAAGCTGATGACATTGGGGTTTTGAACCTGTGTCCTCAGCATCCCAGATTGATGCTCTATCCACTGAACCACCACATGGTCAGGTCCCATGCTCATTATAAATACTTGAACTTTTAAACTGCATTAACAATTTATGTGTTAAAAAATCAAATGAAAAAGGATGAATACAAGTAAAACCTTAAAATTGTTTGCTGACAGAAAGAAATAACCCTAACTGTGTATCATATTGATAACATAGCTATAGAGGCAATATTTAACTGAAGTGTATTTAAAAACATATTTGTTTACTGAGATATAATCTGAGATAAAAAAGAACTGCAAGGAAATCTTAAGCTATATTTAGTAGTTTGTTCTTGGCAATGGTATCGTTGTAGTTCTAAAACTATTTTGTGTGTATTTTTGCATAAATAAATGATTTGATATATTGATATTGTTGGCAACCAAAATTTTCACTGGGAGTTACATATACAGGATGGAAGGACAGTAAGGAAGAACTCTGTGGTATTACATTTAGATTAGTTATTGATATAAATTCATGATTTTCAAATATCTATATCTATTATATTATATAAATAATAAAGAACTAATATATACAGAAAGAGAGAGGGAGAGAACAACTAACTGTATATGTTTGTTCTCCCCTGGAAAGACCTCGAAGCAAGGATAAGTGGCTGTGAGCATTGTAAGTACCCAGATTGTGGTTATAAACACCACAATTCAGTTATAAGAAAACTGAGTTTCTTAAAGAAACAGCTAAAGTGGGAAAGTTCAAAGTGAGGCTGAAACTTCTTTTTCCAGGAAATAGTGAAGTGTTCAAGGACTAACTGGGTCTTTTCAAGAACACAAAATGAATGGTAGAGGTAGTATGTGTAAAAAAGTCTGTGAGTCCACAGTGATATCCAGAAGTAGGGGGATGATAAAGGAAGCGGAAAAAGGGAGGGTAGAGGAGGAGAGAGAGATTGAGAGAGAAAATTTTTCCCCTTAAAAGAGAAAGATCTTCCCCCTTCAAATAGAATAATGGCAACTAATAAGTGCAGAATAAATGGTAGCACAATCACCATTTTGTAATCTCCAACTTGATAAAATGGATATAGACAAGCACCATCAATGGATGTTGGCATAGCAGAATAACAGCCCCCCCCCCCCCAAATGTCTATGCCCAAATCCCAGGCACATGTTACTTTGCAAAATAAAAAGAATGTTTCCATGGCAGTAAGGTTACAAACCCTGAGATGGAGAGATTATCCTGTGTTATTTGGGTGGGCCAGTGTAGTCAGCAGGGTCTTTATATGTGGAAGAGGAAGTCAGCAGAGAGACAACCAGAGAGACTCCAGTGTGAGAAGGACTCCTTTTCACTTTACTGGCTTTGGAGATGGAGGAAGAGTTGAGCCAAAGGAAACAGGGGGATATGGGGATGGTGGAAAGGCACGACACAGGATGTTAACAGCCAGTGGTTCTTAGTGAGGAATAGCAAGTGTTCATTGTAATTTTCGTTCAACTTTTCTAAAGGCTTGAAAATTCTCAAGATAAAAATTTAAAAGCGAAAAATAAAGCCTACGCTTTGAATTTATGTAGACATGGGTAATGACTGTCATTCTGTACATAGAGCAAAGCTAATAATATGAGCATAGACACAGCGGCAGTGAGCAGCAGGAATGAGGTGGATCTTAGTTATCCTAGCCAGATGTTGGTTGTTCATTTTATAATCAGTATTTAATGTCCTGTGGGCCCTGGTGGGCTCGGGCTCTGTCATGGAAAGTCTGGCCTGCAAATGCCTCTGAGCAACCCTCTGGGTCTGAAGATGGAGCCGTACTTCACAAGTAGTTCGTGCTTTGCAGTGACAAGTCAGCTGTTTTTATTTTTAAAATGTTTAAAAATTAAAGGACCCTCCTTCTATTTAATATCTACACAGAGGGGTTTTAAAAACTGGAAAGCCAGGAATTTTGAATCTGTTTTTTTTCTGGTTATGTCTATAGTGCCCTGCTTGTTCTCACCCATCAACACAGGGCAGTATTGATCCCAGGTCCTGTCTTGCTAGAAGAATTGCTTTAAGGGTGGAGAGAGTTTGATTTGTTGTGTTCATTGCTGTACTTGTAAGGCCTAGAACAGGGCTTTGTATTTAGCATGTGTCCAATAAATGAATGGGGAGAAATACAAGAAATGAACTACATTAGTTAAAATGTCATATATTATCCATCCACACACACAAATTTTTCTCTATACTTTAGAGCCATCATATAGCTCCCTGAAGTTCATCCTTACACTGTAAATTAAAGCCCTGTTTCAACAGTTCTTCCTTGCTTCTCAGTAATTTTTCTGTTGATTTTCTTGTCTTTCTCTATTACCCAGCTGTCACTTCTAAATAGGACCTACCAACTTAGCTGTGTGCCTTTCTATGTGTATGCATGGTTATCTTGGAACACATTTGATGCACCTTAAGAGAAAAACTGCTTCTAATATATTTTTTGCTATTTATTTTTCCATCCCAGAACCCGAGATAGTACATTTTTTTGGTGGGCATTTGTTACTTTGTTTTCTCCTAGCTTCCTTTCATTTCTCTTTTCTTGGCAATAACACTTTCCTTTCTCTCTGGGAAATTATCCCACTTCCATTTTATGAAGAACTTTGGATAAAACAGATGAAGTTGTCCTGCCCTTTCCTAGACAAGGTGAGGGGGTCCTCTGGGAGGAATAGGTTAATAGCTAGACTGTAATCTTCCTCCATATCACAATTAATTGAAGAAATATAGCCTATTGTCAAACTTCTTACAAACTCTCAAGGAGTTTATTCATGGCAAGTAAATAAGGGTCTTCCTGGGGCTGCTGAGAAAGCATTCTTGATCCACGCATATTCATGCACGCTGTACTTGGTTGTCAAGATGATTTCTGGTATAACCTGTAATTTTAAAGTTTGCAGCTGCACAAAAGAAAGACAGTTGGGTAGTCTCCCCTTGTGACAGTTGACTAGTAAGATATTTAAGCCAAGGGGCCCTAGACCTTTAAGTTTTCTTGTATTTCTGTGATCCACACTGATGTCTGCTTGTCCCTCATGACTAATTACAGTGGTTGGGACACTGGTGATGTGTCCGGGATCTGCAAAGCTACCATACATTGCTATAAGATGCTGCTGTCCCTTTTCTGTATCCTTTCTTTTTATTTTTTAATTCAATTTTATGAAATTTATTGGTGTAACATTGGTTAATACATTATATATCAATTTCAGGTATACAACTTTATCATACGACATATATATACTCTATTGTGTGCTCACTACCTGAAGTCTAGTCTCCTTCTGTCATCTTATATTTGGCCCTTTTTACCCTTTTTTATACTCCCCCTACCCACTTTCCCCTCTGGTAACCACTATTCTGTTGTCTGTATCTATGAGCTTGTTTTTTTGTTTGCATGCTTGTTTAGTTTGTTGAAAGCTAAATAAACTTAGTTCTGGGTAAGCCTATTGTCGCCTGTGCATCTGATTGGTAGTCTTGCAGCAGCATGTGACCCAAGCTCAGCCAATGGTACATTCTCCTGGGACTTTAAATATTAGGTGCGTGGAAGATGTTCTAAATAAATTTTTGTTTTAATTTCACTGTCAGCACAACACTCTGGAAAAACTATAGAATAGTTCTTGTTTCCTGAGCTTCAGAGCTATTTATATTTCTATTTCCCATTTATTCTGTTAGCATGCTAGATTTCCAATGAATTCATGTTTACTTATGTTAACCAGAGATGGTTTCTGTTGGCTGCATCTGAACAATTCCGACTCAGGTAGCTGTGGATAAGGTAAGTCCTCAAGACATTTTAATAATATGGTTAGTGTCGCAATTAGTTACTGCTGTGTAATGAACCACCTCTAGACATAGTGGCTTAAAACAACAACCATTTATGTAGCTCACAGTTATGCAAATCTACTGGTTATACTGGGTTCAACTGGATGATGCTCTCTGTCTCTACTGAATTTTTTCATGTTTCTGTGGTGAGATGCAGGTCAGATATGCAGCTTTGCTTCTGAAGGTTGGTTGGCCATCTAAAAAGTTGGCCTGGGCTTGTTCAAATGGTGGCAGCAGAGTCTCTGGAAAATGAAGGAAATGTTATGGGCTGAATTATGTTTCTCCAAAATTTACATGTTGAAGTTTGAGCCTCCAGTACCTATCTCCAAGTGTGACTATATTTGGAGATAGGAGCTTTAATGAGGCAATTAAATTAAAATGAGTCCATCATTGTATTTTCTAATGTAATATGATTGATGTTCTTAAAAGAAGAGAATATTTGGAAACAGATAAACACTAGAGGTACACATGCATATTGGAAGAGCCCCGTGAGGAACAGGAAGCAGGAGGTCATCTGCAAGCCAAGGAGATAGACCTTAGAAGAAACCAAACTTGCCAACACTTTAACCTTGGACTTCCAGCCTCTAGATGAGAACATAAATATCTGTTGTTTAAGCCACCCAGTCTGTGCTATTTTGTTATGGCAGCCCTAGGAGACTAATAGGAAGCCCAGCCACAAGGTCTCTGTGGCTTGCGCTCAGAATTGGCATGTTACTTCAACTGCTTTGTATCAAACCCTACAAGGCTAGCTCAGTTGGAAGGTCACATTACAAATGGGTATGGATACAGGAAGGGGAATAATTGTGGCCCTTTTTGCAAACTGTCTGTCACAGTAATTCAAATTATAAGGAAGCATACAGAATAGAAATAATGCAGAAAATGTTGTCGGGTACTTTAACCTGCCATTGAAATGTTGTATTCACAGCATGTTTCTGTCTGAGTGGAGAGAATAGGCTAGCTGATGCTCATCCTGTAGCTGCACAATAATGTCTGCACACCTGCTCCAAGGAGCTCCTGCTCTCCATAGTGTGAAGCAAAATGCCTTGACAAATGACCAGAATGTGGAGGAGTGATATTTTTCCTTTATAGATCAAGTTATATCATTAGCTCTTAACAAATTAATATTATCATGTCTTACTAAATTTTTAGAGGGATAGTTGCCAATGTCATGTCATTGACAGGCTGGAAAGGATAGAAGAGGTCAGAGAAAGCCTTTAACTTTAAATATATATATTTAAATGTATATATATATATATGTAAATATATACAAATATATAAATAAATGTGTGTGTGTGTATATATATATATATATAAAGTAGGGTCTATGTTTCATTCCCTTTTTCATCTCTTCACAATTATGACAGACTTTACAGAGAAGATGCTCAAATACTGAAAAATTAATACTGGCTCTTATAGTGGAGACTGCTCTCATCAGTTATGTCCTACCTCACATCACTGGAAAACTTATAGAATCACTTTGGATTATAGAATTAGTCTATAGTCAGGGCTAGAAAAATTCATGGTGGCCTGAAGAATTTTTAAAAATTGCATTGTTTCAACAAATATTCTTTATTTTATTTTTATACATTTATTTGTTTTTATTAAATTTATTGCGATGACATTGGTTAATAAGATTATGTAGGTTTCAAGTGAATATTATGATACATGAGTTGTATATTGCATTGTGCCCGCCCACCCAAAGTCAGGTCACCTCCTGCCACCATCTATTTGGCCCCTTTGCCCTTTACTACCCCCACCCCTCCCCTCTGGTAACCACTATAGTGTTGTCTGCGTTTTTGTTTGTTTGTTTTTCTTGTTTGTTCATTTTCAACTAATATTCTTTAAATATTTATTCAATACTTTTAAAAATGTGAAACTGATTTATTACTATAAAATTCTTCCTTCCTTCCTTCCTTCCTTCCTTCCTTCCTTCCTTCCTTCCTTCCTTCCTTCCTTCCTTCCTTCCTTCCTTCCTTCCTTCCTTTCTTCCTCCCTCCCTCCCTCCCTCCCTCCCTTCCTCTCTCTCTCTCCCTCTCTCTCATAGGGAACAATAAAGTATTTACCAAGGTGGCACCAGGTGACAAGGAGGGTGTTGGCATGGCGCATTGCCAGCTGTTCACTGATTGCACGTGGAGCTCAGCGGGCCTGCCTGGTCTCCCGCGTCCCTCTGCTCATCCCCACCTCTCTCCTCTCCTATCTGTGCTCTGCCTCTGGTGCTGCCTCACATTTTCTAGATCTCTTCCTGGGATTCTCAATCCCTCTTTATGTTTGTTAGGTGGAATAATTTAGTTACGTAAGAGCTCTAAATTCAAACTGACACTTCTCCTAGTTAAAACTACCTATAGTCACATAGAAGGCCATTATAGGAAGGACGGAAGTATTTCTTCTGTTTAATCAATAGAATTTCCTTCAAATAGCAAAATTCTCTTTTCTTAGAAGAAAATGGAAAATAAAACAGACAACTTTATTATGAGTACACTTCCATAGTAAAATTTAAAATAATCAATTTTATTACATGGTCTACTTAGGAATTGAGACCCAGTGACATTTTTCCATTGTGTCAAAAGTTGTTTTGGTGTATGAACTTGAATTAAAATTATTTTCACGATATCAACTTTTATGGTGTGAAGATATGGAGGTATTCAACTTGTCCAACCTTTAACATAGCCTTACTTATTGTGATACTGAAATTAAATATATTTGTAGAGACCATTGATGGCAGTAATTGGGATGTGAACTCAGACAATCACATTGGTTAGCTGAAGTTATTCTGGTGCCAGCAAGGTATGGACTGTAAGCATCAACAGCTTGGTACTAAAATGGTCATCAGCTGCTATAGAAACACTGTTTTGGGACTTTATATTACCTTAAAGTCATTTTGTTTTGTTCACACTTGGAAGAATTAAAAAGAACGCCAACTCAACTTTCTATTTTTAAAATTATTCTAAAAAAGGCATCTTTTTGTAAAACTTAAGAGCTAGATTGTTCTCTACCCTGTATTCCACATGCAGAAAGAAACCACTATACAAATACATGTACACCTCCCATACACACATGGATAGGATGCTGACAAAAAAGGTGAGTTGAAGGCTATATTTTAAAACTGTCACTGTGTCAATATTAATCTCTTATTGCCCATCTCACCTTGACTTGGAACTTTAATTACTTCCTGATTCCGAGGGAAGACTCTGAAAAGGCCAGGTGCCTTCAGATACCTCATCAGGTTATTTCGGCATCAATTGATCTCATGCCAGTGACTGCTGTGGGATCAGGCTCTTATTAGCTTCACCCAGATGCAACATCACAGCACTTCAGTTCAGGCCTCTCACGTCCTGTCCCAGGGTCTCTCTATATATGCTACAGTGACAGGAAGGGGAGGGGCAGGGCGGGTGGGGCTGGACACCGTGGAAGCTGACACCTGGAGAACATGCAGGGAGTTCAAGTCTAGAGGGTGAATGGGGTGAAAGCCTATTTCCCCTTCTAGTCAACATTCTTTGAAATAGGTTTTTGTTTTTTTTTTTCATTTTTCCCCCCAAAGACTGAAAAATAAAAGTCCAGAAATGCAATGGAAAGTAAGAAAACCAGGGGGCCTCAGGGGCCTAACAATGAAGCATTGCATGGATTCTAGGGATGCTGCTTTCCGTCCACTGACTGAAACGGAAGGAAGGCTGCTTTCCTGATGCATGTCAGCCCAAACTGGCTTACCTGTCTGACCCGTGCCATTACTGAAAATGTCAACCTGTCTTCAACTCAACGTTAATTTGGAAAGTCCTTTCCCAATAATTACCTCAGTGTCATGTTCCAGCCTCCTGTGGTATTTGGTGGAACTAAACAAAGAGAATTTATTAATGAGTGAGCCATTCAAGATTGTTTAAAATGCCACACATTTCTCATTTACTACAGTTAATGAAAAGAATTCCCTCTTCTTCCTTCTTTTAAGTTCATAGCATGAAACTACATGTAGAAAGCAGAGATTTGGGCTGGTACAAAGATACTCCTCGAGTATTTTAGTACTCCTTGGGTACTAAATCTTACAACAGGACCACACTTCTATACATGCAGTTAAAAATGTTTGGTATGATTTGACTTGGGTTGGTGAATACACAATGTCACTAATAGATGATGTACTGTAGAACTATACACCTAAAACCTATATGATTTTATTGAACAATGTCACCCTGATAAATTCAATACAAAAACATAAAAGTGTTTTGGTATAATATTAATATGGATGTTTTGCAAAGAACTCCAGTTTCTTATTTGTTGAGCAGATAAAATATATTATGCTCACTTTGTTAAAGATGATGCTGCTCACATGGAAGCCCGTCACCCAGGTGAGAATATTAGTTGCACTTCTTGCTTGGGATGGGCGTGATTATATTAATATATGTTGGGGGAGGGATTTCGCGCCAAAAGGTTTTAAAAGGAGAGATCACGCTGCTCTGGGGAACAGTGATTACATTCTAGGAAAGCAGGGAGAGGAGAGGCAGCCAAGATGGCGGAGTGCTAAAGGAGAAGCCAGTTAGTGCAGAGTTTGTGCAGAGGGAAGGAGATAGAGAACAGAGGTGAATAAGGCTGGTGAGGTAGAACCTTTGATTCTAGGAAACTCGGTTAAATCAGTGGCTTTGGGAGCCCTGAATGGAAAGGGAAGTGTTTTCCCACTGTGTGTATTTCTTGCCTGCCAGGTGCAAGCTAGGATTAAAGCTAATGGCCCACCAGTTCTCGGCTCTGTTGTTCACTACCACCTGTCTGAATCAAATGTGACCCTGCATGAGCCAGATGGCTCTGATGGTGGCCGTGGCTACTGGCTTTACATTATTGTATAGACTGGATATTAAATTTCCATATGGATTACAGCATGTTCACTTACCGTGGTATGAAGACATCAGTTACCACTAAAGCAATAAACTGGGATTCACATTAACTTTTCACATTCAATTCATTTTGGTTACTGACTCGACTGTGTTCCAAGAAAGATACTATTTGCTGAACAAACTCAGCAACAGGTAACACCAAAAAATTATCCTGAAACTGTCCTGCCTCAAGCTACTTTGTCATTAAAAGTATTGGAATGATGATATCAGATCACTTATAACAAAATGGTGGGATCTTGATAACATTATACGGAGTGAAATAAGTAAATCAGAAGAAAACAAGAATTGCAGGATTCCACACATTGGTGGGACATAAAAACGAGACTAAGAGACATGGACAAGAGTGTGGTGGATACGGGGGGCAGGAGGAGGGAAGGGAGAGAGGGGGAGGGGGAGGGGCACAAAGAAAACTAGATAGAAGGTGACAGAGGACAATCTGACTTTGGGTGATGGGTATGCAACATAATTGAATGACAAGATAACCTGGACATATTTTCTTTGAATATATGTACCCTGATTTATTGATGTCACCCCATTAAAATTAATAAAAATTTATTAAAAAAAGTATTGGAAATGTTGTTAGTAAATATGAACCGTACTGGCAAATATTCATATTATTAAAATTATATAATTTACGTGAAAGACTTTTCAACTAAGAATAATAGTTTCTAGAAAAAAAATCACTAATGAAAACTTTGTTTTTGCATTAACCCTTTGAGTGGTATGAACGTTCATGTATGTCCTGGTGCCTTGCAGGGGTCTCCAAACTTTTTACACAGGGGGCCAGTTCACTGTCCCTCAGACCATTGGAGGGCTGCCAAATACAGTGGTCCTCTCACTGACCACCAATGAAAGAGGTGCCCCTTCCAGAAGTGCAGTGGGGGCTGGATAAATGGCCTCAGGGGGCCGCATTGCGGCCCGCGGGCCGTAGTTTGGGGACGCCTAATAGAGTATGATCGATTTATTTTAAAAATGTGTAAGGCAACATTAAAAAAAGACAAATGTATATTCTTCTTGTTTCCAAAAATTGGTTATCAAAGAAACATGATTTTAAGTTAATAAAACTGGAACTGTAACTAATTTAATTTTTTGAAAAAAACTCACTCCTGAGGGTCAGCAAGCATGAAAAGAACTCACTACTCTAAGGGCTTATAAGAAGTCATGGAAGAAAGGACCAATAATGTAAATAATATATCCACATACACATGCTGGCATAACATTCTTGCACTGATGAAATTTTTTTACATGCACTTGAACCCTTGGAACATTGAGACTTAGTGATTAGAACAGGTAAAAGGCAATGAGGAAAACAAAAGGTTAAAAGGGAGGAGAAAAGAAAGTACATTTATGATGACTTCACTATCCCATGCCTCATTTTTATTTTACTGTATTTATTTATCAGAGAAACAAAGCTGCTTCCCAGTTACCCAACTAGTTGGTGATGGAGCCAGAAACAAACTGAGGTTTTTCTTGTTCCTCTGGTGCCACTTCCATTATATATCTCCTGACGATTCTTCTGCGTTTGTATTGAATTTATAGCATCTGAATTGAATTTCTGGGCAGGTTGCTTCAAATAAATGAAGATCTATTTTAGTTATACCAAAATAATCTGTGTTAGAAATCAAAACAATTAAAAATCCGTCCTATCTATTCATCTGAGTTAATCTCGCTTCAACAATTATTGCTTTAACTAATAAAGTAATGATGCCTCTAGGTTATAACCTCCAGGTGGTAGCTTATTTTAATGGAGAAATCATTCCTGTTTTTTAGATTGAAATAACTTCTATTTGAATTTCAAACTGTTTTCAAAGCTACATTCAAAATACCATGAAAATTGTGATGAACCTTGAAGCCAGGCCAAACAAACACAATTAGTGAGTGGGTAAATAAAAATGTCATTGAAAATTAACAAGAACAGATACAACTGGTCTCTTTTAGAATGTTGTTTCAGCTATATGAGGTTTTTCTCCCATCCCCACCAGCAGCGTGCTAGTTCAGGCTCATGCTATCTCAGGTCTGAAGTCTGTTCCTGATTCTGCCTTACAGCCTTTGCTCCTCCAATCAGTCCTTAAGGAAAAGGAAAAGCAGGAGTGGAAAGTAGTGTCAACAAATGAACTAACAATTATTAAGCCTGTAAAGCCAGTATCCAGGGCCACTATCACAGCAGCCTGGCCCATGCAGGTTTGCATTGGATTCGGACAGTCGGTAAAGAAACAATGGAGCCAAAAACTGATGGGCTGTCATCTTTAATCCTAGCTTGCACCGGGTGGGCAAGTAAAAACACACACTGGGCTCCAAAACCCACTCACATTCAGTGCTCACAAAGCTACTGACTCATCCGAGTTTCCTAGAATCAAAGGTTTCTAGCTCACCAGACTTATTCACCTCTGTTCCCCATCTCCTTCTTTCTCCCTGCACAAACTGCACAAACTGGCTTCTCACTGAACACTCCGCCATCTTAGCTGCTTCTCCTGGCCTACTCCACGTGGCCTTACTCTGCTCTCCTCTCTGCTCTCTCCTCTAATGATAATCTCAGGAACCAAGAGAGCAAGCTCCCGTTCTGCCCCCATTTTATAGTGTAGATTCAAAACCTTTAATCCAATATACAAAATAGGGAAGTCTCTAATACAAAGTCACTTCTCTGAGGCATGATTGGATTGTATCACCCCACATCAAAAAGGGTGGGAAAGGCTTAATTCCAAAACCAAGCCCCAGGCTTCAATGATCCTGCCTGCCCACAGCCCACAGAGACACACATTAATATCACCTGGGCAACAGCCACCAAGAGGGCAGTGCCATCTTTAACAAAGTGAGCATAATACATTTTATCTGCCCAACAAAGCCCAAACTAAGTTCTAGGCTTAGAACAAAGAACTTTACAGGTGTATTTTCTCTTTTAAATTTATATCCTTTGAAGTAGGTAATGATCTCCCCATTTTATATAATTGATAGGTAAAATGGCTACCCATCCACCATCTTTCTTAAGCACAATGCAGGCCTGAAGGAGGAAGAAGGACTTGACTACTCAGTAATCTAGCTCAGACCTCCCTTGTAGCTGAATGCTGATAAGGGATGATTGGATTAGGGTGCAGACAATTTTGAGGAACCTGTGGTGCCACTCCCAACCACAAACAGAAGAAGCAATTTTACAGCCGCCTTTGCCCAAGGCCCTTTGACGGATCCATATAACTAAGGTGACCAACTTTTTTACAATGAAAAGGAGGACAAAAATAAATAGAAGAAAACAATATCGTAAATAAAAGAAACATTTTATTCATTGCAACAATAATTCACTATACTATAATATGATAAATGCATAATAAAAACATTTATAATATTTTATATTGTAATTATGCTTACATGCTTATTAATTTTTAATAATTGTATCTAAATGAGTACTTTTTATTGAATGAATATTTTTTGTCAATGTATCTATCATCTTGTTACAATATGTTGGAAATATCTAAACAAGAAATATCCTTCATATTGAATTTTACGGCAAGTGCTGCAGCTAGAGTATCAATATTCAATCTCGGTTTCTCTCTTGTCCAAAAATTATTAGCAATTGTGTAAAGCCAGTAGCTGCGGCCACCATAACAGCCGCCTGACCCATGCAGGTTCGCATTAGATTCGGACAGTCGGTAATGAAACAATGGAGCCAGGAACTGGTGGGCCATTACCTTTAATCCTAGCTTGCACTTGGTGGGCATGTAAGAACACACTCTGGGCTCTAAAACCCACTTACTCACTGCTCACAAAGATACTGACTTATCCAAGTTTTCTAGAATCAAAGGTTTCTAGCTCACCAGCCTTATTCACCTCTGTTACCCATCTCCTTCTCTTGGCACAAACTCTGCACAAACTGGCTTCTCCCTCAGCACTCCACCATCTTGGCTGCTTATCCTGGCCTCCTCCACATAGCCTTCCTCTGCTCTCCTTCCTCTGCTCTCCTCTCTAATGCTAATATCAGGAACTGAGAGAGAGAGCAAACTCCTGGTCTGCCCCACTTTATAGTATAGAAATCAAAACCTTTAATCTAATATACAAACAAGTAAATCTCTGATACAAAGTCACTTATCTGAGGCATACTGGAATTTTTCATGAGAGAGCACCATCCCACATCAAAAAGGGTGGGAAAGGCCTAGTCCCAAAACCAAGCCCCAGGCTGCAAGGATCCTGCCTGCCCACAGCCTGCCCCCAACACACATTAATATAATCACACCCATCCCAATCAAGAAGGGCAACCAATGCCATCACCTGGGTGACAGGCTTCCACCTGGGCAGCACCATCTTTAGCAAAGTGAGCATAATATATTTTATCTGCCCAACAAATTCAAAAAACTCTTTCAACTGCTGCATTAGTTCCAGGGAAGGTCAATGTAAATTGAATAAGAATAAATAAATTGTCACATGGAATATGTTTATTTTTGAAATGGCTGAATATTTTCACCCATCTTTTATCAATTTTGACATGTTCATTTTCCCATTGTATTAATTTTTAAGAATTTAAATATACATTTAGTCTTCTAATGTGGTGAGGTACCAAAGAATTGCAAAAATTAATATTAATATTTTAGGAGGAAAAGTCAGGCTTCTTGTCCCATCTTTTTTCTAGAGAATGGAGGGAGAAAAATGCAGAAGCTATCTGGTTTGCAAGAAAGACTGGGTCATTTAGTTTAACTATAGAATAAAGGTTATCTGAAAAACTTTCTTTCCCTCTCAATGGGAGACAATGTTTGCATGCCCTACACTGATTTTAACTCTTCCTCCCTTCCTGGAATCCTGAGAGTAACATATACCTCTAGGAAAAGGGTGGGGAGATAGACACTAAAAGATTTGTGAATGTCTTTGATATGTAAAATGACATCACTATTGTGTTACCTTGATATTTTTAATGTTTTTTATAGATCCTCTAGATTCGGCATTCCAGCTTATAACATTTATCTAGAGCAGGCGTCCTCAAACTTTTTATAAAAACTGCCCACTTTTGCAGTGCTGGTCAACCTGATCCCTACTGCCCACTAGTGGGAGTTCCAGCTTTCATGGTGGGCTAGTCATGGTGCCATTTGGTTGCTCTGCTATCGCCCACCATAAAAACTGAAACACCCACTAGTGGGTGGTAGGGACCAGGTTGACCAGCACTGCAAAAGTGGGCGGTTTTTATAAAAAGTTTGACGATGCCTGCTCTAGATAAATGTTATAAGCTTGTTAATGATTGTGTCATGCTCCCCCCAACCTGTATGTGGTCAAGGGTATATAACCAGCCTCAGAGTTATATTCAACACTACACAATTTGGGTCAGCTCTACCCCATGTTAGTCATATGGAGCCAGCTTAATCAATAAATCTCCTCCTAAAAATTCTTCTGTATCCTGCCTTGGTGTCTCTATGTAAACCCATGGAATGCTACTTTACAATGCTAATTTCTTCAAAGAGACAATTTTCATCTATTTTGATGTCTGGCATTTCTCTAGATAAAAACTCAAGACAAGATTCAATATCTGTCCAATATACTTGCTTTTGGGCAGATAAAATATATTATGCTCACTTTGTTAAAGATGGTGCTGCCCACGTGGAAGCCCGTCGCCCAGGTGATATTAATGTGTGTTGGGGGCGGGCTGTGGGCAGGCAGGATCCTTGTAGCCTGGGGCTTGGTTTTAGGACTAAGCCTTTCCACCCTTTTTGATGTGGGGTGGTGCAATCCCATCATGACTCAGATAAGTGACTTTGTATTAGAGACTTCCCTATTTTGTATATTGGATTTGATTTCTGCACTATAAAATGGGGCAGACTGGGAATTTGCTCTATCAGTTCCTGAGATTAGCATTAGAGAGGAGAGCAGAGAAAGGTCACGTGGAGGAGGCCAGGAGAAGCAGTCAAGATGGTGGAGTGCTGAAAAAGAAGCCAGTTAGTGCAGAGTTTGTGCAGGGAGAAGGAAGGAGATGGGGAACAGAGGGGAATAAGTCTGGTGAGCTAGAAACCTTTGATTCTAGGAAACTCGAATAAGTCAGTAGCTTTGTGAGCACTGAATAAGTGGGTTTTAGAGCCTAGTGTGTGTTTTTACTTGCCCACCGGGTGCAAGCTAGGATTAAAGATGATGGCCCACCAGTTTTTGGCTCCGTTGTTTCTTTACTGACTGTCTGAATCCAATGCAAACCTGCATAGGCCAGGCTGCTGTGATGGTGGCCATGGATACTGGCTTTACACTTCCAATGAAGTAAAAAAACACCATTGAAAACTGTTATTTCCCATGATGTTTGTTTCAGACCATTCTTCAACATACTGAAAACATTTCTGGTAAATATTCTGACTTCTTTGATAACCTTTTCTGTCATGCCCAAATTTGATCCTCTAAGTATGACAAATTTTTTTTTATAATTAAAGGAAGAAGTTTTTCTTCAAAATGAGATTTATATTCAAGGATAAAGTCATTCAAAATAAGACTAACTTTCATAGCTAAAATGTGTTCACCTTCAATCTTTTGAAATATTTTGTGAAAAATAGATGCTTGATTATGTACAAAATACATGAATATCTTAGATATTCTAGTATTGATAAATGCTTCCAGGATTTTAGGACATCTGTCTAAACTTAAAAAATATAAACAGAGAGGCTCAAATAATTAGAGAACATGTTCTATAGCAGGTGTTAGAGCAAGCCATCTAACTTTTGAATATCCTAAAAGTTTTTTGTATTCAACATTTGCTTCTTCACAAAATTGTTTTAAAGTAGCAACATGAACGGTAAAATGACTAAAATGCAAATAAATTGTAGTTATTATTACTTCTACATCAATTGGCATGGCACATGATGCTGTGTTGATTGCTTTGACAAAATATGTGCATTATAACCTATTCCTAGTATTTTCTTTTGGAGTAACTTTTGTAATTTTAAATACAGATTATTCATCCCTTTGTGTCTTCGCCCACCAAAATTTGTATTTATATTATTAGCCATTAGTGTAACAACTTTGAATTTCAAATTGTTTTCATTTATTACTCTGTATAGATGGTTTGACAAAATTTCAGAAGTTTCACCCTCAATGGATTCTAAATTAAAAATTTTTACTTGAATGCCCTTGGTATCATTAACATATCTTACTATTACTGAATACAATTTAGTTTCATTATGATTTGATGCATCAGATAAAATCATTACAAATGCTGCAGTTTCCAAGCCCTCTGTAAGTATTTTGTCACAGTAATTTTTAAATACTGATTTCAAAATAGCCTTTGCATTTTGTCCTGGCACATGGAAATTTTGCATTGTGAAATTTTTTCAGTAATTTAGTAGTACTATCCATACTATGAAAAATTTTGATTGTGAATTATGGTATGAAATGCAAATGTTCCCTCCATTGCAGCCAACTGTTTTTCATCTTCAGAATTATTTGAAGTTTTAAAAAAACTTGTTACTTTACAACTAGAAGCTGATACATCTAATGACTGCTTATGTTTGTTGGTGGTCAAGTGCTTTGTTATTGCTGCTCTGACCCCAACTACAATAAAAAATTCTCTGCTGCAAATATTGAAGAAAACAATGGTATCTTTCTTTGATATGAAGAATGGAAATTCCTTTTTCAATTTATCATTGAAATGGCGTTTTCTCTTTTTTGATTTTTCCATCCCTTAAATGAAATTTAAAGTTAAAAATTAAATATAGAGCTACATGAACAATGCGAGCACATTAGGAACTGGAAACATTACATCATGGTAGGCGAATATTCCAGATGCTAAATTCACAAAACTAAATATCAAACAAAACCACTAATTTGGAGTGATATTCAGGTGTATTTATCATTTTCTAAATAAAAACATCTGTTTCATGCAACTATTTAATCAAAATATATTATTAATAAATATGGTTTGAGGTTAGATTTCCATTTTAAATCTCAAATTTCAGGAAAATACTTGTAAATAAAATTAAATGTATTTGGAAATTATTAAACAGATAATGAATTAAGAAAACATGAATTGTGCTTACCTGTCTATGATTGAATATTCACTAAGAAAGAAATAATAGTGATTCTACAATATCATATGTACCATGTCATGTTTCAGTAAGAAGTACACAAAACCATTTGCATGCGTGCTCAGTATATCATGCTCTCTCTCCAGGTCTTCAAGTTCTCCCACACAGAGCGCATGTGTGTCATAAATGTGTCTTGCTGCACTGTACTGATCCTTGACAAATCATCACGTCAAATACAAACACGTCACATCACAATGGATCGACTCTGCATCAATCAACTACAGACACTTGCAGATTAGTCTTCCAATATCAAAAAGGAGGACATGAAGGAGGACACTTTTTGAGGGAGGGTGGAACTTACAAAAGAAAGACTGTCCTCCCTAAAGGAGGATGATTGGTCACCTTAATATAACCCCTGCCCCATCCCTCCTCAGGCTGACACCCTTTGCTGGTCTCAGCTTGCTTGCACCCAGGTGTTTTTAAAATAAAATTTCCTTTTGGAACACACTAACCTCGTGTTTTTGGTTTGGCCAGTGGTTTCTGCCTTTCAACAATAAAACTAGGGCTCAAAGAGGTTTGTTACTTCCCCAAGATGCTGCTAAATTGTTGATTGTGTTGTGTGCCCATCACCCAAAGTCAAATCTTTTTTTCATCACATATTTTACTAGCACAACTGATGAGAGTGACTCCCTGGCATCTACAACAAAGTCAATCCCTTTGCCAAATGATAACTTAGGTCATGTTCCTTTCCCTGCTTTGCACACACTGCTTCCTCCACCAGGAAGTGTCCATCCAACCTGTGAGGCTCATCTTTGGTCTTGTTTCATCTCTTAGAGCAAGCCTTCCTCATTTCACAGCTTGACTTCAGCAGCCTTCCTCTGCTCTGTTATGCCCATAAGCACACCTCTATTAGAGCATAGATCACACTGTAATCCAGTCTACCATTTGTCTGTCTCCCCAAAGACAGTGAGTTCCTTGAGAAAAGAGTTGTATTTTCTTCATCATCTAGCACCACACTCAATTTCCCACTGTAGGTTGCCAGCCTAAAGCAGGCAAAGCTGCATCAAGGAAAAGATACAACATTAAAGTTTAGGGCTTTCATCGTGACTTCAATTGGAAATCCTACTACATTGAATCTGCTTGTGATTTAGATAAAAGAGAGGATATCTATTGGTCAAGAGTGAACAGGAACTCTACAGGACTTGATGGGTTCTCACCAGGTGGCTGTGAAAAATGTAAAGAGCAGAGGTTACAAACATATAATTTTGTATTTTTGTTACAGTAGTCTTGTCCAACAAGCTGTAGCACCTCAGGTTAGGTTAACTGGATCTAGAACTCACAGGGTGCTTGACCCAGAAGGGCTGGGCTAGTCACAGAATGGAAGGACCACCTGAGGCATTTGAGCCAACCAGATGAGTCTACTCAGTGGTGAACCTTTTATCTTCAAGGTGCACAATCACTTACTCACTCATGTACATGAGCCCAAGTGAAACACACACACATACATACACACACAGACACCAAGACATAGAGTGACATTAAAAAGAAAAGGTTTGAAAATAAGGATAAGAAAGCCTGTGATTTTTTTCTTTTCTGTTGCTTAGTTGCTCTGTACTCCAGGGCAGATCACCTCAGTGCTATATAACCCGCCTTCCATGCCTTTTTTAAATCTTTCTCCAATCCGCTCTCTGTCCCAAGTGGCTGACCTTTAATGACTATATCAGAAGGCTTCCTATCTTTCTAGTTTCTTGTTGAGTTTCATAAAGGCTCAGCCCTGACTGGAAGCTGGAGAGAGGAATATGGTGACCTTGGATTCTTCTGTGAGTCAACCTTGGGCTGACTTTGTACCTCAACCAAGGGTTATAACAACTCTCAAGTGGACCATCCCTACATGAATTTCTCTGCTGTTCCTCTTGCCCTGGATCCCATGGTCCTACCCCACATTACAAACAGGATTTTTCCCTTGAAAAGCAGTCTCTTTATTTAATTCTCTCTCTCTGAATTTTATTAATTTGTCTAAATCATCTGTTTCTTGTTGGCACCCTGACTAATATAGTTAATAGACTATCATTGAGAAGATCTCTTATGTTATCTCTCTGTTCATCAAAGAAGGTTCCATGGGGGGCTGATGATGGGTCAGGAGCTCAGCTAGAGAGAAAGGAGTGTAGATGTCCAAAATTAGCCATCCCACTGTCTCCTCCCGCTCTTAACATTCTATGACTCTGTGGGTGAGAAACTGAAGGAAGCCTATTACATTTTGGACTTTATATTACTATGGGGAATCTGTACTGGGATGATAAGACAAATATAGTTCAAAGGAAGGCACTAGCAAGGTGTGCTCATGAAAACCAGCAGGGATTACACACACACACACGCACACACAGTCATCTTCCAACTAGCAGCTTTCAAATATTGTTCATTATTTCCAGTGTTATATTATTTTTCACCAAGTGTTACTTTTATGTTAAATATGTTTTTATTTCTACATCTATGACAGAGACAGAGAGGGACAGATAGGGCTAGACATATAGAAAGGGAGAGAGATGAGAAGCATCAATTCTTTGTTGCGGCACTTTAGTTGTTCATTGATTGCTTTCTCATATGTGCTTTGACCCAGGGGCTAGAGAGATCGAGTGATCCCTTCTTCAAGCCAGAGACCTTGGGCTCAAACCAGATGAGCCCATGCTCAAGCTGATGACCTTGGGGTTTTGAACCTGGGTCCTCTGCATCACAGTCCAATGCTCTATCCACTGTGCCACCACCTGGTCAGGCTACATATATGCTTTCTTATATGTAGGAATATAGTGTCAGCTTCTAGCAGCATAGATATGCAGTAATGTACAGAGTATCAAAAGTGTTCAGTAGTCAGGCAGCCTTCATTTGACAATATGGCAAAAATATTTACTGCCAATTAGTAGAACTAAAAATCATTCCTAGGGCTCTGGGTATAATCTCTGAATTTCAGGGTTTTTAAAAAAATTTTTCCATTTAACTTTTAAGTTAAAACAAACAATTTATACTCATAAACTTTATTTCATAGTAATACCTTTGAGCTTTCTTATAAACTTTTTGAGAATGTGTGTGTGTATATATCATCAAAAAAGGCAACTGTGCCTATTTTAGCACTCCCTGCAATGAGACTTTTGCAAAAACCTGGGGTTATCATCCTCCAAGACAGATTTTTGTCCAATTCTCTCTTCAGAAAGGATCAATTACCAGAATGAGTTAATAGGGAGAACAATGACTAAAATATTTGTGTTAGAAAATGATACTTGAGGAGTCCAAGATGGTGATGGAGTTGGCGGATGTTCCAACCACCACCTCCCAGAATCAAATTGGATTAAAACTTAATTTAAGAACAATTATCTTGAAAAACCAACTTTGGACTAAAGGAAGAGGAGTCTATAACCAAGGATCACAGAAGAAACCACACTGAGACTGGTAGGAAGTGTGGAGATGTGAAAAGGGCTGCTATACTCCCAGAAACTGAGGGTTCAGAGGGACTCTCACTGTGGGGAGGGTCACCCTGAGAAGTGTAGGTGCTCAGCCCAAGTCCAGAGCCCCAGCCTAGAACCGCAGAGCCTAATAGAGGCACCCAGACAGCATTTGTCAATGAAAAGAGCCGGGTTTCTCTCTGCAAGAAAGAGACTGAGCTTTCTGAGACGCAAACTCCATCTTACAGGGCCCACACAGAAAATCTCGTTCAAAGCCACTTACCCAGGGCTCCAAGGGAGAGCTGAGAGGGCTGGGGTTGTGTGAGGAAAGTGTAATGTTGGAGGCTCAGGGAGAGACACTGTGGGGATGGCCACTGGAACCCCTGTGCTGAGTCATTCTCCAATACTGCAGTTGCCATCTTTCTTGGGTGGAGCATCCCCTTTGTGCAGCATCAGCCTGGGGAGAAGCAACTGCTTCACCCTTAGGAGTCTCTCCTACCCCAATCATGGTGACTAGCTCATTCTGATTGGCTAGGAAGCAGGGGGCACATCAGTGACTCAGTTTTCCAGTGTTGAGACTGGTGTTTTTCCTTGCATACTCCCGACTCTAAGACTGGTGCTTCCACCTCATAGGAGACTCAGTTGAAACTGTCTGAAGGGCAGGCAGACCATACTTCTGGGTCTCAGAGGCCACACCCACTGGACTCCTGGCACCACACCCTACTGAGGTCTGTGAAAAAATGTCTGGACAGTCTGACACCTGGGGCCAAGGGGTGGAGCCACACCCACCATGCTTCCTAATCCATGAATTGCTGCAGGCGCTAGACTGTGGCAGAGGCTTTTTCAGAAGCTGAGCCCAACAAGCAGCCAGCAGACAGAGGCTGGAGGAGGTGGGACTCAGGGGAACTTGGCCTTTTAAGTGGAGTGTGGGTAAAAGCCAGCCCAGGAGTGCAGCTTTGTTTTTCCATGTACATCTGGGCTCAGCAGAGGCAGCCACAAACTCTGGATTGCTTGTAGCTCCAAGAAGGTGGCTGATCGCCAGCCATGGGCAGTGTCTCCCACTGGTCTGCATGGGGTTCCTGCCAGGGAGGCCCAGGGCTGGCACATCCAGAGGCTAGCTGTGGAAAGCATTGGTTTAGGACCTAACAAAACCTTGCTAGAGTGGTATCCTAAGGAAAGGCTCCTCACACCTGGCCCAGCTGAAGCAAGTTTCACTCTCTGTGATCAGCACTGGCACTGCAGCTCATGTGCAATGAATAAGGTGGAATTTCACAGTCAGCCAGCCTGGGTGTTGGATATCCTGTCCTGCTGGGCTAGATTACACAAGGGGAAGGGAGAGAGGCTTGGAGCAAGGACATTTAAAGTCTAGGTCCTTGTGAGTCTATTGTTGGATCAGGTCAAGGGACTTAGCCACTTTCTGGGAGGGCACAGTCAACCCCAACTCTCTCAGTCTTCCTCCCTGAAACCAGGGTCTTCTGCAGAGGGGACTGTCGGCCACACTCGGTCTGAACCTGCTGCTCACCTTGTTGGAGAGAAATAAAATTTGAGTATCTAGCTGTGGCTGAGGAATTAAGCTCTGAAATAGGGGCCATATTCTCCATACTAAGTTCCTGACCAAGAGACCCCTGATGTAGGGGGTCCCACTAACATTGTATTCACAATCTCAGCTGCCCTCACCCACCAACCGTGCAACCTGTAGAGGGGCTGGCTGGGTGAAGACAGTCTAAGCCCACAGTACATTCTTTCTACAGAGGACTCTGTGGGAAGAGCAGGCAACTGCAAGAAAAGGAGGAGGAGCTGAAAATAGGAAAGAAATCTTACAAAGCTTGGGGCTTTCACAGAGCTGCTATCATCTCTAAGCAGGAGGAAGCTGATCCTATACAAAGGTTGGACCCTCCCACAGTACCCAGGCACAGAAAACACAGACACAAACAGCAAAAAGTGTAGAAGCTGCAGATGTAGAAGCTGTAGCCTACAGTGGGTTACAAACAACAGCTGATGCCAACCCAAGAAGATCTAGAGCCAACACAACTGTTAGTGGGTGGCAGACAGCAACAATCCTAGACTCAACTACCTACACGAGAAGCATGCCCAAAAGAGGAGTCTAGCTGGTACCAGACAGGGTGGAGAATAAATATGCCCAACAGGACAGACATTGCACAGTGTGTAATACACATGATCAAGGTTGACCCTTAGAGCCAAGACAGCCTGAAGGGATAACTGTACCCATGATAGGACCAACTGCATGTAACACTCACATACAACAAGAGGGAAAATAGTATCCTCAAGAATCATTACTAGAACAAAGAAAACAGGTGGCCTGGAGGTCAGTACAACTGAGACCATCATTCTCATAAAGACATCACAAAAATTTCAAACAGTGAGACAGCACTACCTAAGGCACAGACAAAATGAGAAGACAGAAAAATGTGACCCAAATGAATCAACATGAGAAATCCCCAGAATAAATACTGAATAGATAAAGGTAACCAAACTACCCGATGTAGAGTTTAAAACAATGATTGTTAGGATGCTCAACGATCTTAGAGAAACAATGGATAGACATAATGAGCACCTAAATAAAGAGATAGCAAGCATCAAAAAGGACATTGTAATCATAAAAAAGAACCTGTCAGAAATGACAAATACAATATCAGAAATGAGGACTGCACTAGAAGAAATCAACAGCAGGCTAAATGAAGCAGAGGATCAAATCAGCGATTTAGAGGACAACATAAATGAAAGCATGAAAATAGAGCAGCAAAAAGAAAAGAGGCTCAAAAAGTCTCAGGAAAATCTAAGAGAGCTCTGTGACAACATGAAGAGAAACCACATTTGCATCATAGGGTTCCTGAAGGAGAAGAGAACAAACAAGGGATAGAGAACCAGTTTGAAGAAATCATAGCTAAAAACTTCCCTAAATGGATGAAGGAAAATGTCACACAAAGTTCAAGAAGCACAGAGAGTCCCAATAAAGAGGAACCCAAAGAGGCCTACACCAAGACACATCATAATTAAAGTGCCAAAGTTAAGAGACAAAGAAAGAATACTAAAAACTGCAAGAGAAAAGTGTTTAATTCCCTACAGAGGAGTTCCCATAGGATGGCATCTGACTTCTCAAAAGAAACACTTAAGGCCAAAAGGGATTGGCAAGAAATATTCAAGTGATGCAAAACAAGAACCTACAACCAAAAATTCATTATTCAGCAAGGCTATTGTATAAAATTAAAGAAGAAATAAAAAGCTTCCTAGACAAAACAAACAAACAAAAAACAAACAAACAAAAACTCAAAGAATTCATTACAACCAAACCAGTACTGCAAGAAATGTTAAGGGGCCTGCTATAAAAACAGCAAACAGGGAAAAAATATAGAAAAAGACAATTGTAGATTTAAAGAATAAAATGGCAATAAATAAGTACATGTCAATGATATTCTTAAATATAAATGGATTAAATGCTCCAATCAAAAGAGATAGGGTAGCTGCATGGATAAGAAAACAGGACATGTACATATGTTGTCTACAATAGACCCACCTCAGAACAAAAGGTACACATAGACTAAAAGTGAAGGGATGGAAAAAAGTATTTTATGCAAATGGAAATGAATAAAAAAGCTGGGGTAGCAATACTTATATCTGACAAAATAAACTTTAAAAGAAAGGCTGTAGTCAGGGATAAAGAATGTCATTACATAATGATAAAGGCAGCAATCCAACAGGAGGATATAACCATTGTAAATATTTATGCACCTAATATAGAAGCACCTAAATATATAAAGCAGACTTTGATGGATATAAAGGGTGAGATCAACAGCAATACTATAATAGTAGGAGATTTTAATACCCACTAACATCAATAAATAGGTCTTCCAGACAGAGAATTAACAAAAAAAAAAGCTGCCTTAAATGACACACTAGATCAGCGGTTCTCAACCTGTGGGTCGCAACCCCAGCGGGGGTCGAACGACCAAAACACAGGGGTCGCCTAAAGCCATCGGAAATACATATTTTTCCGATGGCTTTAGGCGACCCCTGTGTTTTGGTCGTTCAACCCCCGCCGGGATCACGACCCACAGGTTGAGAACCGCTGCACTAGATCAACTGTATTAATGTATATCTTCAGAATCTTTTACCCCAAGGTAGCAGAATATACATTATTTTCAAGTGCATTCTCTAAGATAGACCACATGTTAAGACACAAAATGAGTCTCAAAAATTTAAGAAGATAAAAATCATATCAAGCATCTTCTCATATCACAATGGCATGAAACTAGAAATCAACTACAATAAAATAACTGAAAAACATTCAAACACTTGGAGGCTAAATAGCATATTATTAAATAACAAAAGGGTTTACAGTGAGATCAAGGAAGAAATATAAAAATTCCTTGAAACAAATAAAAATCAATATAAAACAACTAAAAATTTATTGGACACAGCAAACACAGTCCTGAGATGAAAGTTCATGGTATTACAGTCCATACCTTAGAATCAAGAAAAAGCTTAAATAAACAACTTAACCCTGCATCTAAAAGAACTAAAAAAAGAACAACAAATAAAGCCCAGAGGAAGTAGAAAGAAGAAAATAATAAAGATCAGAGCAGAAATAAATGACATAGAGGCTAAGAAAACAATACAAAAGATAAATGAAACTAAGAGCTGGTTCTTTGAAAAAGTAAGTAAGATTGACAAATCTTTAACGAGAGTCATCAAGAAAAAAAGGAGAGGACTTAAATAAAATTAGAAATGAAAAAGGAAAAGTAACAACTGACACTGCAGAAATACAAAGGATTGTTAAGAAAATACTATGAAGATCTATATGCCAAAAAATTAGACAACCTAGGCAAAATGGATAAATTCCTAGAAACATACAATCTTCCAAGATTCAATCTGGAAGAACCACAAAACCTAAACAGACTGATTATAACAAATGAAATTAAAACAGTTATCAAAATACTAACAACAAACAAAAGTCCTGGGCCTGATGGCTTCAGAGGCAGATTTTACCAAATATTCAAAGAAGAACTAACACCTATCCTTCTCAAGCTATTTCAAAAAAGTCAAGAGGAGAAAAGACTTCCAAGCTCCTTTTATGAGGCAAGCAAAATCCTCATTTCAAAACCAGGCAAAGACACTATATAAAGAAAAAAAACTATATGCCAATATCCCTGATGAACATAGATGCCAAGTTTTTCAACAAAATATTAGCAAATTGGATCCAGCAATACATTAAAAAAGTCATACATCATGATTAAGTCGGATTTATTTCAGGGGGCAAGGCTGGTACAATATTCACAAATCAATCAATATGATTCATTATATAAACAAAAAGAAGGATAAAAATCACATGATTATATCAATAGATGCAGAAAAAGTATTTGATAAAGTCCAGCACCCATTTATGATCAAAACTCTCAGTGAAGTGGGAATACAGAGAACATACCTCAACATGGTAAAGGCCATCTATGACAAACTGACAGCCAACATCATATTCAATGGACAAAAATTAAAAGCGATCCCTTGAGGCCCTGGCCAGTTGGCTCAGTGGTAGAGCGTTGGCCTGGTGTGTAGGACTTCTGGGTTCAATTCCTGGCCAGGGCACACAGGAGAGGCACCCATCTGCTTCTCCACTCCTCCCCTTCTCCTTCCTCTCTGTCTCTCTCTTCCCCTCCCGCAGCCAAGGCTCCATTGGAGCAAAGATGGCCGGGGCGCTGAGGATGGCTCTGTGGCCTCTGCCTCAGGCACTAGAATGGCTCTGGATGCAACAGAGCGACGCCCCAGATGGGCAGAGCATCACCCCCTGGTGGGCATGCCGGGTGGATCCCGGTCGGGCGCATGCGGGAGTCTGTCTGACTGCCTCCCCATTTCCAACTTCGGAAAAGTGCAAAAAAAAGACAGGGGTGCCCCCTTTCACCACTCTTATTCAATATAGTTCTGGAAGTCCTAGCCATAGCAATCAGACAAGAAGTAGAAATAAAAGGCATCTAAATTGGAAAAGAAGAAGTAAAACTATCACTATTTGCTGATGACATGATACTATACATAGAAAACCCTAAAGTCTCAGTAAAAAAACTACTGGACCTGATAAATGAATTCAGCAAGGTGGCAGGATATAAAATCAATATTAAGAAATCAGTGCATTTATATACTTCAACAATGAACTGTCAGAAAGAGAAATTAAGAAAACAATCCTCTTCACTATTACAACCAAAATAATTAAAGTACCTACAAGTAAATTTAACCAAGGAGCTGAAAGACTTATACTCATAAAATTATAAGACATTGAAAAAAGAAATCAAAGAAGATACAAACAAGTGGAAGCATATACGGTGTCCATGGATAGGAAGAATAAACATCATTAAAATGTCGATACTGTATTACCCAAAGCAATATGTAGATTCAATGCAATTCCTATTAAAATACCAATGTCATACTTCAAAGATATAGAACAAATATTCCAAAAATTTATATGGAACCAAATTAAAAAAAAACACGAATAGACTCAGCAATCTTGAAAATGAAGAATAAAGTGGGAGGTATCACACTTCCTGGTATCAAGTTATACTACAAGGCCATTGTACTCAAAACAGCTTGGTACCGGCCTATGAACAGGCATATAGATCAATGGAACAGAACAGAGAACCCAAAAGAAACCATGCCTTTATGGTCAATTGATATTTGAGAAAAGAGGTAAGAGGATACTGTGGAGTAAAGACAGTCTTTTTAATAAATGGTTTTGGGAAAATTGGACAGGTACATGCAAAAAAATAAAACTAGACCATCAACTTACACCATTCACAAAAATTAAAAAGTAGAAAAAAGACTTAAATGTAAGTCTTTACATTTTCACTTAAATGTAAGTGAAAATATAAACATCTTGGAAGAAAACATAGGCAGTAAACTCTCCAATATCTCTCGTAGCAATATTTATGCCAATTTGTCTCAACGGGCAAGTGAAATAAAGGACAAAACAAACAAATGGAACTATATCAAACTAAAAAGCTTTTATACAGCAGAAGACACCATGAATAAAATTACAAGACAACTCAAAAAATGGGAGAACATATTAGCCAATATGTCTGATAATAGGTTAATAACCAAAATTTATAAAGAACTTGTAAAACTCAACACCAGAATGGTAAACAATCCAATTAAAAAATGGGCAAAGAGCTGAATAGACACTTCTCCAAAGAGCACATACAGATGGCCAATAGGCATATGAAAAAATGTTCACATCATTAATCACCAGAGAAATGCAAATTAAAACCACAATGAGATACCACCTCACACCTGTCAGAATGGTGCTCATTAACAAATCAACACGCAATAAATGTTGGCGAGGATGTGGAGAAAAGAGAACCCTCCTGCACTGCTGGTGGGAATGCAGACTTGTGCAGCCACTGTGGGAAACAGTATGGAGTTTCATCAAAATATTAAAAATGTAACTGCCCTTTGACCCAGCCATCTCACTTTTAGGAATATATCCTAAGAATATCAAATTACTGATTCAAAAGAATACATGCACCCCCATGTTTATTGCAACATTGTTTACAATAGCCAAAATCTGGAAACAGCCCAAGTGTCTGTCAGTGGACAAGTGGATTAAAAAGCTGTGGTACATATATAGAATGGAATACTATGGGGCCATGGAAAAGAAGGAAATCTTACCTTTTGCAATGGCTTGAATGGACCTGGAGACTCTTATGCTAAGTGAAATAAGCCAGGCAGATAAAGACAAATATCAGATGACCCCGCTTATATGAGGAATCTAATGAACAATGTGAACTAAGGAACAGAATAGAGGCAGAGGTGGGGTTAAAGAGACCAGAGGGAACAGGGAAGAGGATGGAATCAGAGGGGAAAAGGATTAGTGAAATTATGTATACATAACACAGAGACAAAGAGAGCAGGACAGCAAATCCTGGAGGGAAGCGGGGAGGGTGTTGGGGGAGGGGGCAAAAGGGGTGTCAAGGGGAACACAGGGGGAGGGGGGAGGGAGATATATTCAGTGGGACACTTGAATCTATGTAAACACAATAATTAAAAAAAAGCTACTGCATTGTCTTTTTTTATTTTAAAGATATTCCTTTAAGGGTCTCATACCATGGGGCCCCCTCAAAACAATGACCCAGTGCACTTGCCACTTCTGCCCACAGGAAAAACTAAACTTACCAGTTACTAGGAAAGGATATTTATGTGGCAAAAACAAGAAAGATAATTCCTTTTTGTCTTTGTTTTCCAAATTTCTTTTGCACATGGTTGTTTGTGTTAACCATAGGCCAGTATAATGAGGTTCACAGGGAAAGTGCTTTATTCCTGGTTTACAGAGAGAAACTGAGGCAGAGAGTTCTTATTATCAGGCAGCACCGGAACCCTGGATTGTCCTAATAGACATTAATTTTTACTTTAAGACAATACTCAGATTTAACTTCAAATGTGCCAAATAATTTAACTGCCAGAGAACATTCCCCATTTATATCTAGGTTTCTAGAAAAGGGCTAGTGATTGAGGATAATGGTCTCATACTTTCAAGTTGCCCACCATTTTTAATGCTGGTTTTCCCATCTATACATTCAGTTTTAAGCACTGTTGTGATCTGGGACTTTAAGACAGCACAGATCATTAAACCGGTTTGTGATTTTGCACCACTTGCTAAGTTCCTCCTAGCCATTTTTGGCCTATTTCTTTACCCCTCAGGAAAGGCTGAGTGGATTTTTCTCTATGTGAGCCCTGGATTTCGATTTTAGAACATATGGGTTAGAGCAACACAGTAAAAGGAAAACCAAAATTTACACAGGTGACTTTGCAATTCTAAGCCTCTTTCGTCCAATGAACAAAAATTCCTTTGGCATCATGTTGTGTCACAAAGCACTTGCTTTACACTACATTTGGCATTTCTTCCAGTAAATGCACATGCTTGAGAAGATCTCATCTGGAAAATCTAGAGTAATTAATTAGCAATAGAAAGAGGCTGGATTTACCAACCCCAGAGATCCTTTCAGCTTTAGCAACCTGAACTTTCAAATATTAACAAAAGCAGAATTTGCAATGTAGTGTGGGCAGATAGCAAAGGAGCATGAGGAGGGAAGAGTTCAATGTTCAATGTGTGTGTGATCTAAGAAATAAGAGTCTAGAGAGAGAAGTGCCTAGATGTAGGGCACATGATGAAAAATATGACAGAAGTGAGCTTAGAGAAATCACAGATAGTCATGAAGTTGAAGTTGGGTGATTATGGAGATGATTCCATGGATCTGGAACAGAGGAATGGGGAACCAAGATGTCAGTAGAGTGTTGCGTTTCTGGCATCCAAGCATGTGGATTAGAATCTCTGCTCTGCCCCTGATAGCTGTGGGACTGTGTACCGAAGAGCCCGGCTAAGACCAGTGGTTTTCAGCCTTGCTTGGACAATGGAACACTAGACTTATTTGGGGAATTTTGAAAAAAAATATGCAGGTGGCCAGGCCTACTTCTGGACCATTCAGTCAGATTCAGGCACTGGCAGAGATAGGCACAAAAGCCTGGTCTGAAGCCCCAGTTTTACAGCCATGATTCCCACATTTCTGTGTGTCAAAATGATACCTGGGAATTTAAGGTTCCACAAATTTTCTTTCTCCTCTTGAGTGAATTTGTAGATTGACTGCTCTTGACACCACAACACCCCTTTTTCACATTAACTGCTGTTGGCTTTCTTGAGTGAGAAATGAATTTTATTAAACATCCTAGGAAAATCTCCAATACTAGAAAGGAAAATATGACTGTGATCAGGTGATATAAACATCATTATGAAAAGAGACCAGTAATATGGAATGGAAAATCTAATGTTAAAGCATGAGTATAGTCTGAACAAAATCTAATGGTGGAATAAGTAGAATTCCTGCTTGCCCTTAATGATGTCTTTTCTGAGGAGCTGGAAAGTTTTGCTTTTTTGAGGGTTTAATGAGGTGAAGTGTTCTCTACTCTAAAGCCTGTTGTACAAGTTGTGCTCCATGAACCTGGAAATGTGAGAAATGCAGGATCTCAGGTTCCTCCCAAAGCCTATAAAATCAGAATTTACACTTGAACAATTCCTGGGTGAGTTATATAATCTTAAAGTTTCAGATGCTATCCTACAATGTTTCAATATTGTAAGTAAGGAGGGTAGAGTGCCAGATCGTGGTCTAATAGAAAGCATGGAGATGCATTCCCCTATATACCACTCTAGATATGTTCTGTGTGCAGGTAAGTCTGCAGAGACAAAGTTTCAAAGAAGAGAAAACATGGTTTTCTTCCATCTGCCTTGGCCACAGAGTGTGAAAATTTGGGGCTATGTTACATTCAAAGGATGGTGGAAGCACTTTCATGGCACTGGCTGAGGCTATTGGTTATCTGGCTCTAGTTGCTTTATGTTTCAAAATGTGAAGCAAGGCCTAATATAGAAATAGGGAGTGAATGGAAATAATAAAACAACTCCATTGTAACTGGTATTGAAAATTTATCCTAGTGCAGGGGTCGGGAAACTTTTTGGCTGAGAGAGCCATGAACGCCACATATTTTAAAATGTAATTCCATGAGAGCCATACAACGACCCATGTACATTACGCATTATCCAATAAAATTTGGTGTCGTCCTGGAGGACAGCTGTGATTGGCTCCAGCCACCCACAACCATGAATATGAGCGGTAGGAAATGAATGAATTGTAATTCATGAGAATGTTTTATATTTTTAACGTTATTAATTTTTTTATTAAAGATTTGTCTGCGAGCCAGATGCAGCCATCAAAAGAGCCACATCTGGCTTGAGAGCCATAGGTTCCCGACCCCTGTCCTAGTGCAAGGGTCTTGTTTCTTCTTAAGCAGTGCCTTTGACCTCATTACGTTGAACTAGATTTTCCTAGTTTACTAACATCTTGGACAGATCTCAGAGCTTTCAAATAAATCACAGTTATTAAGTCCAGTACAGTACAATATAAAATTCCAGTCACATCCACCCTCTGCTCCTAGCTCGGGGTTTATCAGTGGTCTGAGGGGGCATTAATTGGACAAAGGGGAACTTACTATTAAATTCCACTTCTCTGTCCCCTTTCCTCTCTTGTGTGTTGGGTTAGGAAGGACAAAGATGAAAAGAGAGGAGGAAGATAGAAATGGATGCTTGGGCACCTGTGTAAGCTCCTTAGGTGGCCCTGTGGGAGGGACTCCCACTTCACAGTTACTCTCACGAATGATCTGTCTCCAACTTAAACTCGTCCCTGTTCTCCAGTCTCCTTCACTCTCAGAGCATCACATGGCCACGAACTCCTGCTGCTTCCTGAGGCAAAAGAGAGCCTTCTTAGTCAGATTAGGGTGTGAGCTCAAGCCCTGCTACCTTGCACAGTGTTCTCTCTCTCTCTCTTTTTTTTTTCAGGGACAGAGAGAGAGAGAGAGAGAGAGAGAGAGTCAGAGAGAGGGATAGATAGGGACAGACAGTCAGGAACAGAGAGAGATGAGAAGCATCAATCATCAGTTTTTCGTTGCGACACCTTAGTTGTTCATTGATTGCTTTCTCATATGTGCCTTGACCGTGGGCCCTCAGCAGACTGAGTAACCCCTTGCTTGAGCCAGCGACCTTGAGTCCAAGCTGGTGAGCTTTATTCTCAAGCCAGATGAGCCTGCGCTCAAGCTGGCGACCTCAGGGTCTCGAACCTGGGTCCTCTGCATCCCAGTTCGATGCTTTATCCACTGCGCCACTGCCTGGTCAGGCCACAGTGTTCTCTTGAACTACATGAAACTCACACACACACACACACACACACACACACACACACACACATCATCATCATCATCACTCTCACACTCAAAATCATAAGACACCACACGGCTTCCCTTCTCTTTCCTCACTTCTGCCATTTGTGTTTAATTTTCTTATCTATTCAGACAGGGGTTGGGGTGCAGATTAGCAAGTAACCCTGGGGTATGAGAGGGCAGGTTTTCTCCCTTGTAGGCACTCCCTGGAGAACCCCTGATGGAACTCTGGTAAGAGAGCACTTACCTTCCTTCCTCCTTCCGGGAGGAAAAGTTCCAGCACCACTGCCCAAACCTCAGAATCAGTCATACATGATTGTGTGGCTTGCCTGCCTCTTCCCTCTCTTCCTCTACAATCTTCTGTTTCTATCTGTGGGAGAGTGTCCTGAGGGATGCTTTGGGGCAACAGAAAGAGTATGTCCATCTCTGATAAAATCTTAGAGGGCCTACCTGGTCCCCCACTTGCCTCCCCTTTATATTAGGAAGTAGGGTCCTGGAAAGTCCTGGCTCTCAGCTGAGAAGCCTAGCTGTTCATTCTAGAGAATTGGAGGGAGGTTCTGCTAAACACCCCATTACATTATGTATACAATGTTTATCAGTCAATCTCTTTGTATTAATACTATTAAGCTCCTTAAATATTTTATTTTACTTAATTCATATGACAATACCGTATGTAGGTTTTATTATTATTCTCATTAAACAATTAAATACTGTAATGGACTGCTGTCATGTCTAGTTATGCAAAATATTTTCAAAAACCTCTCTATTTTGTAATAATTTAATGCAATTTAATTCTTGCATTCCCAATGAGGAAAATAACAAATGAGATGTTTGTTTCTGGAGAAGAATAAGTGATCTGGAGTCAACCCATCAGATGTACCTGTGAGAGATTTCATTTGAACCGAGTCAATGGAGGAAAGAAGCTTGGTGTTAAGTTCCCATTTTGCAGCAGGTGTCCAAGCAGAGAGAGAATGTCTTAGTCTGTTTAGGCTCCCGTAACAAAATAACACAGACTGGGAGGCTTGTAAACCATAGAAATTTATTTCTCACAGTTCTGGAGGCTAGAGATCTGAGATCAGGGTGCCAGCATGGTTGGGTGAGGCCCTCTACCATGTTGCAGACTTCTCATCATATGGTGGAAGAAAGGCAAGAGACTTCTCTGGATCCTCTTTTATAAGGGAACTAATCTCATTCAGGAGGCCCACGCTCATACCTAAGCACCCCCAAAGGCCCTACCTACTAATACAGTCTCCTAGGGGTTAGTTTGGATTTCAACATATGAATTTTGGGGGGACACAAACATTCAGATCCTTGTATTGAGAAAGGCTGTTACTGGCAGTGGTGATCATAATGTTCTGACTTCCTTTCTGGAAGCTCAGCCTGCAATCTACCTCTTTGGTCCTTACAAAGACTCTAGGAGCTCTTTCTGTATCTTAATAAATTACATTCTGCTTAAAGTTGCTACATATTGGCTGCAAGAAAGTACCTTGGCCAAGGCAAAAACAGAATCAATATTGCTTCTATTCTTCATATTTGAAGGCATATTTGAAGAGGTAAACTGCAGACATCAATACACTTTGTAAGAGTTCTTAGAAAAGTCTGAAAGTCGGGAATATCAATGGTTACAATATTTCTCTGTGACCCATAGACATATCCTATTGTAACAGTGTTCTAGTGAAATAAAAATGCTTATAAGGAAATTTTTTTAGATCATGTGAAGATTTGCTCTAGCTTCAAAATATCATATTTAAGATTTTGTTTTTGCATTGATTTGCTGCATAGGTCATTAAATTTGTTTCACTGAAGCATGGGATCATGGGATGAAAAATCTGAAGACCCATTTGAGTTGTGGCACTGCCAATATTAGCTATGTGGTCTTGGTTAAGTTTATTAACTGCTTTGAGATCCAGTTTTCTCATTATACAATTGAAATAATCATACTGGTAATCTTTTCCATCCATGCAAGATTTCTGGAAAGAAGATATAAGTATGTTTGGGGGACAATTAAGAGCTAACATAAATAAAATAATTAGTATAGGTATGGAAATTTGAGTTATTTCAGTGAGTAGAAAGTGATTAGAAAGAAAAGACTCTAAAAACCCACACTATTAGGAGAAAAAAGAAAAGACATTTTTAGGAAGACATGGAGAACAAATATCTTTCTTTCTTCAAGTTATGTAAGCCCTCTGATCTTTCTTCCCTTATTCGTGACAAGTAAGAAAGTTGTAATGCAGCAGTTCAGAGTCCTGGGAGAGTCAAATACATTTCATCTGTAGTTTTGGAAAGGATGGTCAATTTTCTGCACGTTTTATTATATAAGAAAAGTTTTTCTTCAAATATTATTTGTGGAATCATCTCAGTAGAAGTTGCCTAGAGATATCCAGATCTCTCATGCTGGGGAGTTGCTAAGTTTATCTTTTGAAGATGAAATACAGGCACTTGTGGTGTAGACTGAAGAAGGGCAATGTCATTGCCATGGAGAACTGCCCTTCTCCACCCCTCCCCCTTCCTTAGAGGAGAGAGCATGTCAAACAGGTAAAAGAACCATAGATTCCTCTTGGGAATACTGCACTCCCGCCTTCAAATCTGTGCCTCAGAATTACTTCATTTTCCTGAGCACAGAACTCAAAAGTGATACATTTTTAGTAATTTGCAAGTGTGGATATGATCACAAGTCTATCTTGCTATCACTATTTTTGTGTCCTATCTTCATTAGATGCATAGGATAAACTGGTGATAGTTATATATGCACTGGACCTAAGAGACTACTTCCCAAGAGATAAGCATTTGTAATGAGAGAATGGGCTGCCATTGCCATGGGCTGCTCTCAGCCCAGAGGGTCACATATCAGGACCCAGGTGAAGAGATAACAAGCCCAGGAGCACTCTCCAATGATGTCCAGAAATCTTTAGTATAATTACTCCTTTCACAATATTTCTTGAGAGTACTGGGGAAAGGGCTGAAATTTCTGTACAGCTGATAGGATGCCTAATTGAAATGAGCCACATGGAAGTTGTAGTCGAGTCAGAGAGAGCATTGAGGAACAATGGCTGGCTATTTGGAGAAAGCTTCTATCTTGGAAATAGTTTGCAGAAAAAGTTTCCTGAGACTTCTGAGGGGCAAAGTAGCTTAGTGGAAATGTGAGTTCTATTTATTAGAAACTTTTACTAGAACTAGCACTTGAATTGTGCTTTACAGAATACAAAGATTTTTTTATATACATCAGATCTTTTTTTATCTTTCCAAACAGGCTGTGCAGATGCTATTTTTGTTCCCCTATCTCTTATAAGGAGACAAAGGTTATGATTTCTGTTTAATTTGCTTAGGCTCACATGGTAAGTGGTGGAGATAGATCATGCAACATTGCCTGAAGTCCTCTCTTCAGTATTCCAGCTGTCCTGCTGATTATACTGAGAGTGGTAGTGATGACTTCACTTTTTACTTTAATTTTACTCTTCTACATTACAAGGATTCTCACATTAGGTTAAGAAACTGAAGTTGCTGATGTCAGTTTGAAATTCTGTGTTATAGGTCCAAGGTGAAAATCTTAGATTCTTTATTTCTTTTCAGTGTTTTGACTGAATAATGAAATTGTTTAATGTTATCTGTTATTTGTCATATTACACTGGGGAACAATTTCTTTTTCATTTTTTGTTGCATGAAGTTTTATAACTGTTTCTATATATTTCTGCTGATTCCAAGTCTGAAATCCGTTTTTTGGTGCATGCTCTAGTTTTCATGCAATTTTAATTTCTTTTTGTTACAGTTAATGACATGCATTGGTTTTTAAATTGGAGTTAAAGGGCAATGATTCTTGGATTGAACATAACCACAAGGCAATTAATGTTTTACAGACATCACTTTTACATAATTATAGTTGTTTTTAAATGTAAAAAAGCATTATCTGATAAAAACACCCTCTTATTTTGTTTTAAGATCGAATCATGGCTTCTTCAAGTAGGCGTAAATGTAAGAATAGTCCTGTCACTTTCTGTCATATATGTGGCTGTTACACACTTCAACGTCAAAGGCGCAATATTTCATCATTGTGACACGTGCATATTTTGCCTAGTTTGAAGTTCCCCTTGGCGTCAAGACAAGAATTGGGCTCCTCATATTGTGTGTCATAATTGTGAGGAAATGCTTCGTGACTGGACAAAAGGAAAACACAAAGGAATGCCTTTTGGTATTCCCGTGGTTTGGCGTGAACCTAAGGACCACAGCAGTGACTGTTATTTCTGTCTGATCCATACAAAGGGCAGCGGCAAGAAAAAAATGGCATATGATCGCATATAGCCTAATATTCCTTCAGCAATACGACCTATCCCACACTCTGAGACACTCCTGGTTCCAGTTTTCAATGGTTTTATTTCTTCTAAAGACGAAGAAAGTGAACATGGTGATCAAGTGTATTTTGATAAGATGCATGAGGAAATGGTTGTAGAATCTGAAGGGTCTTCTTCTGATGCCAAGCAGTCATTAACCCCTCAGGAGTTTAGCCAACCCGAATTGAATGACTTAGTAAGAGATTTGGGCCTATCAAAGAAAGCAGCTGAGTTATTAGCCTCCAGGCTTCAAGCAAAGAATGTACTTCACTTGTCAGCTAAAGTATCCCATTTCAGGAAGAGAGAACAAATTGTTGTGGACTTTTTTTCCAAAGACCAACACTTTGTTTACCGTCATTATATCAGTAGTCTTCTCATCAGCCAGCTAGGTGTTACCACTTACAGTCCAACAGAATGGCAGCTATTTCTTGACAGCTCTAAATGGAGTCTGAAATGTGTTCTCCTACACAACGGTAATGTTTATGCAGCGGTTCCAATTGGTTATTCAACTCATCTGTGAGAAGATTATAATGACATAAAAATTGTCCTTGACTTTCTGAAGTATGAGGAGCATAACTGGATCATTTGTGTGGATCTTAAAATGGTAAATTTCCTGCTAGGACAACAGAGAGGTTTCACAAAATATCCTTGCTTTCTGTGTTTGTGGGACAGCCGAGCTCGGGAGAAACACTGGACACAGAAGGAGTGGCTGAAACGTGAAGCTCTGGAAGTAGGGATGCAAAATATTGTGAATGAACCTGTAGTTAATCGAGATAGGATCATTTTTCCCCCACTTCACATCAAACTTGGTTTAATGAAGCAGTTTGTTCAGGCTTTGAATAGAGAAAGTGAATGCTTCCAACATATTATTTCTGCTTTTTCTGCCTTGTCTTTTGAGAAAATCAAAGCAGGTATGGACCTCATATTGAATTTCGATGGACCTCAAATTCAAACCCTCATACGTGACGAAGAATTTGCCAGGAAGATGAATAAGGAGGAGAAAGCAGCATGGCAGTCTTTTGTAGCAGTTACAAAGAACTTCCTTGGCAACAGAAAAGCAGAAAACTATGAACTTCTGGTTCAAAGGATGCTGTTGGCTTTCCGCAACATTGGATGTAATACGAGCATTATGATTCACTTCCTGAACAGACACCTTGATAAGTTTCCCGAAAATCTTGGAGCTGTTAGTGATGAGCAGACTACTGTTGGAGCATCAAACAAGATTGTACTCAACAAGTACACAAACGCAAGAGCTACAAATGCAAATTTTTGCTTGAATAGAATTTAAATAAGTTTTGCGCAAATTTTATGATTAAAATAAGTGTTTTAATATGTTCTTTTTTGAAATTATAGACAAATTCTGATGCAATCATATATTTTCATGTATTAGTGTATTTACTGCATTATATAAATTATTATATTTTCACAACGATGATGCCCAAGAAGACATTCTACTTCATTATGTAAACTAAACGTTGAAAATTTTACAATAAGATGAAAACCTAAAATC
Organism: Saccopteryx leptura; assembly: GCF_036850995.1. Classification (NCBI taxonomy): domain Eukaryota; kingdom Metazoa; phylum Chordata; class Mammalia; order Chiroptera; family Emballonuridae; genus Saccopteryx; species Saccopteryx leptura. The sequence goes on from NC_089503.1 coordinate 138,040,612, forward strand.
TTGAATTGCAAAAAAACTCTGTAGCTTACAGAGAAAAACTAATGTCAGATTTGAGATCAGCACACTCAAATTAGGTAAGAACAAGAGTTTTTGTGGATGCAACAAATATTTTGTTCCCCAGTGTTATTTAAGTCAATACATGGAAACAACTCTTAAGTTTAAAATCCCTCTGGTAATTCCTTTTTTGCTTCCAGCCTAAGAATGGTTTATTCTTTCACCATTGGTTGGCCTCTTTGTTACTGTAAAAATCAAACACTTTGTAGAAAGCTAATTATTTAAAAAAATTATTGTTTTACTAAAATGGAATAATGTTATTTTTAGAAGTGCTAATTTAATTGTTTTAGGTTACTAGAATTGGGTGACACTATAAAGGAAAATAAAGTTGTGATAAATAATAAGAAAGATTAAATAATTATAGAAAGAGAAGAATGGAGTTTTGTTCTCTAAAGACAATGGTCTAAACTGAGAAAAAATCCTCATTGGCTGCCTCTGGAGGAACATCACCCTGTTGCTATGACGAAACATCAGGAAAGAACACCTATTTCTGAATGTATGTCTGCATCATGGAAGTGTGCTCCCCCACGGAGGGGTAAAATTTTAAGCCTTAACCAGAGTTTTTCATAATGTGTATAAATTCAACAGTTATATTTTTAAGATAAAACAGAGTTAGAATTAAGGGGCGGGGGGGCATGACACAAGACTTCGGACACTTATGGATACAGAGTAATAGGATCCCCAGAGTGGTAAAAAGGATTGTGAGAAGGCTTTCGGTTCCAGATCTTTCTGAATACAGTCCAACAATACTCAGTTTCTTCTCTAACAAAGACAGGCTTAATAGCCTATAGACAAATTAAGAAATTAAAAACACATCGATATTAAAAATGCATTTGATATTTCATTCCAGAGACAGCCAGTGTGGTCAGACTGGTTGTTTGGCTTTAGTTGATTAAGAGCGCAGAGCTAACAAGGCCACTGAACTTTATTTGCTCCTGGTGGGCTTTGTCTCCTGGAAGCATAGTGCTTGCCTGGACAAGGTTGTGCAGTAGGCATTATGACAAATTGGGCTTTTCTTACTCCCACCTGCCTCCTGTCCCTGTGCGCAGACCCTTCCCACACTACTCATGTCGCTAGTGCTCCCTCCAATCCTCTGGCCCCCCAGGGCTTCACACCTGGGGCATGCCGGCTTTGCCCCAGGCTGTGTCCACGTGTCTTCACTTTCACTGAACTCCCATTTAGTTTTACACGTCCTTGGTCTCTTGCTCCCAGGATCCCGTTTTCTGTTAGATGAGAGTTTATCTGATGACCCATACCTTCTCAAACTGTACTGCTAGTGTTCCTCCAGATTTTAGTAGATACAACTTGGAGAGATAAAAAAAAAAAGAGTTCTTTTGCAAAATAAATTTGTAATATCCTGCATACTATACCATCCTCTTGAAGATTCACAATGCTCATCAGCATATTAAAGTCATGGTGAAGTCTTTCAGAAGTAAATGTTTGTGATGAATTCAGTATGGGAAAAGCTATTATTACAGAATACAAAGTAAGGTATACATTTTAATCCTCCATTATATTTATTCTAACAATCTATAGAAAAAAAAAGCCTTGACCTTGAGGAATGACCATAATTGTTGGAATTTCAGGAGCTACAGTGGCTATTGATGAGTGGTTTTTAACACGAGAATCCTGGTGATAAAAAATTACGTTTGATTAATTTTGGTTACTTTCTGCCCTAATCAAATAAGCCATTTTTTTTTTTTTTTGTTAGGTTTGGGTCCAGGGCCCCTTATCAAAACCTCAATTAGCCAGGAAAAACTTGAATGATTTGGCTCCAGGGCAGTCCCCTTAGCTCTCCTCCCATCACTAATCTAATTATTCTGTTACTTAGTGACCAACAGCCAGCCAGCCCCAGGGCTGCCCATCAAGGCTAACCTGGCTGGCCTTGCTCCCTAACTTATAAAGGCTTGAATGTTCAGACATTCAGGGCTGACGTTACTTTAGGACTCAGCTGTCTGTTCGTAGATGCATAAATGCATTTCTTATAAAACTCATCAGGCCTTGTGCGTCCCCTCTTTGGTGACCTAACACTCTTAGGATAATTTGAACATTTATGCTCCATTTGGACAAAATTGAGGTAAAATTTGGGTAAGTTTAGTGCTTTTGTTTTAGCAACTTCTACATCCATTTGTGTCCAGGTATTCTTTTGAGAAGTGAAATACCTTTCTTTTTTCTATCAGCGCACTGACATCAGGTCACTCAACATTTAAAATGGGTGAGATTGGATTCTTTTTGTTGTTGTTAAAGTCACCTCAGGTCAGGAGCAGAGCTCTCTGATAATGTGATCACATGACTAAATTGCAACCCCCTTTCATTCTGCTAATGAAAATAGTTCTGTTTACCTGGAAACTGGGATATTTTGGAAATTGTATTTTAAAGCTCTTATATTAAGAAGATGCCTTCTAGAAGGCCTCAAAATGAGGTCACAGACCCGAAAGAAATGTATGCTGCCTTAGGAATTTAGGCTGTCAAACGGGATCTGGAGAAACATGCTCTTAATTCTGTTTCCTCCCCACTTCCTTTCCCTCTGTGTGACCGGAGTACAAGCTAGTGCTCCCTCTCTGTCTGTCTGTCGGTCTCTCTCTCTGTCTGCCAGCTCCTTTTCCCCAATAATATCGACGTTTATGAGTTCTCTGGTGTAATAACATTTTAAATCAAACCTCCCTTTCATCTCTGATTATGGCAGTTAAGTTGTTAACTTGGATACAGAATCTCTTATTTCCACTAATTCAGTCTACCAGATACTGTAGCTGAAACAGGCATGACTGGAGCCTCCTTCTGCCCATAACTTCCCTTTTCCTTATTTCTCAACTGTGTGACTAGAGACAAGAATATTATTACTAAGGCACGCTATAAATCCAGCATTGTGATGTCTGGAACATAGGACTTATTGAGTTCCACAGAAATCATTTGGACAAGTTCATGAAACATACTTATTTAATCTTGCATTACAGGATTCTACGTACTGCTGACCATGGTAAATGTTAGAACAGAAAGCTGTTTTTGAAATCCCAGGCTTCTTAAGTATGCCACATGTGTATACTTTTTAAAAATCCCTTACTAATAAATATACATAGTTAATAATTTATCTTAACTTTATAAGTTTTAAAAATTATTTCTATGATTTATATCTCTCTCAGAAATAATACGATCATTGCTTTTTCTTAGAATACTGTATTGTGCTAGCATAGTCTGAATTTCTAAAATGTCTAATCATTATTATAGTGTTTCCTATAGTCAACTTCTTTTAAGAGACTCAGTCTCATTGCTGAAGTATTGACAGTTCTATTCTAACTCCTATTATCTCCCTGAGAAGATGGAATTCTTGGTCTACCCAGAGCAATTTCCATTCTGATTCTAAGCATAATTTCATTGGTGGTTGCTGATTTATATACTATTTCTCCTAAACACTAGCAGATACCGTTCCCTTTTGTTCCTTGACTGGAAAGTTTGGAAGCTTGAATTCCATGGCTCAGAAGGTCTCCAGTGAAATAGAGTCCCCACTGCCCATAGCAGGGACTAGCTTGAAAACTCATTTTTGGATTGACTTCCCTTCCTTCCCAGTTCCCAGTCCCAACTCCTGTTCCTTGGGATCATTTCTTAAAAGAGATTATCTGCTGGCAAGCTAGTGTCAGGCTCCACAAACTTTTTGAACCCCAGCTAAGACAAGGAGCCAAATGTCAGGAGAAGGATCAATAAACATTCCCTCCCACCCCACTGGTTACAGTCACTGCAAGGAGGATGCAGAAAATTTTATAGCATGGCATGTTAAATGATTTCAGAGTACAAAAAATAATTTTTCATGTAGCATTCAGCCTAAAGGTTAGTTGTGTTTTTCTAAAAATGGCATGGCAGTCTAGAAAAGTCCTTCAAGGACAGAGTAGAAAAACATGTTGTGGACATGACACCCAGGCTATTCCTAGGCAGTTATAGGAGACCTACTTGTAAAAACGAGGAAGAGTTTCCCTTAAGATTCTGTATGATCCTCTGCTTTCCTGAATTAATAAAGCCTCTGTCTTTGAAGTCTGAGCTTGGAATGATTGTGGACAAAGGCAGAAATTTTTTACAGTGTATGTGTAAGTCCTGATCTAAGGCAGAGACCAGTCTGGCAGGGACTGCTGGGGATTTGTCTGTGGACAGCATCTGAATACAGGAGATGATTGGCGGATTGCACACAACTTGAATGACAACGGAAACAAGAGGACTCAGGAGCTTTTTAAAAAGCCACTAAAGATGTAGGCTTTCACCAACACTCTCATGAGGGGATATTGGCAACAGAGGGCACCAGACTCTCCGGCTACACATTATTTTTTGTTATGTGCATGTTTATGTTCACATTTAATTATTTAATAAAACATGCATAGTTTATCCCTAAGTATTGTTTTATTTCTCCTCAGTTGCTCCTCTTTTTTATTTTTTTAAGGATGTAGTAAAAAGAAGCCTTCTGCATTCTGTTAAGGTTACAGAGCTGAACTGATAAGTCAAAACTGACAATGGAGATCATGCAACTGGTGCTGAGAAAGGGCAATGGTCCCTTTCCTCACAGAGCCTGACCATGGCTCGTTCCTGCTGGGGGATGTTGCAGAGTGCCCGCAGAGCAGGAGAAAAAAGCACCATCCAGACCTATTCTGTGCTGGTGTTTGTGCTCTTCTGGAGGATGAGGATGTGTAGTGCAATGTTTACTTTTTCCCTTAGGAAGCAAATTAAAATGTTAAAAGTAGCTGACCTGGGAGTGTTGGGTTGAGCGTGATGGAACAAAGGCAGAGCTCATTTTTGGAAACTATAATTTTTCTCTTTAGATTCAGGTTCCTGAAATTGCTTACTTGGTATCAGAGGAGAAATATTAGAATAAGGGTAAACAGTGAGGAGATAAAAAATAGGAAAAAGACTTTTCAAATCAAAAGGAACATTGGAGAAAAAGTGAAATTCATTTAATGACAATAGTAATGCCATTTTCTCTTTTTGCTAATCTTTGTGGTCTCCCCTTCTGCTGTTACTTCACAGTCTCCATTTCATTGCTGAATACCTTATGCCTCATCTCTAAGACCAGGACCGAATCAGGTCGTTCTGAATTGCATGAGAAAAGAGCCACTTTCTGCCGCAGTATGGGGTACAAATGTGTTCTCTGAACAGCATGTGATCTTCTATGTGATTTTAAAACAGTTTTTTAAAAATCCTTTTTGACTGGTTATTTGATTGCATGAATGGTATATGCCAATGCAGAAAATATAGATAACAAAAACATTGTGATAACAACTTCTTACATTTTCTTTAATCACTCCAGGATGAAGGATGGGGTGAGGGTATGATGGGTGTTTCACAGACTGTCTTGGGGGGGGTGGAAAGAAGGGGACAACAAATCAATTTTAAAAGAAAACCCTGTCTTGAAGATTTATTCTGGCCGGCCCTTCCTTGCAGTGCTTGAGGGGAGCAAGTCACCGCAGACCACAGGAATATTAGGTGCATCAAGTCCTGAGCCCTTCCTCTTGGAGCATTCTTTGAGTGAGATGTATGCCCGACATGAGGCAGCGCTGCATGTGCTGAGAGCTCCTACATTTGTGGAGAACACATTATCCCCACCCTGCTCAGGCCTGAGGAGCAACTGAGGAGCAACTGAGGAGAAATGATTTGAAATGATTTTCCCCAAGCACAAGGGGCTGACCAGGGCCAGGACCACGATCGGAACCGAGGTCTCGGGGTGCCTGTTACTAGGCTCTCTCCATTCTTTCAGACTAAATGTCATGCTTTTCCTATGGATGAGGTTGTTTTACTGATTAGAGAAATAGTCTACTGATCCTAAATTTCCAGTGGGGGGAAAGAGTGTAACGCAGTGTACCTTGTCAGTGGCCAGAGTTAAATTCTTCTGCTTCTTTATATAGAACATATTTCTGCCCTCTTTCTCAACTCATTGGGGCAAAGGCACTGTCTTTTGATCACACCTATAACATGCATTTTATAGGCATAGTTTCAAACTATTTTATTTTTTCAATATATTTGCATATAATTTATTTTGCTGGGGTATTCTGATCAGAGAGGACAGGTAAAATGGCTTTTGTTGTAATTGTGTTTGTTATATTGATCATACTTCAAATAAAACACCCTTTCTTTTCTTTGAATAAGTGTTTAGGCTGAGAAAACATCTCTGTTCAGTAGTTTGTTAAGTGTGTTAAGAGGGAGTGCTCTGCAGTAAGTGTACCTTCCCTCCCATCATCTAATAGCTTATTTTTTGTTCTTGTTCATCTGTCTTGAAAAAATATTATATGAGTGTATGTATGTTTTAATCATTGAGATTGATCACTGATCACTGAGACTGACTACTACTGATGATTGCTTACCCACTGTTGGTAAATTTGAAAAACAAAACAAAGCAAAACAAAAATGACCAAAAAATAAAAAATAATAAATCAAGCATGAGACCTTAGAATTTCCTGCATAAGAATCACCTTTTTGAACCCTCATACACTGTTGGTGGGAATGTAAAGTAGTACAACCATTATGGAAGAAAGTATGGTGGTTCCTCAAAAAACTGAAAATAGAACTACCTTATGACCCAGCAATCCCTCTACTGGGTATATACCCCAAAACTCAGAAACATTGATATGTAAAGACACATGCAGCCCCATGTTCATTGCAGCATTGTTCACAGTGGCCAGGACATGGAAACAACCAAAAAGCCCTTCAATAGAAGACTGAATAAAGAAGATGTGGCACATATACACTATGGAATACTACTCAGCCATAAGAAATGATGACATCAGATCATTTACAGCAAAATGGTGGGATCTTGATAACATGATACGAAGTAAAATAAGTAAATCAGAAAAAACCAGGAACTGCATTATTCCATACGTAGGTGGGACATAAAAGTGAGACTAAGAGACATTGATAAGAGTGTGGTGGTTACGGGGGGAGGGAGGAGAGGGAGAGGAAAAGGGGGAGGGGGAGGGGCACAAAGAAAACTAGATAGAAGGTGACAGAGGACAATCTGACTTTGGGTGATGGGTATGCAACATAAGTGAACGACAAGATAATCTGGACATGTTATCTTTGAATATATGTATCCTGATTTATTGATGTCACCCCATTAAAAAAATAAAATTATTAAAATTAAATTAAAAAAAAAGAATCACCTTTTTATAAAAGTTTAGTTTTATACAAGAGACAGACTCCTGAGTAGTCTAAAATGTTTAGCTTTTCCATATTTCAATGAAAAAACCAGAATAGAGACAATTTCACAGGATAAGCAACTTTAAAGCACACGGGTGAGATTCATTAACATGAGCGGGCCTTCCCCAGAGGCAACATGAGGAAGGAATATTTTAGATCGTCTGAGGTAACTAATTGTATTTTTCTGTAACTACTTATTCTGTAAAAAATAAAAAAGTAACCAAAGCTTGTAAATTTGCATAATGATGTATTTTTCACAAATTTAATAAATAATGAGCAATTAAGAGAAGTGTGCTTTGTGGAAAGTCCATACACAAAGGCTGGTGCTCCAGTTAGTATATCCCGGCCTAGACCTTACCTCATTAGGATTTTGCAGCTGTTTGTGAACTGGATTTTTTCTTCTTCCCAATGGATTGAACCTCTTGTTATACTGTCTTTCAGGTTGTGGGGACCAGACAAAATAAAAAGCGTGTAACACATGGAAGATAGGTTCAGTTGCCTAAGGTTATACACAGCAGGAGAGAAAGAACAGTTTTAGGAAACTAGAAAACTTTTCAAAATTAAAATATAGTTCTCTAAAGGATAATAATATTAGAAAAATTTCAGTATTGTATCGAACAGCTGTTACCAGCTATTATGTAATTATTGACAACAAAGATATCACTGGCATACTATAATAAACATTTATTTGTTCCTTCTGTGTCTGAAGGTTGGCAGGGGCTTAGGTCACCTGGCTAGGCATGGCTGAGCTTCACCACAATTGTTGCTTGTTCTTCTGGAATGCGTGGGCTACTCAAGGCCTGTTCTTTCTATGGCAATAGCAGATACACAATGCAGCAAGCCCCAGTTGAGCCCATTCCAAGCCTCTGCTTGTGATGTGTCCACTAAAAGTCCCACTGGCCAAAGCATGGCTAAGTCCAATGTCAACAGGGTGGGAATATCATCCTTCCGTAAAAATATTTTGTGTATATTTATTTACTGAACAATAGTATAATTTTCTATACTTCTATTCTCAAAACTTATCTATCCATATTCTTCTCATTATATCTTAGTTGTGCTCTGTGGAACTATAGAAGAGGGCAGTCTCTTTAAAGGTACAACTGAAAATTGCACACTTCCTTCAGTGCTTTGGGGCCATCAGCCACTAAGGATATTTAAGGAGTTCTGAAAGGCAAAGAGTAGACTTTTAAAAAACTTTTTATTTAGAACATTAAATTTAATGGGGTAACATTGATCAATAAGAATACATAGGTTTCAGGCAAACATTTCTATAGCATTTGAACTATTCATTATGTTTTGTGCCCATCACCCAAAATCAAATCATTTTCCATCACTGTATTATCCCTCTTAATTTTCCTTCCCCACCCCCTCCCCCTGGAAATCTCTTTACTTCTGTCTATGTCCATGAGTAAGAGTGGACCTTTGATGTGGCAGATTTGCAGAGGTAATATTTCTGCAGAATACAGCCATTGGGATTCATCTCTAGGAAAGAATAATAGAAGAAGTCTCATAAGTCTGGTTTACCAATGAGAATTTACAGAAGTGGTACATAATGGCTAAGCCTTTAATTCTATTCTGAGATTTCCCCCAAGGAATGCAGTACATGATTATTACCAAGTATGGGTTGGGTTATGGTGGAAAGTTCACTGAAATAACTTGCTGTGGCCTCAAATCCTTGTTATACTACTGTCTTGCAACTTGCCTCATTTTCTGAGGTTCAGTTTCCCATCTATAAAATAGAATGTCAAACGCCTATCTAATAGAATGTGATAAAAATAAAATGAGATGATGGATGTGAGGGTGGAGACTGTATCTCATTGTAATTTACAGCATAAGCTATGGAGTCTGTCTGCTGAGGTTGACTCCTTTCTTTACCACCTACTACATGGCTAACCTTACAGTTCTCTCTTTGAATTAGTTTCCTAGTGCTGCCATAACAAATTACCATAAAGTAATAGCTTAAAACAGAAGAATCTTATTCTCTCATTATTCTGGAGGCCAGAAGTCTGAAACCAAGGTGTCAGTTAGTGTTGATTCCTTCTGGGAGCTCTGAGGGAGAATCTTTTCCATACTTCTCTTTAGCTTCTGGTAGTTGCCAGCAATCCTTGGCTTCCTTAGCTTGTAGGCAGCACAATTCCAATTTCTGCACCCATTTTCACATGGCATTCTTTCCTGTTTCCTGTGTGTGTGTGTGTGTGTGTGTGTCTTCTCTTCTTAGCAGGACACCAGTCATATTGGATTCAAGGCCCTCTCTAATTTAACAATACTTCATGTTAACTACTTACATCTGTAAAGATCCTATTTCCAAATAAGTTCATATCTTCAGATACTGTGAGTTGGGGCTTCAATGTACTTTTTGATGTACAAAGTTCAACTACAATAGTCTACCTTGCATTCCATGCAATATAGAACAGAAGTCAGCCAAATTTTCTGATACTGTATAGCAAGAATAACCTTTCTTCTAAAGTCCAGTACAATGTTCATTATTTCCTTCTAAGACCTAACCAGAAGTACCTTTAACATCCATATTTCTATGATTCTTCAAAGTCAGTTTTATTATTTATGGAATGAGGATAGTAATATCCACCTTTTGGTATTGTTGTGAAGATTAAATGTAATCATGATAAATGCTTAGCCCAGGAAATGGCACTTATATATGTCTAATAAGAGTGGGCTTTTATTTAAGTATTAGTCTAAGCCAGATAAAGTTGATGTTTTATAGGTTGTAAATGTTTGAATATCATCAGATCCTTGTGGTATAAATTTGAACTATATGGAATGACTATTTTTTGGTGGGTAAAAACAGTCAAGTTTCAAGAATTCCATATGCTTTTACCTAATACTTTATGATAAATAAAATGTTGATATACCAAGATAAAGTGTCCTTATTAATCCATGGTATTTTCTTCATGAAAGCATTCCCAGAAAAACTATTTTCAAACTAAAACTAATTATTATTAGTTGTACTAATTATCATATAATTAGATTGGTATGTTATTGCTTTATTACACTATTTTAAAAACAGATGAAGTCAACTTTTTCCTTATTGGTAACTAATATTTAGTGAAGAAACATGAAGCATAAATCCAGCCTATAATTTAATAACTAGAAATATCTGTCACTGAACCAGTGACTGGCCTGATGTCATGAGGATACCTGCAAGATTCATGGATGTATGGTGTCCAGAGGAAAGTAGTGAACACAGATGTGATTGTCAGTCATCTCTGGGGTAAAACAATACATTTTTTTTACTGAAAGTTTATAGGTTATTAATCATTTAGTTTAATTTGTTTATTGGGTAGAAAATATGACTGACTTTTAATGTATAAATCTGAGGATATAGAAATAGTCTAAATAGTGGGCAGATCAAATTCATAAAGTGAAGGCCATGAAATCTTACTTACCCTTTGTATTTCTAGTCAAGATAAAAAATTAAAGTATGGCTTGTAATATTGTCTTTAAAGTAATTACAGTGGGTGGAAAAACATATAATGCACTATAGACCTGCATATTGATTATTGTGATCATGGTATCTCCTCTGCCAGGTAAGTATGATTATTGTGATGTGTTACTATAATTACATGTATTAGAAACACTGTGTTTAGTGCAAATGATTGGCGAGTTTAGCTTCTAGTCAAAGAACTGATAAGGTGAACTTAGAAATTCTAGTAATATTTTAAGGTTACTTTATATATCTTCTCAACTAAGATGTTTATGAACTGACTTGAAGATGATTTACATGTGTATATTTCAAGTTCCTCATTTATTTATGTACTTATTTATGTACTATATTTATGTACTATGATGATTCTTAAGAACAAAGGCTTATTTCATTTTTCTTCTAAATATTTTCAAATGCCTTGTACATCTGTAGGACCATGATTACAACAAAACAAACAAGTTCATTTGTACGTAATTTTACGAGAGGATGAATACAGATGGCATTCTAATTAGAACCATTATTTATAGAGTAACTAAATAATGTGGGTTTGCTTTTTTTGGTGAAGCAAGATGATGGACAACTGAGGACATATGTGGTCTTACAAAGACAATACTGTTATGCTCAAAGATACCATGATCTCATTCCTCATGAGAGGGGAGGAGAGGCGGGGTGAAGATGTGTGGGTAAAGATGTGTAAGCACTTCAAACCCACCTCATCCTAAATCACTGTGGGGCTACCTGGTATCAGCAGAAATGGGAACCATACCTAAGGCAGAACTGAAGACTTGATTTTGCCTTTTACAATTGTGGTTTGTTTCCTGGCCTGCAAAAGTGGTGTCTCTCCAGATTTCTTCAGCAGTGTGATTGGTTTCTTAGTACACTAGGAGCCTCTTTTCCAAACTGTTCCTAGAAGGTCTCATTATTCACATCTCCAGAGCCCCAATGGAGCCCCAAGTATGAATTTCAAGAAGACAATGGAATCACAGAATTTATTTATTTATTTTATTTTTAAGTCCTAAAATGTTAAATGAATATTGTATCTGCTCTTAAATATAATTGAAAACTGATAGTTTTAAGTTTTTTTTTTCCAAAGAAATTCAGAGGAACATCTTGTATTTACAATTATAAATTTTCTTTTATAGAAGGTGGCTGGGGAAATTCAGTTAATCAGCTGGGTTTGGACACATTGTAGGAACAGATGTATGGTGGTTACCAAAAGCCTTCCATGGTCAGCTAATGTGCAAATAGGCCAGTCATCCTTGCTTTTGTTTTTTTGAGAATACATATTGGCTTCCTAAGCTCTATATAATTCAAACAAGGGAAAGTTTGAGTATTAGTGTTCAAATAAGTTTAGTTTAGAATTAAATAATTTCCTTGGGTTTTGCTGCACATATAAATCCTATTGATTTATGAATCTGAAGTTTACACTAATTTTCTAAGCAACGGAGACTTAGCTGACTTTAATTCTGTTTATTTATTCATTGCACTGTGATATAAGCCAGAATATATAATTATATTTTAATTTCATGCTTCTGAATTGGAAATTGTATTGTGGACATAAATTAATTACAACGGGTAAATAACTTTGACCAAGACGTTAAGGGAACACCTCTAACATGCCTTAAAGCAAAGTGTCTTCTCTGGGGTGCCTGGGCATCTGTGATGGCTGAAAATGAGCTCCCAGTGAGAACGAATGAGTTAGTTCTCTTGTGCCTTTAACTAACTATGAAAGGGAAGTCCGGCAATCTGTGGAGTTCTGCACTGCAAATCAGCAGGAACTGTTCCGTCTGGGCTTGGGATGCAATGAGTCCACTGACAAAAGTTTCATAAAAAAGAGGGGCAGATGCCTTCTGCAGGATTCTCATTCCATAGATGGCTAATATGCAATTACTATACAGAAATATATGAGGAAAACTTGATTAATTTTTTTGGAAGTTTGAAAGATGACTTTAAAAAATAGTATATCTGCAACAGTCTTGCTCCCTTTCTATTTCAAACTTTTAAAAAAATCTCTCCTTTGAACCCTTAATTTAGTCTTTTTTCCTTCCAGAGGATTATAATAAGAAACTATTCTATATATTTTTATTTATTTTGTGTTCAGCTTACATTGCATGTTTTCACATATTTATCTTGAGAAGTTGGCAAGCTGAACTTTTAATTATTATTTTTATTTTTTCCTACCCAAAATTAACAACTTACTGGGAATTAGTGTTAAAAATGTTTGGTTTTGGATTGAGCTAACTTTATACATCAATGATTGCTGTATTTTAATTGTAAGGGGTCTTATTTTGTTTTGTTCATTTTTGTCCTAAGACTAGAGGAAGAATTTGACTCATCAGGTAGTTTACAGGCCAAGCAGAGAACTGGATGCCAGGCATGAAGCCAAAATGGGGCTTGAGTTGGAGAACCAGGAAAGAAGAGATTTAGATTTAGAGAATGAAAAAATAGCAGGTGGCCTGGAAGAACTCAAGAACACGTGCCAACATCTCCTCCCATATTTAGGAGAGTTGGCTTCCTTTTTAAAGATTCTAGAACATGCTGGAAATTATGGTTTTCAACTCCCTTTTACTCATAAACTCTTAAGCTGGCTTGGACTCCAATTTGTTGTTCGCTGGGATTGCTCTGCTGGTTTACTTGGGAAGTGGATTGGATAGACCCTTTCATTCTAAGCTAGCTCTGCTGAGAACTGTGGTGGCGCTGTGATTGTGGTTCAGCAGGACAGGTATCAGTGAATAATTCATTAGGTTTAGGCTTCTGTATTAATTTTTAAAAACTGATTCCTCTTCTTTTACATCTTGAGAACATGAAAAAGTTAAGTTTACATGTACATGTTTTTAAATGAACCATATGACACAAATTACCTTGAAATATAGTAGTACTAGGTTAGATGTTAGTAAATTTTGGAGGCTGTCATCAATTACCTGTACAGATTACACACTGAGTAAAGGTCATTCCTACTCACTAATTCTGCCAGATGTGCTGCCAGATGAAAGAGTTGCTTTAGAATGCAATTTTGTTAAAGGAAAGGACATCCTCTTACAAAGCCATCTCCGAGGTGGGAGCTATTTGCATTAACATATTTATTTATTAATGAATTTTTCAAAGCACAGGGAGAATGATTAAAGTTTTCCTTTTCCTTAAGAATGCATAACTTTAGCTTTATGAGTTGTTGGATGCTTCTCCATTTTTAGTTGGAATAACTTAGAGAGCCTGGATTTCTTCTCAAGAAAGGGGTCCTTGGTTGAGCTGTCAAAGGCAAGTGCTGGGGCATTTGAAGAGAAATGAAGGTCAAGACTCCAGTGCTCACCAAGGTGCCCCTGGTCAGATATCATCACTCCAATTGGTGGAATTTTATTTATAGCTTTTGTAAATTAAGGTATTTGTGCAAGTTCTTTTGGGTGAGGAAGTCATTATCCAAGAGGGAAATGTGGATAGGAAAGTAACAACAGAAGCAAAGAGTTGGCTGGAGTTAGAGGATTCAGAATGAAGGCAGATGTTCAGGTCTAGATTAGGATTGGAGGAGATGTTTGATGGTAGAGACTCAAATTGAGATCTTGCCTCGGGGAGTCTCAGAGAGTAGGGCTTGAGTGAGAAGTCCTCCCTGGTGGCCCTGAGAGAAGGGAATTAATATTTCAGCATCTGTGTGCACCTGCTCTTTTTGTAGACATCATCTCCTTTGAATAAGTGACAGCCCTCACATTGCCAGTGGAAAGAACATTTGAGAAACATTTCAAGAGTGAACTGTCCAGTACAACCATGTATCTTAAATATTAGAATTCCAGTCTCTCTTTTTGTTGTTGCATGGGATCTCCAAGTGTGAGAGTGAGGAAACTCAGGATGCTGGCAAGAGTGTAGACTCAGCCTTATTGTAGTCATATGCTCATAGTTTACAACCTCTACCACCAGCACAAAGTTATTTGCAGCTCTACATTTCTGCCTTTCAGCTCTTTCCTGTGTTCTGTTTCCACATCCCTTAGGAAACCCATGTGCCAGTTGGAACTATCAAAATTTATGAGTAATTATTATTCACTAGATCATAGTTTTATTAATTTTTTGTTTTGGTTTATTATTGCATTGTTTAAAAATCAATTGTCCTTCTACCCAGGAGATACAGTAATGATAGAAAGTAAGTAAAATCTGTGCTTATAACCTCTATCTACATGAATCATCTTACCCTTGGGGAATGGGTAAATGGCTATTTGTGAGGCTGCAAATTGAATGTGCTCAGGCACATTAAAAACAGACACTGAGTATGAAATGAGAGAATTCAAAAACAATTTTAAGAAATTTCAGGCTTGTTTTTCCTTTTCTTCCCTAAAATATTTTGTGTACTTAGAATTGGCCCAGGAGTCAGGGGAAGCAACTTCTACACTGTCTCAGTCTGAATGTGCCTCCCATTATAAGCAAGTTCATAGGAACCTAAGCATCTTTTTCAAAGTGAGAAGATGTGATAATCATCAGACAGGCTGGGTCCAAGTGGAATTAGAAGCCAACCAAAGGCAATGAGTCTCTGAGCAGAATCTTTTTCAATAGTGGTTCCAGGCCTCACGATGTGGTCAGATCCCCCAATAATTTATAGATGCTTGAGCCAAACCTAGGATTTAAATCAGAAATTTTAAGGTTGGGTGTTGGAAATTTACACTTTCATAAAAGCTCTTGAATTGACTGGAAGACATAATCAGGTTCATAAACTTTATTTCTGGTTCTTGGGCTGGAATGTGAGAAAGTCAGAAATGAGGTTGAGTTTTCCCTTTAATAGCAACACTGGTAAAGTACCTCTAGGTTTCACTTCTTATAAAATATGAATCTCCTAGATGCTTTCAGGATCTACCATGTTATAATTCAATAAATGAGGGTTCTTACTGTAAGGTCAGTGGTTATATTTCGGTTTTTGTGTCTTTGAGTTTAGAAACTCATTTTCAGAACTCACCATTAATGTAGGTGGAGTTTATGGCTGACCACTCAAAGGATTCTAAGAAGAACTTTCTTACCCAGAACATCTTCCACAACAGTTTGCTTTTACTTTTAGAAATTTCTTTATTAGAGGAATAGGTTAAGGCAGTGATTTTCAACCATTTTCATCTCATGGCATCATAAACTAATTACTAAAATTCTACAGCACACCCCCAAATACAATTTTTTTGCTGATCAGACAAAAAAATGGGTATAGTTTTGATTCATTCATACCAAATGGCTGTTGTTGTGTTGGCTGTTGTCATTTTTTAATTTGACAATCTAAGAAAATAGAGGTCAAAGCCCTTGACTAAATAGTCAGGTATTACATGTTTTAAAAATTCTTGTGGCACACTGGTTGAAAAATCACTGGGTTAAGGTGAGGCTTCTTTACTAATACATTTAAGTCCTCTTCAGTAGGGGTTAGTAAAAGCATTAGTAGGTTAATAATAATTTTGTATAAAATATTTTTGCATTTATCAGCCATTCTTTATATTCTGGCATCTATATTTAATGATGTTCACATTCACCTGTGGTTCTCCCCTTCGTTGAGATATTCAGGTGCGTGTTATTCCCAGCTGTAACTTCTTTTCTTCCTACTATGGAAGCACACAGAATGAAAATAGTGATTGTGACACTGTTATTGGAATAACCTAGAATCTGTTCAAATTCTATAAGAATAAAAGGATAGGTAATTCTCCAAATTTGATATGAAGGAAAAAGTTACTTGGGACATATCTCTTCTGATTGTGATTGTATTAATTTGCTAGGGCTGCCATAATGAAGTAGCATAAATTGGGTGGCTTAATTAATTGAGACAGAAATTTATTGTCCTAAAGTCCTGGTGGCCATGAATCTGAAATCAAGATGTTGGCATGATTGGTTCCTTATGAGGCAATAAACTGTTCCAGGTCTCTGTCCTTGGCTTGGAGGTGACCATCTTCTTCTTATGTCTCTTCACTTGTCTTTCCCCCATGCATGTCTCTCTTAGTGTCCAAATTTCCCCATTTTACAAGGACATTGGTCATATTGTAGTAGAATCCATCCTAATAACCTCACCTTAGCTTGATCACCTTAAAAGACCTTATTTCCAAATAAAGCCATGCTCTCAGATACTGATGGTAAGAACTTCAACGTGTTGTGGGAGGATAGAATTAAACCCATAGTAGTGACAACAGTGACATTTCATCATATTGTGGTATTAATAGTGATTTGTGAAGTGGGTCTTAGACCTTAGGAAATCAATGAAAATATAGACAGGTTTTTCTGATGTGAGATGGAGAGATTAAAGATGGAACAAAGAATTCCCAGAAGCATGATTTACCCAGATTGAATGGCCTTGAACTGCCCCAAAAATTAACTGGTGGAAAAGGTTGCCATGACCAGAACTACACCAAGTAGTTGCAATACAAACAGCTTTCTTCATGGATGTGAAAGACTGCTTCTGCAGGTAAACATGGAAAAGGTAAGGTTTTGAGAGCAAGATTTGGAATCCAGAGTTGCTTTGCATCTTTGTTCCTCATAGATCCTAGTAAATCAAAGAAGGTAGCATTAAGTTTTTATGATACATAACCATCTTACTGTATAATGAAAGCACTAATCCATCATAAATAAAGCTAACACTTTCTCCTAAACCTGCTAGTTTTCTATTGGTAAATATTAAGACTGTACGATTACACCATACATATATTGCACATTGACATGTATTTTGAGGTTAATACTGAAATAATTTGGGGAATGTAGAATATTTAGTAGTATTTTGGAAATAAATGTTATGCAGGAATGCAGGAATTTGCTTGTATTATCCTGAGGCAACTGTGGACATCTTTTCCCAGCTCCATTATCATGTTGGTATTAGAAACTGTCAAGGAGGAAGAATTTACACGATGGCAATTGGCAAATGCTATACATCAGGGCTTCAATTTTTTTTTATGAGAGCTGGTTATTAAACATTCACCAGAACACCACTGGAAATGAACTATTAACATATTCTGATTTGGGGAGCATTTATAAGAAAAACTTTTCTGAAGAACAAAATTAGCTGTTTCTTGGTACCATGTTTTAGAATAGTTTGTGAAGTTGAACTATTCAACCAGTTTAGGAAATAGATAAGATGAAGTTTGAACTACAATTTAATAATGCCTTCTGCCTGACCAGGTGGTGGTGCAGTGGATAGAGCATCAGATTGGGATGTGGAGGACCTAGGTTCAAAACCCCGAGGTTACCTGCTTGAGTGCGGGCTCACCAGCTTCAGTGCAGGGTCGCTGGCTTGAGCATGGGATCATAAACATGACCCCATGGTCACTGGCTTGAGCCCAAAGGTCACTGGCTTGAAGCCCAAGGTCACCGGCTTGAGCCTAAGGTTGCTAGCTTGAGCAAAGGGTCACTTGCTCTGCTATAGCCCCCCAGCCCCTAGTCAAGGCACATATGAGAAAGCAATCAATGAACAACTAAGGAGCTGCAAAAAAGAATTGATGCTTCTCATCTCTTTTCATTCCTGTCTATCTGTCCCTATCTGTTTCTCTCTGTCTCTCTCTCTGTCTCTCTCTCTCTCTCTCTCTCTTTCACACACACACACACACACACACACACACACACACACACACACACACACAATGTCTTCTAAAGCTACCAAGCAAAGTGCTGAGATAATTTTGGTATATGAAATATATTCATTAAGAAAAATTGAAATCCAAACTCCCCACTTCCCTGACAGCAATATGATGTAGTTACTAGGAGTGTTAGAAGGATTGGCATTTTCATGGAAAACCCTGGAAGTCAGAGAGTGCCAAAATGTCATTAGTTAAGTTTTAAATTTAAAAGAAAATAAAAAGACTAAGTAAGCATTTGTTAATTTAACCTGTATACTTTGTGAGTAGTTGCATAACATAGTGGGCTCAGGAACACAGAACCCAGAACTGTCTGATATGCAGTGTCTTCTCCCACCTGCAGTTACTAGTGAGGGACCAAAAACTGCACTGAAATGTCACCTTTCTGAATGAGCAAGACTGCGGTGCAGTGCTCCTCTAACTTCAGTGTGTTTATAAGTCACCTGGAGAATCTAGTCGAAATGTAGATTCTCATTCAACAACTCTGTGATGGGCCTCTGTTACGGTCCCTGGAGCATGGGGTTTTAAGGAGCTAGGAATCCTTCAGAGGACAGGAACCGGGAGACACCCCCTCATTCACCTTGTACTCTGTAGCTACAGCAACAAATGATTTGAAAGTTTTTCTACTTTCATTCTACAGTTCCTTTGCATTTAAATTATTTAATGGTTGAGGGTAACAGCATCCTCCCTTAGAAATTCCTCTGACGTCACTGCTTCTTAACATGTAAAGCCTGTTTTATATTTCCTCCTTCCTAAGGTTTGAGACTTCATCATGGGATCTCTGTAATTTTACACAGCTTCCAGTAGAGGTCATTACAGAAATATCTTTTCTCTCTTTTCCTAAGAGATAGTTCAGTGGCTGAGACGCTTTGCATTCTGTGGGGGAGTTGGGGAGAAGTCTGCCTAAGGGACCAGTTATCCCTAAGACCACTGGTTTGCGCATAGCAGCACCCACATTCAAAAGTGGGAGCCATTCCACATCCTCTGGTCAGTTCATCTGGTTAGATGTTTCTGATGACCTGGAACAAGTGAAGGAAATGACTGAAGCATGGTCTAAGTACTACAGAGATGAAGTGCAGTATATTATTTTGCTGGGGCTGCCATAATAAAGTACCACAGAATTGGTGACTTAAAAAAACAAAATTTATTTTCTTACTGACCTGGAGGCTGGAAGTCTGATAGAAAGACATTGGTAGGAGTGGTTCCTTCTGGGGGAAGGATTTGTTCCTGGTCTCTCTCTTTGGCTTCTGGCTGGCTGTCTTCTCTGTCTTCACGTTGTTTTCCCTCTGTATGTGTCTGTGATCAAATTTCCTCCTCCTAGGACACTAGTCCTATTGGATTAGGGCCACACTAATGAACTCATTTCAATTTAGTTACCTCTTTAAAGTCTTTATCTCCAAATATAATTATGCTTGAAGGCACTGGGGTTAGAATTCCTTTCTTTCTTTCTTTCTTTCTTTCTTTCTTTCTTTCTTTCTTTCTTTCTTTCTTTCTTTCTTTTCTTTTCTTCTTTCTTTCCTTCTTTTCTTTTTTTCTTTCTTTCTTTTAATTTATACAGTTAATTTTAACAGGGTGACATTGATTAATTAGGGTACATAGATTCAGAGAAAACATCTCCAGGTCATTTGGACAATTGATTATGTTGCATACCCATCACCCAAAGTCAGATTGTCTTCCATCAACTTCTATTTGGTTTTCTTTGTGGAAGTTAGAATTTCAACACAAGAATTTTTGAGAAACACGACTCAGTCCATAGTAGGCAGTAATAAACAAACTGTCTTAATAGGCCCATACTTCTTTGATGAATATAGCTATAATTATCTGGAAAATTCAAATCAAAACTATCATTTCCCTTCATGAACTGAATATGTCTGAAAAAGTTGAGTTAAAAATACAGACCAGTTCTGCTTGTCTTAAGAAATTGTTCCTTAAGTGCTCTGTATGAAGGGGAGGAGAACTCCGAAGTAGGAGGCAAGATGCAAAACTTCTGGTTACAATATTCATACTAAGGGAATTTTTCTCTAAATTACCTCCCATCACTCTTTCTTTAATCGTAATTTATTTTTTCTTTAAGGTCTGCTGAGTTGCCTTCTTTTTGAAGTCTTTTCCAGATGAACTGAAAGTCTCTGTCCTCTGAATTAATTAATTCATTCCAAAAGCATACTCCAAAGCCCCTACTATATTTGTAATACCCTGAGAATACAAATTTGAACGTGCCAATCCTGTCTCCCTGGTGATTTGTTACAACAGAGTACAAATGTCTATAAGACGTGTGTGTCCAAGTGCTGGTACAGAACAGCCTGGGGAGCTATGAAGGAATCTGGTGATTTTTATATATGATTTATTTGGTTTTTATTTGTAAAGCTTAGCAACACTCTCCTTACTCACCCATGAATTGTGATCTTTGTATTTCTCAGAAGGCAGTGCTCTTTTTTTTTCTTCATTTTTCCGAAGCTGGAAAGCGGGGAGCAGTCAGCCCACCAGGGGGCGATGTTCTTCCCCTCCGGGGCGTCACTCTGCCGCATCCAAAGCCATTCTAGCACCTGAGGCAGAGGCCACAGAGCCATCCCCAGCGCCTGGGCCATCTTTGCTCCAATGGAGCCTCGGCTGCGGGAGGGGAAGAGAGAGACAGAGAGGAAGGAAAGGGGGAGAGGTGGAGAAGCAGATGGGCGCTTCTCCTGTGTGCCCTGACCAGGAATCAAACCCAGACTCCTGCACGCCAGGCTGACGCTCTACCGCTGAGCCAACCAGCCAAGGCCTAGAAGGCAGTGCTCTTTGAATGCTTTTCTTTTTTTTCTCTCTTATTTTTAATTGTTATTAATTTTAATGTGGTGACATTGATAAATCAGGGTACATATGTTCAGTGACAACATCTCCAGGTTATTTTGATATTTGATTATGTTGCATACCCATCACCCAAAGTCAAATTGTCTTCCATTACCTTCTATCTGGTTTTCTTAGTGCCCCCACTCTTTTCCCGCCCCCCCCCCATAACCACCATCCTCTTGTCCATATCCCTGAGTCTCATTCTTATGTCCCTCCTATGTATGGAATCATATAGTTCTTAGTTTTTTTCTGATTTACTTATTTCACTCAGTATAATGTTACCAAGGTCCATGGATGTTGTTGTAAATGATCCGATGTCATCATTTCTTATGGCTGAGTAGTATTCCATAGTATATATGTACCAAAGCTTTTTAATCCACTCGTCCACTGATGGGCACTTGGCTGTTTCCAGATCTTCGCTATTGTGAACAATGCTGCAAAAAACATGGGTGTGCATTTCTCCTTTTGAAACAGTGCTATGGTGTTGTTGGGGTATATTCCTAAAAGTGGGATAGCTAGGTCAAAAGGCAGTTTGATTTTTAATTTTTTGAGGAATCTCCATACTGTTTTCCACAGTGGCTGCACCAGTCTGCATTTCCACTAGCAGTGCAGGAGGGTTCCCTTTTCTCCACATCCTCGCCAGCACTTATTCTGTGTTGTTTTGTTGATGAGCGCCATTCTGACTGGTGTGAGGTGATATCTCATTGTGGTTTTAATTTGCATTTCTCTAATGATTAGTGATGTTGAACATTTTTTCATATGTCTATTGGCCATCTGTATGTCCTCTTTGGAGAAGTGTCTATTCATTTCTTTTGCCCATTTTTGATTGGATTGTTTGTCTTTCTGGTGTTGAGATTTACAAGTTTTTTTATAAATTTTGGTTATTAACCCCTTATCAGACAAATTGTCGAATATGTCCTCCCATTGTGTAGTTTGTCTTTTTATTCTGTTCTTATTGTCTTTCACTGTGCAGAAGCTTTTTAGTTTAATATAGTCCCATTTGTTTATCCTGTCTTTTATTTCACTTGCCCATGGAGATAAATCAGTAAATATATTGCTGCGAGAGATATTGGAGAGCTTACTGCGTATGTTTTCTTCTAAGATGTTATGATTTCACGGCTTACATTTAAGTCGTTTATCCATTTTGAGTTTATTTTTGTGAATGGTCTAAGTTGGTGGTCTAGTTTCATTTTTTTGCAGGTAGCTGTCCAATTTTCCCAACACCATTTGTTAAAGAGGCTGTCTTTACTCCATTTTATGGTCTTACCTCCTTTGTCAAATATCAGCTGACCATAAAGGTGTGGGTTTATTGTTGGGTTCTCTGTTCTGTTCCATTGATCTATATGCCTGTTCTTCTGCCAGTACCAGGCTGTTTTGAAACAATGTCCTTGTAGTATAACTTGATATCTGAAAGTGTAATACCTCCCGCTTTATTCTTCCTTTTCAAGATTGCTGAGGCTATTCATGTTCTTTTTTGGTTCCATATAAATTTTTGGAATATGTGTTCAGTATCTTTGAAGTATGTCATTGGCATTTTAATTGGTATTGCATTGAATTTATAAATTGCTTTGGGTAATATAGACATTTTAATGATGTTTATTCTTTCTAACCATGAGCACGGTATATGCTTCCACTTGTTTGTATCTTCCTTGATTTCTTTTATCAATGCTTTATAATTTTCTGAGTACAAGTCTTTAATCTCCTTGTTTAAATTTACTTCTAGGTACTATATATTTTTGGTAGCAATAGTGAAGGGGATTGTTTCCTTAATTTCTCTTTCTGACAGTTCATTGTTGGTGTATAAAAATGCCTCTGATTTCTGAATATTAATTTTATATCCTGCCACCTTGCTGAATTCATTTATCAGGTCCAATAGTTTTTTGACTGAGACTTTAGGGTTTTTTATTTACAATATCATATCATCTGCAAATAATGATAGTTTTACTTCTTTTCCAATTTAGATGCCTTTATTTTTTATTCTTGTCTTATTGTTGTGGCTAGGACTTCCAGAACTATTTTGAATAAGAGTGGTGAAAGGAGGCACCCCTTCCTTGTTCCTGATTTTAAGGGGATCGCTTTTAATTTTTGCCCATTAAGTATGATATTGGCTATGGGTTTGTCATAGGTGACCTTTATCATGTTGAGGTATGTTTCCTGTATTCCCACTTTTCTGAGAGTTTTGATCATGAATGGGTGTTGTATTTTATCAAATGCTTTTTCTGCATCTTTTGAAATTATCATGTGGTTTTTCTCCTTCCTTTTGTTTATGTGATGAATCACATTGATTGTGTTACGAATATTGTACCAGCCTTGCCTCCCAAGAATAAATCCCACTTGATCAATATTTTCATATATTGCTGGATCCATTTTGGTAATATTTTGTTGAGGATTTTAGCATCTATATTCATCAGGGTTATTGGCCTATAATTTTCTTTCTTTGTGTTGTCTTTGCCTGGTTTTGGAATCAGAATTATGCTCGCTTCATAAAAGGAACTTGGAAATCTTCCTTCCTCTTGAATTTTTTGAAATAGCTTGAGAAGGATAGGAGTTAGTTCTTCTTTGAATATTTGGTAGAATTCACTTGTGCAGCCATCAGGCCCAGGACTTTTCTTTGTTGGGAGTTCTTTGATAACTGTTTCTATCTCATTTGTTGTAATTGGTCTGTTTAGGTTTTCTGATTCTTCCAGATTGATTTTTGGAAGATTATATGTTTCAAGGAATTTGTCCATTTCATCTAGATTGTCTAATTTTTTGGCGTACAGTTCTTCATAGTATTTTCTTACAATATTTTGTATTTCTGTTGTGTCAGTTGTTATTTCTCCACTCTCATTTTGAATTTTATTTATTTGAGTCCTCTCTGTTTTTTTCTTGGTGAGTCTGGTTAAAGGTTCATTGATCTTG
Organism: Saccopteryx leptura; assembly: GCF_036850995.1. NCBI lineage: Eukaryota > Metazoa > Chordata > Mammalia > Chiroptera > Emballonuridae > Saccopteryx > Saccopteryx leptura. The sequence goes on from NC_089503.1 coordinate 138,064,564, forward strand.
TTTATCTTTTTACAGAACCAGCTTCTGGTTTTATTGATCCTCTGTATGGTTTCTTTAGCCTCTATGTCATTTATTTCTGCTCTGATCTTTATTATTTCCTTCCTTCTACTACATTTGGACTTTCCTTGCTGTTCTTTTTCTAGTTCTCTTAGATGCAGGGTCAAGTTGTTTATTTGAGCTTTTTCTAGCTTCTTAAGGTCTGCGTGTAATGCTATGAACATCCATCTCACAACTGCTTTTGCTGCATCCATAAATTTTGAGTTGATATATGCTTATTATCATTTGTTTCTAGGAATATTTTATTTCTTCTTTGATCTCATTGTTAACCCATTCATTATTTAATAACATCCTATTTAGTTTCCAAGTGTTTGAATATTTTTCAGCTTTTCTGTTGTGATTGATTTCTAGTTTCATTTCATTGTGATCAGAGAAAGTGTTCGATATGATTTCAATCTTCTTAAATTTTTTTGAGACTGATTTTGTGCCCTAACATGTGGTCTCTCCTAGAGAATGTAGCATAAGCACTTGAAGAGTATGTATATTCTGCTGCTTTAGGGTAAAAGGTTCTGAAGATATCTATTAAATCCAGTTGATCTAGTGTGTCCTATAAGTCTGCTATTTCTTTGTTAATTTTCTTTCTTGAGGATCTATCTAGTGATGTTAGTGGGGTATTGAAATCCCCTACTATTATAGTATTTCTGTTGATTTCGCCCTTTATATCCATCAAAGTCTGCTTTATATATTTAGGTGCTTCTATATTAGGTGTATAGATATTTACAATGGTTATAACTTCATGTTGGATTGCTCCCTTTATCATTATGTAGTGACTCTCCTTATCTCTTACTATAGCCTTTGTTTTAAAGTTCATTTTGTCTGATATAAGTATTACTACCACAACCCTTTTTTATTTTCATATGCATAAAATATTTTTTTCCATTCTTTTACCTTCAGTCTATGTGCATCTTTTGTTTTAAGGTGTGTCTCTTGTGGACAGCATATGTATGAGTCCTGTTTTCTTATCCATGCAGCAACCCTATGTCTTTTGATTGGATCATTAAATCCATTTACATTTAAGGTTATTATTGATATGTAGTTGTTTACTGTCATTTTATTCTTTAAAGTTGTACTCCTCTTTTGCTATATTCTTTTTTGCCCTTTGATCTGTTTACAACAGATTCTTTAGTATTTCTTGCAGCATTGATTTTGTTGAGTAAATTCTTTGAGTTTTTTTTGTTTGTTTGTTTGGGATGCTTTTTATTTCTCCTTCAATTTTAAATGATAGCCTTGCTGGATTAAGTAGTCTTGGTTGTAGGTTCTTGTTCTGCCTTACTTTAAATATTTCTTGCCATTCCCTTCTGGCCTCAAGTGTTTCTGTTGAGAAGTCAGATGTCATCCTTATGGGGGCTCCTTGTAGGTGATAACTTTTTTTCTCTAGCAGCTTTTAATATTTTCTCTTTATCACTTAGTTTCGATATTTTAATTACAATATGTCTTGGTGTAGATTTCTTTGTTGTTGTTGTTTTTTAATGGAGTTCTCTGTGCTTCTTGCACTTGTGAGAGGTTTTCCTGCTTTAATTCTGGAAGTTTTCAGCTATGTTATGATTCAACAAAGTCTCTATCCCTTGTTCTTTCTCTTCTTTTTCAGGAACCCTTATGATACAGGTGTTATTTCTCTTTATGTTGTCACAGAGCTCTCTTAGAGTTCCTCAGACTTTCTGAGTCTCTTTTCTTTTTTCTGCTCTGCTTCCGTGCATTCATTTATCATGTCCTCTAACTTGATGATTCAATCCTCAGCTTTATCTGTCCTGCTTTTAATTCCTTCCATTGTGGTCTTTATTTCTAATATCGTGTTTGTCATTTCTGACCAATTCTTTTTTATTATTTCAGTGTCTTTTTTTAAATTTGCTGTCTTTATTTCGGTGTTTGTAATGAAATTTTTGTTTTTATATGATCTTTGAGCATCCTAACAATTGTTATTTTAAACTCTGCATCTAGTAATTTGGTTATATCTGACTCATTTAGTTTTTTTTTCTGGGAATTTCTCTTAATTCGTTTGTGTTGCATTTCTCTGCCTTCCCTTTTTATCTGTGTATAAGAAGGTTTTGGCCACTGGAATCCAATGGGTGTGGTCTCTGTTTTTCCTAGGTATGATCTGTCTGCAGGCCTGCCACCCCCTCTGCCTCTGCTTCCTAGGGCATTCAGGTATGGGCTTTGCCGGTGCCAGCCCACTGGGGCAGTCGCTGCAGTTCCCACCTCTCCTCCACCAGAGGGGCAGTGATCACACGCCTTGATCTACAAGTCTCGGCCTCAGGCTTCGCCCCACCCCCATGTGTGGGGTTATGTGCCGTGCCCTGGCTGAAAGTCTCAGCTCTGCAGAAAGGGGTGAGCACCTTTGCTCAGCTGTGGGGCTCCACCTGTTTCCAGGCTTTCGCCCTACCTCCATGGGAGGAGCCCCCTAGGTTGAACTGCAAGCCTCAGCTCTGCGAGCCGGGCGGGGCTTGTACCCGCACTCAGTTGCAGGAGTCATCTGTTCTGGGCTTTCACCCCAATCCTGTGGGAGGAGCCAGTTCATGTGTCAGGCAGCAAGACTCGTGCAGAAAGGGGTGAGCACCTTTGCTCAGCAGCGGGTCTCTGCCCTTTTCGGGGTTCCCATTCTTCCTCCCCCAGGGCGGGATTGCAAGCAAGCCTGCAGCTGGGCCTGGCCACTTTCATGCATGCCCTCTGCCTCCACCAGGCAAGACTGACCTCATGCCCAGGCCTCAGTCATGGCCAGCCAGCTTCTGCCCTTGCCAGTGGAATTGCACTTCCGTGTTCCACCGCTGCTGGTCCTCCAGCAAGCCCTCAGCCGTGTGGGTGGGGATGCTGCAGCTCAGACCCTAACACTCACTACTATAGTCTTGAAAGCTCCCTCCTTCAAAGCAACTTTGCTCTGAGTGCCACGGGAGAGCTTGTTTGGCTGGTGTCCTGCTTCCCTTTGCTGGTATTGCTGTTTCTAGGGGAAATATTCACTTCAGATTTGGGGAGTGACTCAGCCCAGGGGTTAGGGTGGCTGTCCCTCAAATTGTTTCCCCCTGTGCCTCCTAGATTACACTCGCTTCCCGCTGCTCTAGTCCTCTCCTCTCTCCCCTTGTTCCCCAGATCCCTGGGTGGGTGGTTGTGAGAGAGTTTTTCTGCGCGGTCCCTTTAAGGAGAATCCTGGGTCTGAGAAATCTGTCTCTTTCTCACAAACAGTATCCTGACTTGTTTCACAGCTAAATACTGTCTGTAAACCTCTTCTTGGATCTGAGACTGCAGTCTGGGACTTTGTTCCAGGAGATCAGGACCCTCCCCTCTCTGCTAAACTCACTTCCCACCACGCCAGTCTCTCTGGGCTACTGTTCGCTTCAGGGAGCTGGGCAGCCCTCTCCACATTTCCGCTTTTCCTACCAGTCTCGGTGTGGCTTCTTCAGTGTTCTTGGTTGAAGAGTCCTCTTAGTTTAGTCCAAATTTGTTTTTTCCAGATGATGGTTCTTAAAATTAAGTTGTAATCCACTTTGGTTCTGGGAGGTGGAAGTTGGTATGTCCGCCTATTCCATCACCACCTTGCTGCCTTAAAGGAAACCCAAACACTTCAACTCAGGAGCTCGCTCACAGCGGGGACCAGTCGCGCTTCAGCGCCAGCCCCAACTCCAGCAGCCCCGGCAGCCGTGCCCTCCTCCTCCCTCCGATAGGTTTCAAATTCTGGATTGTTCTTATCATGAGGTTATAAGTCAAGATTTTGGCAGGGCTGCACTCATCTGAAGGCTTGACTGGGGCTAGCGGCTCTGTTTCTGGGGTTCCCTTGAATGCTTTTCAAAGAATGAATAAAATCAATTGTTATATAGTTCTTTTGCTCAGGAATGAATGTTAAGGCACTTTTCTTTAAGGTGGGGTTACCTACATGATCTGCCCATCCTGGGCACTGGCCACAGTCCAACAGGATATACTGTAATTAAAATTCTCCTCCTGGGGTGGGAGGCTGGGGCTTCATGAGAACAACAGAAAATTCATTGCAAATGTCTTAACATAAGTTATAGACTTAGAACTTTAGAGAATTTAGTTACATTGTAGATGTAACAACTAAAATATTATAGATTTGGGTTTTGAGATCAGCACTTAACTTCTCTTTTTCTTTTTTTTTTTTTTTTTTTTTTTTTTTTTTTCATTTTTTCTGAAGCTGGAAACAGGGAGAGACAGTCAGACAGACTTCCGCATGCGCCCGACCGGGATCCACCCGGCACGCCCACCATGGGGCGACGCTCTGCCCACCAGGGGGCGATGCTCTGCCCATCCTGGGCGTCGCCATGTTGCGACCAGAGCCACTCTAGCGCCTGGGGCAGAGGCCACAGAGCCATCCCCAGTGCCCGGGCCATCTTTGCTCCAATGGAGCCTTGGCTGCGGGAGGGGAAGAGAGAGACAGAGAGGAAAGCGCGGCAGAGGGGTGGAGAAGCAAATGGGCGCTTCTCCTGTGTGCCCTGGCCGGAATCGAACCCAGGTCCTCCGCACGCTAGGCCGACGCTCTACCGCTGAGCCAACCGGCCAGGGCAACTTCTCTTTTTCTAAGTGAAAAATTTACTTCTGGCAAAGAGCATTGTCTCTGTCTTGATGTCCTTCAGGGTTTTAGGTTTATTATCTTAATTTTCTTGCAAGTACTGTGTTCTACCCTGTTCTATCCCATCCTTTTGGTATTAAGATGGCTACTTCCTCACAGTGAAGCTTTTTAAAATTATCATGAGGATTCTATATTTGCCTTGAGGCTCTTTTAAATGCAGAGACTTTGAATTGCCAAAAGGAGCCTTTGAAAAGTTAATTTCTTATTTATTTCCTTTTTCTTATGATGGGTTCTTGTATTATATTTTGTTTTGAGTATTCTTATGGCTAATTTTTTTTTCATTCAGGTTGCTTTGAAAATAAGGAGCCTGTCTATTTTATTCAAAATGTAATATAGCCCTCATAGCCAGGAACCATGAATAGCATATCATCCTTTCTGGTTTCAGCCAATAGCGGAAATTACTACTTAACCAAATATTGAAGTGGCTAAACATAATTTATGAGGTCAATCAATTTTCTCTGTTGTTAGAGACCTGGCTTTTAATAATAGTTACCCCATCTTGGAGGGAGACTAAAGAAAAGATAAAAAATTTAAGTGGATTTCTCTAGTAGTCCTCTACTGTTGGCTTTGTAGACTAGTTGACACTTTTCTTCCTCTTATTAGTCACTCCAACTGACGCAAATGGGCTTGGTCTTTCACTTCAATTTTTCTTGATTCCTTTTCATGTGAAGATCCTTGGCCCTGAGGTTAACAGGATGGAGTGAATGCCAGGGCTAGGAGATTAGAACGAGAGCAGCTGGGAAAGCCCCATCTCTAGAGCATCAAATTCTGACACTGAGGCGCTCAAATAGCAATCACTCAATATCTTGTGAGATATTTAGCATTCTGTTCACAGACTTTTCTGCAAGCTCCTCAAATCTAAGGAATTAGTTGTAGAAACCTGGATGTGCTACGTTAGTCATCTGAACAAGGACATCATCCCAGTGGGTTCTCTTTCGGCATGGTCTTTCTTGGGCTCATTATGTCCCAGAAGTATTATTATTTATTTGTTTATTTATTTTGGCAGAGGTTAAAGGTTTGGATCAAAATGGGGACACTATGTAGGAGTTAATCATGAGGCTTATTTGTCAGTTTATCACAAAAATGCATCTCTCTTTTTTTTAGAGAATGAATTCTCTGTTTTCTCTGATCTACTTTACAAGGGATGACAGTATATATTAACAGAGGGCAAGAATAAATTATTGGGTTTAAGTGGTAATGATCATCTAATAATAAGATGTGATAGGATTATATTAGAATTGCAGAACTGGGCTATTTATCAAGTGGCACGCTATCAAATTACAAGCTTCTGAGGACATAGGGATGATTATAATCTTCTAGAAATGCAAAATATTAAACTCTTTCTGAAAGTCTGCTCTATTATTTTGCTACAGATTATGGCCAAATAAAGCTAAGTTTGAAGATGTTTGGTATGTGAAAAATAAAATAATATGAGATCTGATCTAACACTTTCTGGTAATTTTTAAAAGAGTTCAATATTTTTGGTATTGGTATTATATGTAAAAATGTTAAGGCCTGGTTGGTAAGATAGAAATCAACATGCTTTAAAAAATGTTTAATTCAGTGTTATAAAATGATTACCAGCATCACTTACAATACATTCTCTAATAGCTTATTACAACACAAGTTATAAAATATTTTAGTTAAAAAGCATTATATTCAGTCTGCAATGACTTTAAAGAAAGGGCAGTGTGACCAGTAAGCTGAACAGAGAAACTCAAAAGTAGGAATTCAAATTTTGCCTGCTTCCCCCTTTTATTTTGTGACAGAAAGAGAGAAACAGCTAGAGCAGGGGTGTCAAACTCGCGGCCCGCGGGCCACATGCGGCCCGCCGAATAATTTTGTGTGGTCCGCAGACTAATCCACGAAGTTCAAAATATTTTGGATAAAATTAAGTAAGCCTAGGGGCCTACTTGTATTTTTCATTTCTCTAGCATCCTAGCTAGATATTAGCTTAGTTAATGGCAGTTGTGATGCGAACTACAGTTTCTGGTCGTTTTGTGACACTGAGTAAACTGCATGTACGATTGTGCTTGTTGTACTGATTTTTTTTTTGTTTTCAACTGCAGTGAGAAAAGTGTTGCATAACAGTTGCCTTTTGTAGACCTAGTGCAGCCCGCTGAACGGCTGTGATCTTGCTCTGCGGCCCACATGCTGAGTTGAGTTTGAGACCCCTGAGCTAGAGGGACAGATAGGAAGGGAGAGAGATAAGAAGCATCAATTTTTTGTTGCGGCACCGTAGTTGTTCATTAATTGCTTTCTCATATGTCCCTTGATGGAGTGTGGGGAGGGAGGGTGGTGAGCTACACCAGAGCAAGTGACCCCTTGCTCAAGCCAGCGACCATGGTGTCATGCTCTGATCTCAAGCTCAAGCCAGTAACCTTGCACTCAAGCTGGTGAGCTCACACTCAAGACAGGTGAGGCCCCGCTCAAGCCAGTGACCTCAGGATTTTGAACCTGGATCCTCTGCGTCTCCGTCCAATGCTGTATCCACTCTGCTACCACCTGGTCAGGCTTTTTTTTTTTTTTTTTTAAGTAAGACACAAGGAGGCAGACAGACTCCCATATGCACCCCAATTGGGATCCACCTGGCAATTCCCCTACTGGGGGATGCTCTGCCTATTTGGGGCTGCTGCTCCATTGCTTAGCAACTGAGCTATTTTAGGGCCTGAGGTGAGGCCATGGAGCCATCCTCAGAGCCTGGGACCAACTTGCTCAAACCAAGTCATCACTGTGGGAAAGGTAGTGGGGGTGGGGGTGGGGTGGAGAAGCAGATAGGCACTTCTCCTGTGTGCCCTGACTGGGAATTGAACCTGGGACTTCCGCACGCCAGGCCAATGCTCTACTGCTGAGCCAACTAGCCAGGGCCTTGCCTCGACCCTTAAACTGACTACTTTTAGAACTTTCTTTACAAAAGTAAATAAATCAGTTCTTTGATATCAACTAACTTATTTTCATGTTCTTTGAGGCCCTGTTCAACGACTTTGATCTTGTTATTCATCCTCTCCAACCATGTTCAGCTTCTTGTTTTGAATATTTTCAATTTTTCTTTCCTGGCTTCTTCATCAAAGCATCTAATTTCATTTTCTATGCAGTTTTTCATCTCCCTTTCTCAAGAACTACTTGAAGAATATTCTATATTAACTAGTTTAATTTATTTGTAATTTTTCAACTCATTGCATCTTGGCATTGATATCTACCATTTTACCAAAAGCCATTCCTAATATCTGGAATAGATAGTACAATAATTATTTTCCCATCATTGTTTTTTTAAAAATATGTATTTGATGCAATTAATCCCCTCTCTTTCCTGAAACTGTCTCAGCTTCTGCTTTATAACACTCTTGTTATTAGAGATAGGCTTTTGGCTCTCTTTAGATTGTAGGTTAAATAACACTTTCTCAGCTTTAGATATAATTCTGGGACCGAAGGAGAAATTTCCACCCAAAATCTAGTTACCCAGTACTTAATTCTGGTAAATCTACAATCATCATGCTACTAGAACAGTTCACCAAACTTACCAAGTCCAATGTCTTAAATCACACAGGTACTTTGAATGCTTATGCAAATCTAATTGGTATATGACCTTTACGCACTATGGATAATCAAGTGACATTTTTTGGTTCCCTCTTTTAGACATAACATATATTATTCAGATTAAAGACAATCTGATGCATGTGTTTTGGATGTTAGCCTTGAAAATAAAGTATTGTCTCAGACTTGTTATTGGAGTAGAATGTTACCGCAAATAGTGACAACATCTGTATCTATAAAAACTGGGCCTGACCTGTGGTGGCGCAGTGGATAAAGCGTCGACCTGGAAACGCTGAGGTTGCCGGTTCAAAACCCTGGGCTTGCCTGGTCAAGGCACATATGGGAGTTGATGCTTCCAGCTCCTCCCCCCCTTCTCTCTCTCTGTCTCTCCTCTCTGTCTCTCCCTCTCCTTTCTAAAATGAATTTAAAAAAACCCAAAAACAAACAAACAAACAAACAAAAAAAAAACAAAACAAAACTGAGGGATTGGTAGACTCCAACAGATTCTCACTAGAGACTCCAGCCAAGCCCTATATTGGTTCCTCAGGATGGTCAAAGGATATAATTTACATAATAATTTCCTCCTCTTTTATAAAAGTGGAATTGCGATAATTATTAAACGTAGAAAGACTGCAGTATCATATTTCATTGTACTGAGAGGGGAGAATAAGCATTGGCTTTTACCGTGAGAACCTACCTTCAACAGTTTGAACCCTGGAAGGTCAGTGTGAGGCTACATAGTGCTAACTTTACTTACCTTTTATCTCTACAAAATCATTCAGAGAAAAGACACTGATGCTGCCCTGGGAATAAGGAATAAGAAGTTAAGCAGATCCCATATAGGGTATGGAAGCCAGGGGAAAAATTTAGAAAAATCTAGAGAAACAAATAGCCATGGTAACCATGGCTTCAACCTACATTTCCAAGAATAATATAATGGAACAAGTTAAAGAATGTTCTTGGGATGTAACTGGGGTTTCTTGTTAGTTAAAATTAAGGTGTACATTCTTTATTTAGGATACACATCATCCTAATAGGGTAGAGTCTACTTACAGTTAAGCAGGAGCTCCTATGTAACTAAAATGTTATACCAAAAATAAGTGGAGAGATAGAAATCTTAACACCTGAATTACACAGATAAATGTGGTCTACCTTTTCTTCCCACCAGTCTGACTCTGTCAACCTAGAGCAGTGATTTTCAACCTTTTTTTTTTCATGGCACAAACACACACTAATTACTAAGGTCAGTGCCCCTGAGTAAATACAACCATTTTCATCTCATGGCACAAATAAATTAGTTACTAAGGAAGAAGAGGTCAGGGCCCCTTTTTCTTTACTAATTAGTTTATGAGTACATGAGAAACAAAGGTTGAAAATCACTGACCTAGAGGTATAAATAACAGGATATTTAAGCTCTTTAATTCTATTATCTGCTCTACCTATGGTGTGGTCCTGGAAGCACCCCAAGACATATTAATCAGGTTAAGAGAAAGTTATCTTTTGCCTTAAACATATAAATAACATAGATGACTGAGAAGATAGACTCATTTTCAGGACCCCAGATGTATCAGTTATTATTGCTTAGACCTAGAGGCATAGAAAAACACTTTATTATGCTTATGGGTTCTATAGGTCAGGAATTCAGAGAGGGCACGTGAGGGATTGCTTGTCTGCTCTATGGTATCTGGATCTTCATTTGGGAATACTCCACGGATGGGGTGTGTGACTTAACAGCTATGGGCCGAAATGCCTGACAATTCATTTATTCACCTGTTTGACATCTGGGATGGAAGATTCAAAGACTAGGTAGGACTGCTAACTAGGACGCCTCCTTGTGGCCTCCAACTAGAATACTGCCACATGGTCTCACCATATATCATGGCTTCCTTGCAACATGGTGGCCGCAGGGTAGTAGTCAGACTTCTTATATGGTAGGAAGGTTATATTGTAGGGAAGTGTGGGAGAAGGGAAATATTGTTGTGAACATCTTTGGAAAATACAACCTGAAAAACTAGGACTAAATTTATTTAAATTATGTACCTAGGGAGCTACCAGGCCAGGAGGCTTCAGCTCAGGATGACCTCAGGTGCTGGTTGATGTATATAATTATAGTAATCCCCCTGCAAGGGCAAGGTGTAAGTACAACAACCCCCAAGAGTGATGTCTTTAGTAACAGATTGGAATTTGCAGTATTTCCCATGTAGTGCAGTAATGAGAATGCCTCACATTCTAGCCTTTAGTAGTCAGAGGAGACCACCTTCCCTTTATAAGTATCTATATATGCTCATCAACCAGCTCATGCTTCTTTCCCTCTAGAAATCCTGAAAAAGATTTAGAGAAAGAGTATATTAGTTTTGTGGTCAATAAAGATTTCTTTCTTTACTTGTGGATTTGTGTATAAAGTACTTTCTCATCCCAGAAGCAGAAAGCAGAGCTCTAAAAGAACCACCTCAAAGAATGATTGTATCTGCAAGAAGGGAATGAATACTCCCCTTGGCTATATACTTGCTGGGTTGCAGAATCTATAGGCCCACTTTTATGACATTGTCAGGGGAAAGTGTGTTGAAGGGGTTCTTGGGAGAGACTTTTGGGACCCTAAGAACATGTCACATTGTGTTCTTTTTTTTTTAAGAAAAGGAAGTTGCTTAATATATGTTCCCTAAATTTTGCATGTAAATGTGAACTTGGAAACCAATGCTAGATTTCTGAAGATGTAAGGCCTGTGGAATAGCCTGTGCCCGAGGGCTTGAAGGGACCAGAGAAGAGAAGGCTGGAGAATGAGGAAATATGTACCACATGTCTGTTCTCTAGTCTTCAGAGGATGTGCAAGGGCATTAATGGTGCTGTGGCTCTAAATGAAAGTGACTGGTGGTGAACCTTGGGATGAGGTCTACCCCATGAGACAAAGCTCCTATCTGTCCTTTTGCCCTTGCTGGTGGTGGATGGGGCTGAGAAACCGTGAAGGTCTAAAATATCAAGGGAGGTGGAGGAAGAATGAAATATGAAGAGGGAAAGAGTGGGGTATGTGTGAAAAGAGATCCTGCTACAAGCCTCTAAAAACAAAGCAAATTCAGCCATGAGTAGGACCTGCTCAGCACTGGGGGAGGAGAAAATACAAGCTTTCAAACAAATTTAAGACTAAAGATTTGAAATAAGCTCTATCAAATTTTATAATAATTTAGACTTTACTATACTGAAATAAGGCTTCATAACACAAAGAGGCAGAAAAATCCAGGAATGTGGTCAAGGTGTCGTTAAAGAACCTACTATCTGGTGTGAAAAGGGGTTCATTAGAGCACAACTGGGAGTCAGTTATTAGAAAAAGATAAATGTTACTTGTCTATTTTCTAAAATACTGAGACTTCTCAGTAAACTGGTTTTAAGCAATTTAACTTTCCATGAAACTCCATAGACCACTTCTCATTGGAAACGGGGCCATCTGCATAGTGCACATATCCCTCAGCAAATGAATATTATTTAAATTTTAGGTGATTTTAGTCTTAGGTTTTAAGTAGCCTATATGCCTGAAACAATGTCAATCCCAAAACATTAAAAAAATGATCAATGGAAACCCAGGCTCCAATGAGTACTAGGTTGGTGGACCTGGGCCTCGTCAGCCCCCAGGCAGTCCCAGATAGCTAACACTTAAACAAATGCTCCCAGCTTGCAACTTGAGAAAACAGAGGAGTTGAGCTTGTTGCAGAGGAGTAAAAAGTTTAGTCAAGGTCAGTTTCAGACATCTTTGCAGTCCTCCTCCCTCTGAAGGAGGCAAGGTGACACAGTACCCCCTAGGGACCAGACAAGGGAACAACCTGAGTTACAGATTCCTGCCATTCCCATCGCATAAGTCCTGGTCTCCATCCAGCCCACATAGCCAATTCAGTGTGGTGGGACTTACTAAACAGCCTTTTCCTTTTAGATGTCATCGTAAGTTGATGTCCTACTTATATGGTTTCTCATTTTGTTTGAAATCTAACAATACCCATGGTCTTAATCAGCAGAAATTCTTTTCATTAGGCACATAGAAAGGCCACCATCAATTTGCATCTGGAATTGCTGGGTCTTTCAGTGGAAATCTCTGTTAGGAACAAACATTGCTATTTTTCTGCCAGATAGAATATTTTTTACTAGCCAAAGGGAAACTTTTCAATGGAGTAATACTTATCTTGGCTAAGCTCTCCCACAATTATATGTAGAGTCTAAAACGAGCCCATTTATAGAAAAATAAAAATTGGACATATTTATCATTAGCACTTTATAAATTAGAAATAATTGGAGAATTATCTTCGTAATCATTAGAAAAGTCAGCAATTGAGTTAATAATAATGTGTTAAATGTCATTTTCTTTGTTTTGACAAAAGTATCATGTTAATATAAGATTATTATATCAACAGTGAGGGGAAATGAGTGATGAGGATATAGGAGCTTTTTGTATTATTCTTGCAACTTTTCTGTCAGCTGCCTGGGCCAGGATGTAGAGGTCTAGGCAGACACAGGGGATGTCAGTGACTGAGTTGTGTGGCTTTGAGATGGAGGCCACTCCATTCACTTTCTTATGAACCTGACTGGTGCCTCCTCCTCACAGGAGATCCTTGAGCCCCACTCTATAGGCTCCCAGAAGCCCCTCCTTCCCAATTCCTGGTGACTCCTCTGTGCTGAGATTTGGGCAGAATCCAGGAATGCCTGAGTTGTGTGGCTCTGGATCAGGGGCCACTTCCCCCACCTTCTGCAAGCCTGATCAGTACCTTTTCCTCATGGGAGACCCACTAGCCCCATTCTCCCAACTCCTTGTGGCCCTGTTTTGCTCAGACTGGGCTCCAAACAGAACCTGGGACAGACTGAGTTGAGTGACTGTAGGACAGGAAAATTTTTCTCACATGCCAGACTGGTGCAGAGCCCGTTATTCATACAGCCAAATCTTGATCTTTTTGGGCCTGATAAACTCTGCTGGCTTCACCCTGATGATTTCCTGAGACCCTTCCCACCACAAAGGTGTACCAGCACACAGTTCATGGCACCTAGATTTGGTATAACCCACAACATTTGCTGAATGGCCTCAGACCCAACACTGGCACCAAGTCTGAACCTGTATCAATATGGTGAACACCACTCATTCCTTCCTGGTGACTCACTGAGAACCACCTCATGCAACTCAGGTACTGCCAGAGGCTCTTTCAGTAATGACCCCAACAGGCAACCAGCAGGTGGAGGCAAGAGGAGATGGATCTTAGGTTGTCTTGGGACATTTGCTGACATGTCCCCAGGCCCAGTGCTGGTAAAAGCAAGTCTTGGGGTGCATCTTAGCCCTTTCCATTCACACCCAGACCCAGCACAGTCAGCCACAAACAGTGGATTGCTTTGTAGCTCCAAACAGGTTGTCCAGGACCAGTCGCATGCAGCATCTGCCATGTCTAGCACCAGAGTCCCTTCCAAGAGGCCCCAGAACCAAAACCCAGTGGCCAACTTCAGACAACATTAGAGCAGGATCCAATTAGCTTCACAAGTGGCATATTCCAAGGGAGGTCTCAGCAAGCACCAAATGCTGCTGAGGTGAATCCCACCTCATGTTGTCAGCACTCGCACAAGTAGCTCATAAACTGTGGTTGGGTTGATCTTTGCAGTCAGTCAGCCTGAGGATTACCTCACAGATGAATGAGCCAACAGCGATCAAGACTCAATTACAAAAGGAGGGCCCATATAACCCACACAAAGGACAAACCTGGAGCATTGGCTCCAGTAATTAAGGAGACTGTACCACTGGCTCCCATAGGTACCTACTATATAAGGGCACCCTACAGAGAGTAGGAGTTGGAGCAGATCTACCTAACACATAGAAACAAATACAAAGAGGTTGCCCAAAAGGGGAGACAGAGAAATATGCCCCAAATGAAAGAACACTATAGGCTCATATCCCTGATGAACATAGATGCTAAAATCCTTAACAAAATATTAGCAAATCACATCCAGCAATACATTAAAAAGGTTGTACACCATGATCAAGTAGGATTTACTCTGGGAATGCAAGGTTGGTACAATATCTGCAAATCAATATACATGATACATCACATTAAAAAAAGGAAAAGAAAAAAGTCACATAATCATATCAATTGAAAAAGCTTTTGATAAAATCCAGCTCCCATTTATGATAAAAAAAAAAAAACCCAACAAAAAACAAAAAAACTCAGCTGAGTGGGAATAGAGGGAACATACGTAAATATAATAAAGGCCATGTATAGCAAACCCACAGCCAACATAGTCAGTGGCAAAAAACTAAAAGTGTTTCCCTTAATATCAACAACAAGACAGGGATGTCACCTTCACCACTTTTATTCAACATAGTACGGAAGTTCTAGCCACAGCATTCAGACAAGAAACCCTCATATACAGCTGGTGAAAATACAGATTGGGGCACCCACTGTGGAAAGCAGTATGGAGTTTTCTCAAAAAATTAAAAATGGAACTGCCTTATGACCGATTGATTCCACTTCTGGGAGTATATCTGAAGAAACCTGAAACATTAATTCGAAAGAATATACTCACCCTTATGTTCATTGCAGCCAAGATTTGGAAGCGGCCCAAGTGTCCATCAGTAGATTAGTGGATAAAAAAGTGGCTATTAAGGAATCTCAGCTAAAAGGTAAAGAAAATGCAAATGCCTGAGACAGAACTTTATCTGGAATGTTTGAGAAGGAACCGGAGGATAGTTTGGCTGGAGAAGAGTGAGAAAAAAGAAAAATGCACAGTAAAAGATGGGGTCAGAAAGATAATGGGGAGGGGAATTCATTTAGAATTTTGTAGGTCTTTTTTAAAAACTTTGACTTTAACACCAAATGAGATATTGTTAATGTAACACCCATAATCTGATTCATAGAAGGAACACTTGGTAAATTGACTTCATCAAAATTAAAATATTCAGCTCTTTGAAATATGTTTAAAAGCATGAAAGATAACTCACAGACTTGTTCCTTTTAATTTATCCCTTTTGAAATGGCAATATCTGTCCTCTACCTGTCCCATGATTATATATATTTTGGAAGCCGATAGCTTGTTTTCTAGTTTCACTGGTCCGCAGACAGAGAAGAATGAGCTACTCCAGCATGAGCTATACCGAGTTTCAGCATACCCGGTTTAGATGATTTGGAACCTTTTGAGCTGATGATATTTAGATGAGATTTGGATCTTAGAATTGATGCTAGAATGAATTAAGGTGTTTGAGAAGGTTGGGAAGGGGTGAATATGTTTTGTAGTTGGGACATGAATTGGAAGGGGGACCAGTGGAAGACTCTTATGAGCTTAACTGTCACCCCCAAAAGATATATTGAAGTCTTTACCTCTGGTATTTGTGAATTTGACCTTATTTGGAAATGGAATCTTTGCTGGGTTATCCAATGACCTATGTCCTTATAAGGAAGAGAGATTTGGGCACACACAGAGACATAGAGGAGACACAGGCAAGGAGGCCATGTGAAGGCAGAGGCAAATATTGGAGTTATGCTGCCATAAACCAAGAAATGCCAAGGATTAACCACAACTGTCAGAAGCTGGAGGCAGCTAGGAGGGAATCTTTTTTAATGCCTTCAGAGGGAGCATGGCTGTGTTCGGATTTTGATTTCAGACGTCTATTCTTAGAACTATTAGAGAATCAATTTCTATTGTTTTAAGTCACTTGGCTTGTGGTAATTTGTTATGGCTGTCCTGGGAATCTAATACAATGGAGGATTCTATTTATATAGTTCTGGAAAATACAAACTAATCTCTAGTGACAGAAATTAGATTAGTGGCTGGCTAGAAAAGTTAGGGTTTTGGGGATGAGAGGAAGGAGTAAAGGTTTATAAAGGCACATGAGAAAACTTTTGAGGGTGATGGATATGTTCATTATCTTGATTGTAGTGATGGCTTAATGGGTGTATAAATGTATAAAAACAGCACAGTGTGTACTTTAAATATGTGCAGTTTATTGTGTGTCAATTATACTTCAATAAATTGTTAACACATCATTTCTTGGGAGTAGAATTGGGTTTGGAATGAAATTAAGTGAGGGTTGCTGAAACAATGATAACAAAACCTATTTTCCTTCTTTTATCAATGTTGCAGTTTTTTTCCTGAGAAAGAGAAAATCTTTACACTTCCTTAAATTCTTGGGAATTAGCTCTAAGTGGACTTCAATGAATGAGCATTAATCTCCCTTGGGCTCTTGGGTATTGTCTACTTAAGACACTTTCTCCTGACATTTTGCTTTGGTTGGGTTCTGTTCTTCCTTTATCAAGTTCACCAATTGGAAGTCCATTCAATTGGTGTATTTGTATTATTTGTCTCAGTTTTTTCTCAGAAACATTTTTCTAATGTGCTGTTCTATTCTTATCTTAGGTATAATTCAGTTGGTAGAAACTTAGTCCTAAACTGTATCTTCTTAATGACAGCTGTTTTACTCTGATGAGGGGCAGACGAAGCTAACTAGCTTTCTGTCAGGAAGGTCAGCGACAGGAATAAACATCTACTTTTTCTTGATTCAGGTCTGACAGTGCAGGACCACCTATATATATAAATGATCTTTGCAAAAAATTTTCTATGCTTTGGTGATTTATAGTTGGTGAAAAGGAAAGCTTTGTAGTATTTTTTTTACATTGTTGCAGTTTCTTCTCCTTAAACTTTTTTTTTTTTTTTTTACAGAGAAAGAGTTAGAGAGAGGGACAGACAGGGACAGACAGACAGGAACAGAGAGAGATGAGAAGCATCAATCATCAGTTTTTTGTTGCGACACCTTAGTTATTCATTGATTGCTTTCTCTTATGTGCCTTGACTGTGGGGCTATAGCAGACCGAGTAACCCCTTGCTCGAGCCAGCGACCTTGGGTCCAAGCTGGTGAGCTTTGCTCAAACCAGATGAGCTCGCACTCAAGCTGGCGACCTCAGGGTCTCGAACCTGGGTCTTCTGTGTCCCAGTCCAACGCTCTATCCACTGCACCACTGCCTGTTCAGGCTCCTTAAACCTTTAATGACAAAATTCTCCTTTAGTTCTGCGGTTTCTTTGGCTGTTCACATGTAGTTCTTCTGTGCTCCTCTCTCTCTCTCTCTCTCTCTCTCTCTCTCTGTCTTTGGTTAATAACATTATGTAATTTTCAGGTGTACAAGATGTAATTCAACAGGAGCACACAACAGAGCACACAGATGTTGAATTACAGTATTTTTTCCTCCTTTTAAACATACCTCTGTGCTTTCTCTTTGGATGACCTCTTCCAAATCAATGGCTTCAGACTTTGTACTAACCCTGCACTCACAGTTCTCTTGAGCTTTATACTTGTTCATGTAGCTGCCTACAGGCTGTTTCTATTTGCATGTTTCACCTCCACCTAGTGAGACCTACCCTGTCCTATCACTGTTAACCACATAAAGCTAAATATGTTTGCTATTTCTGCTCCTCCTCTCTTCACAGGCAATGCACGTCTTTGTTTTATTCTCTTATCTCTTGTATAGCTCCCTTTCTTTCCAAACTTACCAATTTTATTGTATTTCACTTACATATTATAGTCTAATCACTAGATTGTAGACTGCCATCTATCTATAAAGGCAAACCTCAGAAATATTGCAGATTCAATCCCAGACCATTGCAACAAAGTAAATATTGCAATAAAGTGAGTCACACAAATTTTTTGGTTTCCCAGTGCATATAAAAGTTATGTTTACACTATACTAACTAAAAAGTTATATCTTCCTTTGGATTGTTCCCTTTATCATAATAGATTGGCCTTTCTTATCTCTTACTATAGCCTTTGTTTTTTTTTGTTTTTTATTTTATTTATTTATTTTTTTATAAATAAATTTTTATTTTAATGGGGTGACATCAATAAATCAGGGTACATATATTCAAAGAAAACATTTCCAGGTTATCTTTTCATTTAGTTCTGTTGCATACCCATCACCCAAAGAGAGATCTTCCTCCGTCACCCTCTATCCAGTTTTCTTTGTACCCCTCCCCTTCCCCTCCTCCTCCCCCTCCTTTCCTCCCCCCACCCCCCGTAACCACCTTTGTTTTAAAGTTCATTTTGTCTGATATAAGTATTGCTGCCCCAGCTTTTTATTCAGTACCATTTGCATGAAATATTTTTTCCATCCTTTTACCATCAGTCTATGTGCATCTTTTGTTTTAAGGTGTGTCTCTTGTAGACAGCATATGTACGGGTTTTGTTTTCTTATCCATGCAGCTACCCTGTGTCTTTTGATTGGATCAGTTAATCCATTTACGTTTAGGGTTATTATTGATATGTAGTTGTTTATTGCCATTTTATTCTTTAAAGCTGTATTCCTCTTTTGCTATATTCTTTTCCCACTTTGATTTGTTTACAACAGGCCCCTTAGTATTTCCTGCAGCATTGGTTTGGTTGTAATGAATTCCTTGAGGTTTTTTTTTTTTTGTCTGGGAAGCTTTTTATTTCTTCTTCAATTTTAAATGATAGCCTTGCTGGATAAAGTAGTCTTGGTTGTAGGTTCTTGTTCTGCATTACTTTGAATATTTCTTGCCATTCCCTTCTGGCCTCAAGTGTTTCTTTTGAGAAGTCAAAGTCATCCTTATGGGGGCTCATTTGTAGGTGATAACCTTTTTTTCTCTAGCAGCTTTTAATATTTTCTCTTTATCACTTAGCTTTGGTATTTTAATTATGATGTGTCTTGGTGTAGATTTCTTTGTGTTTCTCTTTAATGGAGTTCTCTGTGCTTCTTGAACTTGTGAGAGTTTTTTCTGCCTTAATTTAGGGAAGTTTTCAGCTATGATATAATTGAACAAAGTCTCTATCCCTTGTTCTTTCTCTTCTTTTTCTGGAACCCCTATGTTGTGGATGTTATTTCTCTTCATGTTGTCACAGAGCTCTCTAAGTGCTTCCTCAGACATTTTTAGTCTCTTTTCTTTTTCTGCTCTGCTTCCATGTCTTCATTCAACTTGTCTTCCAACTCGCTGATTTGATCTTCAGCTTTATTTATCCTGTTTTTAATTCCTTCCATAGTGGTCTTCATTTCTGATATTGTATTTGTCATCTCTGACTGATTCTTTTTTAATATTTCAATGTCCTTTTTTATACTTGCTATTTCTTTATTTAGGTGTTTGTAATGACTATTCATTTTTGTTCTAAGATCCCTAAGCATCCTTACAATCATTATTTTAAACTTGCATTTAGTAGTTTGGTTATTTCCATATCACTCAGTTCATTTCCTGGATGTTTCTCTTGTGGTTTCATTTGAATTGCACTTCTCTGTCTTCTCCTTATGTCTGTGTGTTTGGGTGTGTTGTTTGTAGAGCTGGTTGAGTCTAGGCTTGGTGTTGTCTGCCTCCAGTTTTCAGTTGTGTCATTTCTAGGTCCTATACTGTCTTTTATAGAGTTAAAGTTTTTAATTTTAATAAGATCTCACCGATTAATATTTTTCATGGATTATGTTTTTGGCATGTTTTATCTGAAAACTCATTACCAAATCAATCAACATTCATATTTCTCTAGTTTTCTTCTAGATGTTTTATAGTTTTGCATTTTTTATATAAGTCTAAATTTATTTTGAGTTAATTTTGTGCAAGGTGTAATTCCTGTGTTTAACTGCTGCTTCTTCTCCTTTTTCTTTTCTTCTTCATCCTTTGTGTATATGGATATTCAATTGGAAGCATCATTTATTGAAAAAAATATTCTTCACTTAAATTGCCTTTGCAACTTTGTCAAATGTCAGTTGACTGTATTAGTGTGTAACTATTTCTGGGCTCTTTATTCTCTTTTATTGATGTGCTTGTTTATGCTTGCATGGATACCAGGCTGTCTTGATTAATGTAACTTTCCATTAAATCTTAAAAATGGGTAAAATGTGAATTCTCTAGCTTTTTATTTTATTTTTTTTCAGAATTGAGTTGGCCATTCTAGTACTTTTACCTTTCTGTTTAGATTTTATAATTCATTTGTTAATATATAAAAAAAGAGTTTCTTGGGATTTTATTTGTGATTACATTAAATCTATAGATCAAATTGGGAAGTATTTATATTTTTATAATATAAAGTCTTCCAATCCATGAATATGAACTATCTGTCCCTTCATTTATTTAGATCTTTGATTTTTTTTTATTGCTGATTTATAGTTTTGGTTTTTTTTTCCTGTATTTTTCCAAAGCCAGAAATGGGGAGAGACAGTCAGACAGACTCCTGCATGCGCCCGACCAGGATCCACCTGGCATGCCCACCAGGGGCGACGCTCTGCCCACCAGGGGGTGATGCTCTGCCCCTCCGGGGCATCGCTCTGTTGTGACCAGAGCCACTCTAGCGCCTGGGGCAGAGGCCGAGGAGCCATCCCCAGTGCCCGGGCCATCTTTGCTCCAGTGGAGCCTCGGCTGCGGTAGGGGAAGAGAGAGACAGAGAGGAAGGAGAGGGGGAGGGGTGGAGAATCAGATGGGTGCTTCTCCTGTGTGCCCTGGCCGGGAATTGAACCCGGGACTTCTGCATGCCAGGCCGACGCTCTACCACTGAGCCAACCGGCCAGGGCCTGATTTATAGTTTTTAATATACAGGTTCTTACATTGTTAGATTCATATCAAGTTACTTCAGTTTTTATTTTTAAAATTTTACTTATTAATTTTAGAGAAGACAGAATGAGAGAGAGAGAGAGAGAGAGAGAGAGAGAGAGAGAGAGAGAAAGTGGGGAGGAGCAAGAAGCATGAACTGTCATATGTGCCTTGACCAGACAAGTGCAGGGTTTCGAACCGGTGACCTCAGCATTCCAGGTTGATGCTTTATCCACTGCGCCACCACAGTTCAGGCTTACTTCAGTTTTTAAAAAACAAAATTCTCTTAAGATTGTTATAATGTTTAATAACAACAAATTATTAAACTTTTAAATAGTTTTTGTTTTATTTATTTTTTTAATTTAATGAGAGGAGGGAAGGCAGAGACAGACTCCCACATGGGCCCCAACTAGGATCCACCTGGCAAGCCCACTAGGGGTCGATTGCTCCATTACAACTGAAGCCATTTTTTAGTACCTGAGGCAGAGGCCACGGAGCCAACCTCAGCACCCGAGGCTACCTTTCTCTAATTGAGTCATGGCTGCAGGAGGGGAGGTGAAGATAGAAAGAGAGAGAGAGAGAAGTGAGAGGGGGAGGGGTGGAGAAACGGATGGGAACTTCTCCTGTGTGCCCTACACGGAAATGGGACCTGGGACAACCACACAAGAGGACAATGCTCTACCACTGAGTCAACCAGCCAGGGCCTTAAGTTTTTATTTTAATGATTAAACTTATATCAAAATTAGTCATGTAAACCAATAAGATATAAATATAAAAACTCTATATTCTAAAATGAACCTCTATAATGAACGTCTTAATTCTTTTCAGTATCTACCTTTTTTCTTGGGATGACCATTCAGGAGTACTTCTGCAATAGTATTAACTTTTCTTATTCTTACTAAAACTATCTGTTTTTAGAATTAATGGTTATTAGAAAACATAACTTCTGTTTAGGTAAGATAGAAACTATTAAGTTAAAAACATGACACTTTAAATTATTTTCCAATTTCATATGAACTATTTTAAATTAAAAAACTTCTTGTTACCAAGTGTTCTTATGTTAAAAGTTCTAAAAATAATGTTTAGTTCCCAAATAAACATTTTATTCTAAGATTTTTTATTTTAGTGATATTTACATAATTATTACTTTTAATCACTAAGTTTCCTGTCATCACTGAAATCTGTGTTTTTTATAAAATCCTTGGTCTGGATTATCTGATATGGAGAGGGCCCCCTGAACTGGAGTTTTTAGAATAAAATCCCGTGAAAGTGTACATGGAAGTCTCCTTATGCCTGTGGCCTCAGATACTTCTCACTTTCAAAAACTTGTCAACACTGTCTCTAACATTTTGTCCAAATTATTATTTCAATATTTATAGCAGTTTACAACCAGGTTCTGCTTTAGGTAAGTGTTTCTCAGGACCTGTATCTCTCTGGGTGTATGTGACTTCCCAGATTTCAGCCTGGTGAAATGCACTGCAATTTCAGTTCACTGATAGTTTCAGAAATGTCCTTGGCTTTTAGTTTGTTCATTTTTTTTCTTGTTCTAGGGACGAAAGTAGTGTTTTGATTTTTTTTTACATGTTGATGCTGAAAACAGAAGCTTGGTTTATACATTTTATCGGTTTTACAGCTACATTTTTCCTGGTGAATTTAAATCATCTGTAAAATGGTGATGTTGTTTATCCCCCCCTTTTTTTCTGATAATATCATTTTGAATCTGTTTTGGTTGTTACTTCAAGGTGCTTGAGTTGAATATTTTTTAGATTATTAGCAGGAAGCTCTGTAGGATCTGGTTGAAGGAGAAGCAGGGATAGTTTTCTCAACTTCTCTGCTCAGAGGCTCTTATATTGCTGTAGCTGCAATCTATTTCCATAGACCATGGTGCTTCTGTGAAGAGGGGCTACCTCTGAACATCAGAATATAACCAGCTCAGGAAGACTTCTAATGATACTCCTGGGGCAGCCAAGTTTCAGAGGCTGGCTCAGAGACAGCCATCATCTGTCAGGGTGATGACTCACTCCTAAAGAAGTATTTTCTGATAGCCACTGTTGTAGCTCCCCCGGGCACTTTCTGCAACGTCCTCCACCACTTTCCAAAAAGTAAGCAGTTAGAGTTCTCTTACATCTCAGCCCTTCTCACATCAGTTTTGTCACCAAGTTTTTGTTTTTCAGAAAGTGAAATAATAATAATAATAACAAAGCTGAATGTTCTAGAAACCCCTCAGGTACCCTGTCATACCCCGTTGAACCATCACAACCTCTTGTGGCCTGGATTGGATTGTGGTATCATGTACATGTATGTTAGAGATTGTTGATTCTTCTGGGTCTGTTCTCTTTGAAAATGAGACAGAGAAAGAGAGAGAGAGAGAGGGAAGGAGATTTATTGGTTTCCTGGAGTAAAATGGGAAGATTCCAAATTAAGCTCCTGCCATATGTCTATGTTGTTTATTAAAACCACAAACCAGGCATTATTTTAAATTTGAATTAAATTAATAATTTTTAAAAATTTATCCACATATTTACCAATTTATTAGTTTCTGTACTTTTTGTTCTTGCATTTTAGACTTTTTTTGCACTCATTTTACTTATTCCTAAAGTACTTTTTAAAAGAATGATAGTTTCTTCTCAGTTTATTTGGAAAGAAAACTATCAGATACTATGAAAGGTAACTTTCTTAACATGATGAAGGATATGTACAAAAAGCTATAGTAAATATTATACTTAGTGATGAGATACTGAACACATTCTTTCTGAGTTCAGGGACATAACAAGGAAGCCCACCTTTTTGTGACACCAGTTTTAGTCTAAATTATTTTTGGATGCCTTAGTCAGTGAAATATGGCAAGAAGAATAAAAACAAATAAAAGATACAAACATTGGAAAGAACAAAGCAAAACTATCATTATTCACATATCATATAATGCTGTACATTAAAAAATTCAAAAGAATTTGTAAAAAATTAGATTTGATAACTAAATATTACAAGGCATTTGGATAAAGGTCAATATATAAAAATAAATTTTATTTGTATATGTTAACATCAAATAAAATTTATATTATGAAATATTATATAACAAAAAATAATTTTAACAAAGATTGTGCAAGGCTTTTATACTGAAAATTATAAAATATTGCTGAAAGAAGTTAACCTAAAAACATAGACTAGTATTCTATATTCAAGGATTGGATTATTAAATATTGCTGACATTTTAATTTGGCACAAATTAACCAACAGATTCAATAAATCTCAATCTAATTTTGAGTTTTCTTTTTGGTGGAAATTGACAAACTGATACTATTAGTTATATAAAGATGCAAAGCACTTCTAATAGTCAAGAACATCTTGAAGATGAACTAAGAGGGAGAACTTACACTATGAGATTGCAAGATATTAAAAAGCTATAGTACTTGGCAGTGATAGTGGTGTTAAAATAGACAAATACACCATTGAAAAAATAGTCTAGAAACAGTCACATCAAAATGATTTATTGATTTACCATGAATGCATTACTACAATTTAAAGGGGAAATATAACGATATTTTCAATAAAATTTACTAGATCAATTGAATAAACATATAGAAAAAAATGAACCTCAACTCTCCTTGTCACACACAGAATTTTATTCAAAATTATATTGTCAGAGATCAAATTGTGACTGATAAAACCATACAGCTTTTAGAGTAAAATATATAAAAAAAATATATTCATCTTGAGATAGACAAATATTTCTTAACAGGACACAGAAAAACAAAACAAAAGTAGAGATTTATATATTTGACTGTATTAAAATTAAGAAATTTTATATATCAAATAATACCATTAGAAGAATGAAAAGGCAACCTACACAGTGAGAGAAGATACTTTTAGTACATCAATCCAACAAGGAATTCTCATAGTCAGAATTTGTAGAGTAATTCTAGAAGTCAATAAGAACAAAAGAGACAACCCAATGGACAAAAAAAAAAAAAAAAAAAAAGGGTATCCTCATAACAGAGGATATTCAAATGCCACTGAACATATGGGAAAGATCATCAAACTTCATCAGCTGCTATGGAAATAAAAATCAAACCCAGAATTGATGCTCATTACACAACCACAGTTCCTTAAACAGGTAGAAAAGTACACTGTTGACTCATATATGGAGCAGCTAGAATTCTTCTATCCTGTAGATGGGAGTAAAATCAGAGCAATCTCTTTGAAAGACTGGCAGTGTTTACTAAAACTGAAATACACATTCTTAGGGTCCTGCAATTACACTGTTAGCCATATATCCAACAGAAATAAGTACACATTTACACCTAAAGTCATGTATAAGAAGGCCCTGGCTGGTTGGCTCAGTGGTGAAGCATTGGCCAACATGTGGATGTCCCAGATTCTATTCCTGGTCAGGGCACACAGGAGAAGTGCCCATCTGCTTCTCCACTGTTCCTCCTCCCCTTCTCTCTCGCTCTTTCTCTCTATCCCTCTCCCACAGCCATGGCTCAATTGGTTTTAGTGCATCAGCCCTGGGCACTGAGGATGGTTCCGTGGAGCCTACACCTTAGGAGCCAAAAATAGCTTGGTTGTGAGCATGGCCCCAGACAGGGTTTCCTGGTGGATCCTAGTCAGGGTGCGTGTAGGAGTCTGTCTCTGTATCTCCCCTCCTCTCACTTGGAAAAGAAGAAAGGGGAAAAAAGACATGTATAAGAATTTTCATTTTTGTTGTGGTACTTTTAGTAAAAGCCAAAACCCTGGGAAATCTCCAAATGTCCTTTCAAACATAGAATGGATAACTAAATTTTGTATGGAATGGATAACTTGTGAAACTCTATAGAGCAGCAATATTTTTAATCCTTTCATCTCATGGCACTTAAACTAATTATTAAAATTCTGTGGCACACACAAAATATACTATTTCTTTTTTTTGCTGGTCTGACCAATAAACTGACATGATTTTGATTCATTCACACTGGATAGCTATTGTCATGTTGGCTGTTGTCATTTTTTAAAATTTGTCAATCTAAGGGAAGAGAGTTTAGTGCCTCTGACTAAATAGCATGTTTCTTGCTGCAATATAGCAATGAGATTGAACATTTACAACTACAAGTTAGACAACAGACAGCAAAGATATGCAGTATAATTTAGTTACATAAATACAATACCAGGCAAAGGTACTCTGTGCTATTTGAAGTCAGGTTATCCTGAGATGAGTTGGGTTAGTGTAGAGATATAAAGGGAGCATGAAGGTTTATGGAAGGGGGTAACATTGTTTGCTATGTACAGGAGTTTGTTCAGTTTGTAAAAATTCAATGAGTTTATACTTATGATTTGTGTACTTTACTATATTTATTCTTCCATGACAATTTCCAAAAAATAAAAATAAAACCTTTGTTGTAATTTTCCCAATATCTTTGTGATTTGAAGCAAGTGTGTTTTTCAACTTACTTTTACTGCTATATTACTAAAAGCTAACACTCTCCTTCTTCCCTTGTTTGCTTATTTTAGCTCTTTGGGACAAAGAACAGAATGAACTAGTGGTGTTTTTAGAATACAGTTTCACTTAGTCAGAACTGGGGAGTCTGTATATTTAAAAACCTTTTCCAAGGACAGTTCATATACAGATACATTTGGGGGCCTAAGGTTAAACTACTTCACAGAGTCCCAGAGAGATTCATCAGGCATAATGTTAATTCATAATTGCATGGGTGCAAGGTAGTTTGACACAATTTTGACCTTGGTTATTTCATGCCTTTCTACTGATTGATCTCATGGGATTCATATTAAATAGATAAAACTTAACTTGTTTTGATAGCATCATTTTAATAACTCAGAACCTTCTTTTAGAAAAGTTTCAAATTGCAATCAAATTTAATTATATAATCTCTTCAAAGCATGTTTCTTACATCTGTAATTTGAGAATGATACCTATCTAATTCTCATACTCTATTTTTTAAAATATATTTTTAGTTATTCATTTTAGAGGGGGGGAGAGAGAAAGAGAGAGAGAGAGAAGGGGGATCAGGAAGAATCAACTCCCATATGTGCCTTGACCAGGCAAGCCCAGGGTTTCAAACTGGCGACCTCAGCGTTTCAGGTCTATGCTTTATCCACTGCGCCACCACAGGTCAGGCTCTTTCTTATACTCTTTATTACAAAGATTAAAAGGAGAATACAGTTAAGGACTTAGCATAGTAGTTTCTGGTACATAATAAATTTGTTGAATGAATTCCAAGGAGTAAAAATGGCATTTTTCAGTCAGTTGGGAGCTCTGTTTTTTTCCCCCCTTAAATAGTGCTGAAATTGGAATACCAGGATAATACAACTGCCCACTGGATCAGGCACAGTTTTGAGCTGCTTATTCGAGCTATGGTAATGAATTTGTGCTCATCATCCCTGATTTATTTTGAATCCAACTTTCTATTTTGGATTATCACCATCCTTTTGTAAAGTACTGGGCTAGTGCTAGGGGAAAACCCAGCATCTGGGATCTTCAGGCAAACCAGCCTCTTCAAGTGCAGAATTAAATCTTCTCTCCATTTTTTCTTACCATCATGATTAAACCAATGAGCCAATTAGCCACAGAGAATTCAACAACAACCAAGTAATTGGTAAAAAAAAAATAAATAATGCTCCACTAATTCAGAAGATCAATTTGGTCACACCTCCTTAATTTTTTCAATTAATTACATCAGTACTCAACTTCCTTATTTATCAGGAACCCTAGAATCTCTCTTTTGGGGCTTCCCCACATTCTCAATTTTCCCAAGAACTTTAGAATCCCACACAGCCCCAAAGCAGTTCATATTTTTGCACCAAGGAAGAATCCAGGGGGTCTTACCAGTCTACTGCCATGACAGCTATTGCCACAAGATCAGTGTGACTTTTGAGTTTTGTTCTGCTGTCATAGAATTACTATGTAATCACTGATGTCATTAGGTCTAGCTGACCCAGATTCCTGAAGAAGTTACTGTGGTTCTCTGAGAGTGAATAATCTCTTAGTGCTAAACTGACTAAGGGTACCCAAGGCTCCCCAAGTTATCTGATTTCAGGGTTTGTATAATTTATGAGCTACTTCCATGGTTCCTGGTAGTCCCAGAACTGCTGAGACAGGATCAGTTATGTATTTCTGTCACTTCATTGACCTGAAAGCACTGTCTTTTTTTTCTATAGGGATCAACTTTTTTAGTCCAGAATGATCTGCTCTTATCTCTCACTCAGCCTTCCAAAGGAGACCAATTTCCATGACTTTAGGGCTTTATCGCCATACTTCTTTTCTTGTATTTCAGCTCAAATAGTCATGGCAGCCAAGGCAGAGAAATGTTCTGCAGCCTCATCATACTTTATATTCTAAGGTTTGCCTTCCATATTCCCATTTTCTACTCTCAAACCTACCTCTTCTCAAAATTATAGACAGTGGTAATATTCCTATCTTCCAGGTAAACCACATTATATACTCAGAGGCTCAACTTTTTGTTCCCTGCAAGATACACATAGAATATCACTCTTCATTATCAGTACATTTATATCTGGGATCTTCATTTTAGATTATATTATCTATGGGAAAGTATCAACTTTATAGTAAGGTTTAGCATTGCTTGGTTTAGACAAGTGATTCTCAAAGAGTGATCCTCAGGCCAATATCACTGGTAAATACCTTTGGTATTTACATTGGTATTAACTTTTTAGAAATGTAATTTTTAGACCTCATCTCAGATCATTTACTAAGTTAGAAAGTTTGAGGGCCAAAAGCAGCCCTCTATTTCAACCAGTTCTCTGGGTGATTGTGATTAAAGCTAGAGTTTGGGAACCATTGATCTAAGCAGAAACATACTTCATAATTATTTTTTAAATAAGAGGTGAAGAGCTGACTTGTGTTCTTGCTGATGTCTTCTGAGTGTCAGCAGTTCTTTAAAAATGAACACCTACATACATCTCCTCTAAAATAAACAACAGTTTTTTCTTGGAGCTTTTTAAAAATCAGTGCCTTTTGGTGGTCCTGCGTTGGAGGCTCAGTGCTCTCTCTGGGATAAGTGGTGAGACACTAAGGAGAACCAGGGCACCCACTGCCATGCTATTCCTTAGATCCCTAAGCAGTGTGCCCTCCTCTTTCCAGCTCTCAGCATCTTTCTCTGCATGTTCTTGTATACATGTGCAGAATTGGGAGAACAGAGCTACTACATCTCAACAGAACAAGAAGTCTTGTGAAGCTCTTTATTGCCAAATCATCTTGCACTTATGGTAGTGTGTTATGTCTTTTCCAATCTTACATATATTTTTGATATAAAAAAATGTGGAGATAGCAATGGTTATTTTGATCCCTGATGAGGTCATTTCAATTCAAATACAGTATGGAGTATTAAACAACAGAAATAATAGTTTTTAAATACATTGATACTTGTACCTCATGATCTATTGTCAAAGAATGCATTGCACGTGAGGAAATGCATTAGGACAACAGAACAAAGAGGGCCCCAGAGAGCAATGGTGACCATAGCAGCATTTTATTTGATCCAGGTGAGAGACTCATGACAAGACTATACATCTTATGGATGTACCTACCTGTCTAACTCAGAAGAAGG
Organism: Saccopteryx leptura; assembly: GCF_036850995.1. NCBI lineage: Eukaryota > Metazoa > Chordata > Mammalia > Chiroptera > Emballonuridae > Saccopteryx > Saccopteryx leptura. The sequence goes on from NC_089503.1 coordinate 138,093,814, forward strand.
ATTTTTAGATTTGGAAAATGTTAGGAAGCACATTCTGCAATGCAGTGTGCTTTTGTCACTGTCATCATTCTCAGGCGAGAGGAAGAGCTTGGTGAGCTCCTCTACACTCTCAGGTCCTAGTCTCCACCTGCATTGCACAGTGGGAGGAATTCAATCAGGAATAGGTTTAACTGTGGCAGATTAGTGTTAAAATGGAAGGTGTATCAGAGCTCAGTGAAAGTGTTTTAGTTTCAGTTATTTAGATTCATAGGATAAATACTTTCAATAATTTTTTTTAGAAAATTATTTCATAATGTAAATGCAGTCATTTTTCTAGTACTTGTGCACGTATCTGCTCATATCTCTCATCAACCACTTCTCTTGTTTATTTCTTAAATACTCATTTATCTTTCCATGATTTACATGATTTAAATTAACTAAGTTGACTTTGGGTTTATATTATAAATTTTGTTATAAATAATGTACTTAACACTAATTATTGTTACAGTGACTTGTATAACTTCTGTACTTCTTAGTACTTGACTGATTTCTTGTCCTTTTCATAACATAGCACATGATTTAAAAACACATATATTTACATAAATATATAAGTAAAAATGTTCCTAAAATGCTATCTAGAATGCCCTGACTTTAGAAAAATGCATTTAATTAAGTTTAATTTATTTCTTTCTCTTTGATATCAACATGCTATTCTAGATCTGTGAGATGCACAATCATAAATGTTGTTGTTTTTGACCATAAAAATTACTAACTATATATATATAATGCATTAAAATCTATTTCTTTGTGCATCTGTCACATTTTTAATGCCCTAAAAAAATCTGGAAAACTAAAATTTGGCACAACTATATTGGTCTTCATTTAAACCTAAAAATCTAATTCCAAGTTTTGTTTTACAGGGTTGTTTTAAAACACAATTTTGTCTAATTTTAGTCTTCACTAATGGAATGTCTCAAAGTAAAGGAGTAGTATGTTTGATTCACAGTCAGTTTTTTAGTCTTATAAAACCTTTATAGTATTATACTTGGTGATCTTCAAGACTATTCAATGATTTGCTAGAAGAATTCACAGAACTTAGAAAAGCTGTATACTCATGGTTATGATTTATTAAGTGATAGCATGCTCATTGAAATCATCAATAGAAAAAGAGACAGGACAAAGTCCAGGAGACACTAGACACAAACTTCTATTTGTTCTATCCTGGTAAGGTTACAGGGATAGCACTTAATTTTTTCAGCAATGATGATGATAAAATTCATAGGGCATTGTCACCCAGGGATCTCACCAAGCCTTGGTTTCCAGGGTTCCTATTAAGAATCTGTGACATAGGCAAAGCTGACTGCCTGCATGGCTGAACTATTATTCAGCCTTATTCAGAGGTCAAGCTGGTACTGCATAGCTCAAGACCCAACATGAGTCATATTGAAAGTCCATCCTCTTTGGAGTATCCCAAGACTCTCAGGTAAACAAAGACACTCTTACCAGGCAGGATATTCTAAGGGTATAGAGATTACTTCCCAGAATCAAGACAAGGGACAAACCTTTCTTGGTATTGTTAAGGATTTAGACAACCCAGACTTGGTTGTGTTAAACCTTTGTTACACAGTTATAACTAAAACTTTTTTTCTTATTGATAGAGAGAGAGAGAGACAGAGACAGAGGGACAGAGAGAGTAAGGGGGAAAGAGAGAGAGAGACAGAAGCATCAACTTGTTGTTCCACTTAGTTGTGTACTCATTAGTTGCTTCTCATTCATGCCCTGACCATTGATCAAACCTGTAACCTCGGTGTCATAGGTTTAATTATTAACTGATCCACCTCTCTAGGGCCCAGTTATACTTCCTTTGTGTGTGTGTGTGTGTATGTGTGTGTGTGTATTTTTCTGAAGTGAGAAGCAGGGAGGCAGAGAGACAGACTCCTGCATGCCCCAAACCGGGATCCACCCAGCATTTCTACTAGGGGGCAATGCTCTGCCCATCTGGGGCATTGCCCCGTTGCAATCGAAGCCATTCTAGCACCTGAGGTGGAGGCCACGGAGCCATGCTCAGCGCCTGGGCCAACTTTGCTCCAATGGAGCCTTGGCTGCAGGAAGGGAAGGGAAAGATAGGAACGAGAGAGGGAAGGGTGAAGAAGCAGATGGGTGCTTCTTCTGTGTGCCCTGGCCAGAAATCAAACCCAGGACTTCCACATGCTAGGCCAATGCTCTACCACTGAGCCAGCCAGCCAGAGCTCAGTTATACTTCTTATAAATTGCTTTTCCACCTTGATAGGGCCCAGTTATACTTCTCATAAGTTGAAAATTGAATATTTTAGTGACCATGTTAACAAATCCCTGTAAAATTAGGTGGTTTCCACTTTTTTCTTTTAAATAATTTTAAACTGATAAATCACTAAAACTGTCTTAGATGGAAGATCAATATGTGATTTCCAGCATAAAACTTCCTAATAATTTTAATTTTTATGTACATAAAGTTTTTCAGCACTTATCTATAAATATGAGAAATCAGAATAAAAGTAATCTGGAGCCTTCTTCATTTCACTGTAGATGCTACTCATCAATGGATATATAAACCGAGTTTTAAAGCCTAATTCATCTCATCAAAAGTCCATCTCCAAGACAACTGAATTTTTATATTTTTAATATTTATTAAAATTTTTACTAGAATCTTATAGTAGTAGTGTAATTGCAGTTAAAATTTCACAGTACTTTTAACCCTTAGAATTTTATGATCATAGAACATTAAATTTCAATTACAAATGAGCTTGATAGAATCATGAATAAAATATTTTCAGGTACAAAATTATAATGGTTAAATTTGTGTTGGAAGTATAATGAAAACATAAATTCAAGAGGGGGAATGAACAATTAAAATCTATTTTAAGAGTTTGTTCATATACTTTTTAAATGGATGATAATGGGTATCAGATTACATTAGAGACACTTAAAAGAGGTATATAAAATTTTATTGTACAATATAAATAATTATAATATGTCATAAATGATTGTTGGCAGACAATTCTCCATCAATCTCACATTTCTACATGTCTAGGCATTAATTGCTAAGTGCTCAAAACCTATCTTTTCACAAATGGTTGTATAGGCAGGTGGCTTGGACTGATAGAGCCATCGACTCTTTGTGGACCAAACTTATTTACATTCCCAGCATTAAAGATAGAGAGCCCTTCTGTCTTCCCCAGGGAGATTTGCTTATATTCCAGGGCAATAAGGACAGTGCTGTTCTCCAGAGGAGATTCTGGGCAGGTTTACCGATGGCTCTGGTAGACCAGAGTCTTCCAATCCCAGGGTTCCTCTCCTGTAACGCTTCCTCACTGTGTGTGCACGCAATGCCTGGCCCTTGTCACATCACCATGTGGAAATCGGGGCTTGAGACCAGTGGCAAGATGTTATTGCTGAAAATAATCAACCGTCTAATTTATATATTTGGACTCCTTATTTCCTTACTGACTGAATCTGTGGAAACACAGCCAGCCAGTCTGGCAGCTGGCATCACCACCCTGCTTAGGTACTGCGGGACCACTGACAGCGACACACTTTGCAAATGCTTAAACATATAAAACAGTCTAAAAGTGAACTTAAAGAACAAAACCAAAGAATTTTCATTCACTTTTGACTCCTATAATAGTACTTAGCATATATTGGGTAATAAAATATATTTCCCTGAATGAATAAATGATTAAATTAGTGAATATAGAATTAATTCTTCCTCCAAAATGCTATGAACTAAAAAGCATGTTAATATGGCCCTGGCCGGTTGGCTCAGCGGTAGAGCATCGGCCTAGCGTGCGGGGAACCGGGGTTCGATTCCCGGCCAGGGCACATAAGAGAAGCGCCCATTTGCTCCTCCACCCCCCCCCTCCTTCCTCTCTGTCTCTCTCTTCCCCTCCCGCAGCCAAGGCTCCATTGGAGCAAAGATGGCCCGGGCGCTGGGGATGGCTCCTTGGCCTCTGCCCCAGGCGCTAGAGTGGCTCTGGTCGCGGCAGAGCGACGCCCCAGAGGGGCAGAGCATCGCCCCCTGGTGGGCAGAGCGGCACCCCTGGTGGGCGTGCCGGGTGGATCCCGGTCGGGCGCATGCAGGAGTCTGACTGTCTCTCCCCGTTTCCAGCTTCAGAAAAAAAAAAAAAATAATAAAATAAAGTTGAAGATTAAAAAGCATGTTTATATGTTGATAATATCTAAGAAGAAGGTCTAAGAAGAAGGGGAAATTTAAAAATTTAGGTGTGTTCATTAATATATTCTTTTTTTTTTTTGAAGATTTTATTTACTCATTTTAGAGAGAAGAAAAAGAGAGCACGTGTGTGTGTGTGTGTGTGAGAGAGAGAGAGAGAGAGAGAGAGAGAGAGAGAGAGAGAGAAGGAAGGGGGGAAGAGCAAGAAGCATCAGCTCCCATGTGTGCCTTGCCCAGGAAAGCCCCAGTTTTGCACTGGCAACCTCAGCATTCCAGGTTGACACTTTATCTACTGTGCTACCACAGGTCAGGCCATTTATATGCTCTTTTAAAAAAATATTTATTAAATTCCTACTCTATACGAAGCATTTGCATTTACTGGGTACAGGAAAGCAAAAGTGCATAAGAAACAACCTTTCCCTTCAAGGAAAAATACACAAATATCATGTAATATTTTAATTGATAAAATGAAAGAATATGCAAAATATTAGGTGACTACAAAGGTTTGAATGCCTCATTTTGTCCAGGAACTGGGAAGGGCTTTTCCAAGGTAGTGGTACAGTACTTTAAGCTGACTCTTGAATTCAAGTTAGAATATTGTCAGGATGTGCATGCTGGTAAGAGGGAGCAAAAGAGTAAAGCGTTTCAGGATGTTCGTAGAGAGGGGGTATAATTTTGTATAATTGAATTTTAAATGAAGAAGTAAATCATTGTAAGTATATATATTAAAAATGTCACATATAATAACCAAAATATGATGGATTGACTTAAAAATCTAAAATTTTCAAAAATAATCATTGTGTTTGATTTTTCTGATAACCTATTTTTTCCCTAAACCATTGAAAAGGTCAACCTCCAAGCTTTGGATTTAACCACTAACATCTGACAAACTGAATGTGTTACTGGCATTCCAAATGCCACTTTTTGCCTCTTGAGAAGTTCTGCAGGGGAACTCAGGCTCCATTGGAAAGAGCTCAGAGTTAAGCTGCCAGCCAAGTGAAATATGTTCAGAGTCAAAGCCAGACACTTTGGCAGAGCCAAAATGGATGGGTAGCTGTAAGCTAAAAATTGTAAGTCCTGTGATTTCACCTAGATTCTTACATTTGAAACTTTGACTGTTATTGATCTAAAACATTGTGGTAAGTCACACTATATAACCCAAAAGGAAATTCTTTGAGAATGAAAGGCCCTGGAAACAAGAAATTGTACCTTTGACATCTGGGTAGGAGTAAGATTTTTTTAGAATGCCATTTTTTATAACATTTTCAAGGGCTTAGTAATGTCATTCTATAAGTTTTTAATTGTGATTTTCTACAAAGACTTTAAGGTTACTAATTTTTTTAAATATGAATTTAACACAATAGTTATGTTGCATTCTTGCATCTTGACCTTTTAAAAACATGCCATTTCATTATGTTTCAGGTAAATAAGTGATGTGCTCCTTTATAGCTTTTGCCTGAGGGAGAACTCAAAATGAAGACAAGAGCCAACTAGAACTCACAGCCTCTGAATCTGACATTCTCTGCTGTAGGTAGACTCATCTGTCAACAGAAGGAAAGCTTTCTAGTTTCTGGCACCTGATATAATTATGTGGCTGTTGTATAGAGTGGTGACAAATATAAACCTCTTAGGGTACAGGAAAAGATAAATCAGATCTGGTTCAGTTTTTGTGCCTTTCCTGTGACTTCCTGAAGTGCCTCCTGACACATGCATTTGACACTGATCTCCTCCATCTTTGCCCCATGCAAGGCCTGTACTTTCTGCATAAGATATTTTGGCACTCAATCATACACTGTCCTGTAAGGTAAATGTCTTTGTCTGTATCTTGTGTCTCTAAGTAAGGCATAAACCTTCAGTGGGAAAGGACTCTGCCTTCTGTTTCTTGGTATCCTCTTTGACTCTTAGCATAGTTTTCAGCCTATAATAAATACCCTAAAAATACTTACATGATTTGGCCTTATTGAGTTAGTCTATCATCTTTCAGAATGTGTGACAGAAGAGCTGTGGAAGTGTCTTTAACGAAGGGATGCTGATAGTTGGTCATGTCAGGAATCAACTGGATTCCCTGTCCAACATCTACCATTCCTGTCAGTGTAGTTGCACCCTGTGCTTTGTTTCTTTACTTACCTTACTGTGTAACTTCTACTCTGGAGTAGAAGAAAAAATATCTTCTTTTCTTTCAGACATGCTCAAAAGTGATGAAAATTATAGATATTATATAACATTACCAGTTTTTCAGGTTATTTGAAGCAAATGAGATGAATTTCAGTGTGCCAGGTAAGCAAGGCTGTCTCAGTAAAATATAAGCTGGTAATAATAAAAGATTATGGACAAAGTGTCAAGTATAAAGTGTATCTATAAGTTGTAGGGAAGAAAAAGAGAAGTATTTAAATTAGCAATGGGAGTAGAGAACTGGCATGTCCTTAGGGAAAATGGGCAAGATGTTGGGGAGGAAGTCTTCAGGGAACATGACTAAATTTAGATCCTCCACAAGTTGGACAATGTGTTAGTTAGCCTTAGCCAATCAAACTGCTATAATAAGTAGACTCCAATATGTACAGTGGCTCAAACAAAAACTGGTTTATGTCTTGCTAAGAGTACTGGGTGTTTGCCTAGGTTGGCATGGTGCTATGCCAAGGACATAGTTGATGGAGGCTCTGCCATTTTAATATGTAGCTTCTAAGGTCTCCACGGGGGTGTGAGGGTCGGTCATCTCTACTTCAGGCAGCCATAAGGGTATAAGTGCAGAGAGGAACATATGTGTGGTGTTTTTAAAGGCCAGATCTTAAAGCGGCACACATTTCTTTTGATATTTGTTCCAATGTCTAGAATTTCATACTACGGTCACACCTAATTGCTAGGAATTTAAGGAGCTAGAGAATTCATGAAAGGTATGGGGTAGGATGTAATTTGCTTTCTACATGCCACATACCTGCTCAGGGAATGGAAGGATGAGAACCCTGAAAAATTCCCAGTTCTGCTTTGCTCAGTGAACCTGTAACACAGTGTGTGTTGCTATGGGTGTGTAATTATGTTAGATACAATTATACATAGATGCAACTTATGGGTGTCTCTGGACCTGAGTCACATGAATAGTGCCTTTCTATGCTTTATAAAGATTTCTGTTTGATTTAAAGTCAATTTTATTTACTATGAAACACTTTTGTCCCAGAATTTCATTAACTGATATATACTTCTATATGATGGCCTCTTATTAGCACAACTTATACTTGACCACTTTGGTAATCTTTTTAATTTTAAAAATTAGAACATGGCCTGACCAGGTGGTGGCGCAGTGGATAGAGTGTCGGACTGGGATGCAGAGGACCCAGGTTTGAGACCCCGAAGTTGCCAGCTTGAGCGTGGGCTCATCTGGTTTGAGCAAAGCTCACCAGCTTGGACCCAAGGTTGCTGGCTTGAGCAAGGGGTTACTAGGTCTGCTGAAGGCCCACGGTCAAGGCACATATGAGAAAGCAATCAATGAACTAAGGTATTGCAATGAAAAACTGATGATTGATGCTTCTCATCTCTCTGTGTTCCTGTCTGTCTGACTCTCTGTCTCTGTAAAAAAAAATTAGAACATGCTTATTATAATGTATCCAAGGTGATATTTTTGGTATTTCAGTGAAGCATTATATAAAACATGAAACATTTAGTACTGAAATAATCAAATTTTGCATTACACAGTCTACAAAATATAAAAGCCATTCAGTGCTTTTCTGAAACTTTAATGGATTTGAATATTTTAGTAATTTTTTACTTTGTTGCATGCAAGCACAATTACCAAAAATTACTCCACTGGAACAGCTATAGGTAATAGCATTAACATAACTGTTAATGAATTAGTCTATAATACTCTGAAGTGTTATTTTTTTGTTTAAATGCTTCCCTAACATTATAAGAGAATCAGTATACTGATTTTGACTTAAGTCGATCACCAGTGTGTGTGTAACTTCATTTAGCAACAACTTGTAAAATTTCAAAAATTTAATAAAAGCAGTGCAAACAGTGAAAAAAGCAAATATTTTTTAACATAGCAGGTGAAATAATACAAAAATTCTATTATCACTTCTTTGACCTAATTTATCAATTATGACCTGAAAAATTAATCATTCATTCAAACACCTGAAGAACAAGGGCACAACCATCAACCTGGCTGAACAGTGGACTCATCTTAGGCTTTGACTACACTGGCTTAATTATTTATAGTCAAAGGTACAGAGTTTAAAAACAAATACTTTATTTTGAATTATATAGTTTATTTGTTTATTAGTTTTTCTTAAACAATTATATACAAAATATATAAAATAATGTTATATAGTATACAAGTTTATGCTACATCTGGCAGACTAAATGAGACTCTAATAAAATGTGGGTGCCTGAATTAGAAAACTCCAAGACTTATATGTCAGATATCAGAAAAAAAAGTAGAATAAAATTTCATACTTCAGTCATTTACTATAGGCTTGGCTTCAATCAATTACTATTCTCACCAACTTTTAAATATATATTTTTTACAGGTTATTTCAGATAACCTGAAACCTAAGCTGCTATAAAGTTGCCTTATTGTATTTTAGAATGAAGATTTTCTTAAATTATAACAAAAAAATTAATGGAGCATTTACTTTGTACAAACCCATTCAATTATACAATTCAATTTGACTCAATTCAGTAAACATGTATTGATTGTTCTCTATGGAAAGACTGAAATGGTTTGGGGAATATTCATATAGAGTTGAATTAATAAGTATGTATATAATTTAGTGAGCTTACAGCCCTGTAAAAAATGATGACAGTGAAAATTCATCTGTCTAATTGACACGTATCATCTCTGGAATAAAGCTCCTAGATTGGCATCTGAAAATGCTGGTGTTGATACTTCTCATGGCATGGAAACAGTCCATGTCAAAACATAATGACTGTATTTTGTTTCCTTTTCTTTTCATTTAAAATTTAGGAACATGGTCATATTTAGTTAGAGATCCACATTTTGTCAGACATACACATGCACACACTCCTTTTAGCCCCATTTACAGTGTTATCTTGAACTCCCCCTTCTGACCTAGTTTTGAAGGTCAGGTCAGAAGTAAAGTTGGAGCCCTGGCCGGTTGGCTCAATGGATAGAGCATCATCCCAGTGTGAGAATGTCCTGAGTTTGATCTCAGGTCAGGGTACACATGAGAAGTGACCATCTGCTTCTCTCTCCCTTCCTCTCCCCCTTCTCTTCCTCTTCCTTCCTGCAGCCAGTGGCTCAGTTGGTGCAAGTGTTGGCCCCAGGCACTGAGGATGGCTTGGTTGATTCAAGCATCAGCCCCAGATGGAGGTTGCTGGGTGGAGCCCAGTTGGGTGAATGTGGGAGTCTGTTTCTCTGACTCCTCTCCTCTCACTTAAAAAAGAAAAAAGTAAAGTTGGAATAATTGGGCCTCAGAAGAACAGTGGACACAGAGAGGTAATCTTCACAGGTTACAGTGGGAAAAGTCAGGAAAACAAAACATGACAGAGTACCATGGGCTTTTATTGCACCAGAGTGTGGTCTGGAATGTCCACAAAGTGTCTAGTAAAACTGGCGGGGAGGAGAGCCTAGCAACTGATGGGCTTGGATCTATAGTCTGCATTTCCACTACGGGTGATGGAAACACTGCCAAAGTCATGGCAACTAGTTTTCTCTCTAGGTCCTCATAGGACTTGAGCTTGTCCTCAGAACTCCCATATGTAGGATTAGGGCCCCAGCTGCTTTGCCTCTCTCAGCAAGCGTCTCCCTAAGTTAGACTTGATTTCTGGCCTCCACCTGACTTGTCCACCCCTGTTACTGTGATGTCCCATTATAATGCCCAACACATGATTCTACAACTTGTATACCAATATCCATCTCAGTCTGTTTTCTTATCTTGTCTGGGACTTAATAATTCATATTAGTGTATATTATAATTTGCCCCAGTGATTGGACCCTAAACCTCAATCTTACATGTAACTCTGCTCTTCCTCATTTTCCTGGGAGGATGTTCCAGCATGCTGTGTGCCCAAGACTGCTTCATCTATGATTGTTTTACCAGGTCTGTCTTTCATTCAACGCACACCACTACCCAGCTGTAGGAGGGTCGATGTAAGGCAACGGTCTTTAGTATGAGATAGTTTGTTGATATGCTGAAGATGTAGGAGAAGCCAGGGTCGCCCTTCTCTTTTTCTGCCCTACGACTAATAGATGACTATACTTTTAACACTTTGGCCATAATTTTTGTTATTACCATTCAGCTTTTTAAAATATAATTTTGGAATTTTAATTACACAGTGTTGACCAAAACAAATCTTCTCCCTAAGATTTGTTGGCCCTGGCTGGTTGGCTCAGCGGTAGAGCGTCGGCCTGGCGTGCGGGGGACCCAGGTTCAATTCCCGGCCAGGGCACATAGAAGAAGCGCCCATTTGCTTCTCCACCCCCCCCCCTCCTTCCTCTCTGTCTCTCTCTTCCCCTCCCGCAGCCAAGGCTCCATTGGAGCAAAGATGGCCCGGGCGCTGGGGATGGCTCCTTGGCCTCTGCCCCAGGCGCTAGAGTGGCTCTGGTCGCCGCAGAGCGATGCCCCGGAGGGGCAGAGCATCGCCCCCTGGTGGGCAGAGCGTCGCCCCTGGTGGGCGTGCCGGGTGGATCCCGGTCGGGCGCATGCGGGAGTCTGTCTGACTGTCTCTCCCCGTTTCCAGCTTCAGAAAAATACAAAAAAAAAAAAAAAAAAAAAAAAAAAAAAAGAAGAGCTTTGTTTTAACTGCTGATTCTTTGACTTGTGTAACTGATTTCCTTGCAGAGACAGAGTGACTTTCCTTTGGGCAAGAAGTCAAGTTAAACTCTTTCCTTCTTTTTTAATGAACAGACTTTACATTTTAGAGCAGTTTTAGATTTACAGAAACATTAAGCAGAAAGAGCAGATTTAGCACATACCCCATTTGTCACCTGTTTCTCCGATTGTTAGCACCTTTGCATGAGTGTGGTACATTTGTCACAATTGATGAACTATTGTTGATACATTATTATTAACCCTTTGAGCAGTGAGTTTTTTTCATGCTTGCTGATGGTCAGGAGGCAGAGGACATACATGAATGTTCGTACTACTGAAAGGGTTAACTAAAGTCCATAGTTCATATTAGGGTTCCCTCTTATGTTGTAAAGGTAGATGGATTTTAACAAATGCACCATGTAATGTGTACAACATCACAGTGTCATACAGAATAGTTTCACTGCCCTAAACATCTCCTGTGCTGCCTCCTTTCATTCCTCCAGCCCTCTTCCCAAGCCCTGGCCACCACTGACCTTTCTACTGTCTGCTTAGGTTTGTATTCCAGAATGTCACATAGTTGGAATCTTACAGGATGTGGCCTTTACAGATTGTTATCTTTTACTTACAATATGAATTTGTTTTCTCCTTAATATCTTTTCATGGTTTGATAGCTCACATCTTTTTATTACTGAGTTATCTACTGCTCACAAAAATTAGGGAATATTTCAAAATGAATAAGAAGCTATAAAATATCCCCTAATTTTTGTGAGCCATGTATTTCACAGCATTCATGTACTCAGTTCATTTATTCATTTACCTGCTGAAGAACATCTTGGTTGGTTCCAAGTTTTGCTATTCTAAATAAAGCTGTGATTAAACATCTATGTGTAGCTTTTTTGTGTAGATATACCTTTTCAGCTCAGGGCTGAATACTAAGGAGTGTGATTACTATTAGGGTAGCAGTATGTTTAGTTTTCTAAGAAACACCAGACTGTCTTCCAAAGTGGCTGCACCATTTCATATTTACCAGCAATAAATGAGAGTTCCTGTCCCTTCACATTCTTACCAGCATTAGATGTTGTCATTTGATGTTTAGTCCTATTAATAGTTGTATAGTGGCTTCTTCTTATGGTTTTAACCCTTTGAGTAGTGAGTTTTTTTTCATGCTCACTGACCCCTGGAAGTCAGGTTGTTTTTTTTTTTCAAAAAATGAAATTAGTTTCAGTTATAGTTTTATTAACTTAAAATCATGTTTATATGATAACCAATTTATGGAAACCAGAAGAACATATAATTGCCTTTTTGTAATGTTGCCTTACACATTTTTAAAACAAATCAGTCTTACTCTGGATGGTCAGGAGGCACAAGGATGTACATGAATGTTCGTACTACTCAAAGAGTTAGTTTACATTCCCCTAATGACTTATGATGTTGAACATCTTTTTATATACTTATTTGTCATCAGTATATATTTCTTGGTGAAGTGTCTGTTCATAGCTCTTGTCCATTTTTTTAAATTGGGTTGTTTTCTTAATGCTGAATTTTAGGAGTTCTTTTTATATTTTGGATACAAACTATTTAACAGCATATGTTTTGCAAATATTTCCTACCAGTCTGTTACTTGTCTTTTAATTGTTTATCAGTGTCTTTTACAGAAAAGTTTTTAATTTTAAGTTTTTAGTGTTAATTTAACCCTATATAAGATCAACAACTTGCTTTGGGCAGTGATATTGAGCTCTGCTCATATGGATCTGCTTTGCTTCCCAAATAATCTTTTAAGTTTTTGTTTGAAACATTGAGTAGTGGCTTCTCTTTTTAGACCTTTTTTCTTTTTTCCTGTTATCAGTTAGGCTACCAAAAACAGCCTGTGTGGATCGAATTGTTTTAGCTAGGCAGACACTCTAAACAGAACTATGTTTTTATTATCTCCTTGGCAAATTTTATTGCAAATTTGTATAAAACTCATCTACATAAATATAGTTTCTATATCTTTTGTAAAACAGGTACTTAATTCATTGCTCAATAGCTAATTAAATGTTCTTTATATAAAGAAGCTTCTGTAAATTCCTCTTAGAGTTTAATACTAGGTAAAATTATCCCTCCTGAGTAAATAACTTTCTTTTATCTTTGACTGCCATGAATCTCAGCCCTATATTATCCTTCACTTTAAGATTATATTCTTAACCAAAAATGACATATGCCTTTCATTTATTATAATCCTTATAATGGTTTTATTGAATATGACCTTTTCTTAACCTACCTTAAAAATCCATTTTTAGGGACTAGGTATGGAGTAAATTTATATTACATCTCTTTTTGAAGAACATTATGATAATTCTCTAATGTTTGCAAATTTCTTGCTTTTCCAGGAACTCACATCTTCATAATAATCCTTCTTTATTTTGTTTTTATAATAGCTAGAATTTGGCAGTGAGATTTTATGAAGTCAGTCAACTAAATTTCTTTAGGGCAGAATTATATCAATTTTTAGTATACCTGGTAATAGATCAATTTCTCATAGTTAATTGGCCAACTACACAATCATCTTTGAGTGGTATAACTTTAACAGCAGTATTGTGCTAAAATAAAGGCCAGCATCCCAATCCTGAAACATTGGTGCTGACAATGAGAATTAAAATGAACATTTATCAATGTTTACTTCACTCCTCCATTCAGTAAAGCAACAGATCAGATAATTAATGCAGTCAACATCCTATATGGCAGAATAATTTCCACAACATATGTAATAAAGGACATATCCCAAATACAAGACTAATTTTGAGTCTGAAATAAATTTTCCTCTGTTCCACTGCAAGTTCCTTGCTATTCATACATCCAACAACTAGCATTAGGGAGCTTGAAATTAATTTGTGTGGATAGAATTATAGTCATTATTATTATGGATAATTTTTGCTCATAGGATTGATTAAGTCGTGGTGCCCATAGTATGGGTTAAAGAGGTGATAAGAAGGGCTTATTCCAATAAATATTTCTTCCTGTTTTTCCTAGCTACCATCCTGCTTGAAATTCTGTCCTTAGGATGGTTGTAAGGAGGAGAGAAATGTACCCCTTTCAAATTCTAATAAAATGTAATAAAGATTAGGCAAAACTTATATCAGTAAGCTACATCAAAATTATTCTTTTTTTTTCCTCCGAGGGAGTTTAGGAGATACTCATGGGGGTCTTAACACATTAATTTCTATTTCCTGAGGATATGTAGATTACTGAACCTATTCCAAGAGAGAGGATGAATAACACTAGGTGCCTGGGGGTGGGGAGGGCTGTGAAGGGGGATGTTAGAGGAACTACAAAATTAGGCACGTGATGCAGAAACGCAATTCTAAAGAAAAAGCAGAAGGTAAGGGGAAGAATAAAAGCCTGTGATTTGGGACCATATTTTAGCCCTGGTGTTGATCCTGATTAGTGGAGGACTTAGGTTTGGTGAACAGAAAAGGCTAGTTCTAGTTCCGACAACCTATAATCTAGGAAAGGAAGGAGAGGCAATCCCATTCTTTGCCTACTTTTTTCTTGAATGGAATCTGAGGTTTAGCTACTCCAAAGTACTAACATGGCAACACATAAAATACTGGAAAAGAATCCATCCTTTTTTTTTAAGAAAAAAGAGGAAAATTATTACAAAAGAGACTCTCTAACTTTCATAGAAATCTCCACCTATTCCTGAAACCTCTGGAATGGAAGTTGGGAAGCATCTATGTTTTTCTTGCTTTCTTTGTTCAGTTACTGAGAATATCCCCCAAATTGTTTACAATTAATATTCAGGGGTTTTCCTAGGATGAGGCCAAGAAAGGCTGATGTCTCTGGGCCTGCTTTGAAGACCCTTGCTGTGAGCAGCTGAAAGGCCATCACTGAAGATGAAGAAATTGGATTTATCATAAACATGTCTTTTTAAATTCCAAGTTTAAATTTTTTTAGTATTTAAAAGTATTAAACACTTATTAGGCTTCCTCATTTGAAACCAAGGCAAAGTGGGTAATATGGCTCCTTTATCTATGCAAGGCTGTCCTTTAATGATTTTTTTTTCTGAATGAGAGGAGGGGAGATAGAGAGACAGATTCCCTGCATGAGCCCCAACTGGGATCTACCCAGTAACCCCCCATCTGGAGCCAGTGACCTGCCCATCTGGGGCCATGCTTGTAACCAAGCTATTTTTAGCACTTGACGCAGAGGCTCCATGGAACTATTCTCATCACCTGGGGATGATGTGTTCAAACCCATTGAGCCATGGCTGTGGGAGAAGAAGAGAGAGAGAGAGAGAGGAAAGAGAGAGAAAGAAGGAAGAGGGAGAGGGGTTGAGAAGCAGGCGGGTGCTTCTCCTGTGTGCCCTAACCAGGAATCAAACCCGAGACAGTCACATGCCAAGCCAATGCTCTACCACTGAGGGAACCAGCAGGGCCAGATGATTACCGATATTTTCATATTTAAAATTACCACTGATATATATTGTAACCTTTATTACACTGGAGCTACTTGTAGTGACATCCCTATTCACACTCAGTATAGAAACGTACAGTTATTGAGGATTTCAGTGAGCCATCTGCTTCATATTATCACATCAGCAGCATGACTACCATCCCCAGCAGTATAACAACTGCCATTTATTTGGCAATAACTATGTAACCGACTCAGAGCTAAAGACTAATTTTATCTTCTCTAATCTTACATAAACCGTGACAGGTAATATTCTCATCTGATAAGTGAAAAAACTGAAGCAGAAAGAGTCTGAGTTCTTTAAGCTGGGTCACAGTTAGCAAGTGGCAAAAGTTCAATCCTCATGACACTACATTTTACAAATAAGGACATGGAAGCCCAGAAAGCACAGAGCCAAGGATACATAGTAAGTTTCAAATTTGAAATCAGACCTGACAGAACCCTCAAACAACATGTTCTTTTTATTGTATCATATGATAGCTCTCATTCTATGTATTGTTTCTCGGCCCTCTCTGAAGTGTGGGAAGAGAAAATAAAAATTATGAATTAAGGGGTTTTGAATTATTCTGGAAGGTCCCCTGTTGGGCAGATAAAATATATTATACTCCTTTGTTAAAGATGGTGCTGCCAACATGGAAGCCCGTTGCCCAGGTGATAATATTAGTTGCCCTTCATGCTTGGGGTGGGTGTGATTATATTAATGTGTGCTGGGGGAGGATTTTCACACCAAAAGGTTTTAAAAGGAAGAGAGATCACGTTGTTCTGGGGAAAAGTGATTACGTTCTAGGAGAGCAGGGAAAAGAGAGCAGAGAAAGGCCACATGGAAGAGGAGAAGCAGCCAAGATGGTGGAGTGCTGAAGGAGAAGCCAGTTTGTGTAGTTTGTGCAGAGATAAGGAGATGGGGAACAGAGGTGAATAAGGCTGATGAGCTAGAAACCTTTGATTCTAGGAAACTCGGATAAGTCAATGGCTTTGGGAGCCCTGAATGGAAAGGGAAGTGTTTTCTCACTGTGTGTATTTCTTGCCCGCCGGGTGCAAGCTGGGATTAAAGCTAATGGCCCACCAGTTCTTGGCTCCATTGTTTCATTACTGTCTGTCTGAATCAAATGCGAACCTGCATGGGCCAGGCGCCTGTGATGGTGGCCGTGGCTACTGGCTTTATATCCCCACTTTATAAATAGGCATAATTCTACACCTGAGTCCACATTTTTAGAAAGAATACCTCAGATATGAGTTTCTGGGTTGGCAGAGATCTCAAACATGTATTACCTGGTGAGTTTAGCATTACCAATTAATCATTGACATATGACTATATGGCCAGTAGTCACCACCATCACTGCCATTCACATGCAGGTTCCCATTAGATTCGGGCAGATGGTAAAGAAACAGTGGAGCCCAAAAATGGTAGGCCATTCCTTTATTCTACCCTCATACCTGCCAACGAGCAAACGTACAGGGCTCCAAAACCCTGACACATTCTCAGGTTCCACAACCAGGAGAATCTTCTCTGGTTTCCCCTAGAATCAAAGGCCCCACCAGTCTTAGTCACCTCTAGTTCCCCATCTGCACACCTTCTCCCTTCTCTCTGCACAAACTGGCTTCTCCTTCAATACCCTGTCATATTGTCTTCTCTCCTCTTTCTTCACTCTGCAAAATTTGGCTTTCTTTCTCCTTCTTCTTTCTTTTTAAAACTTCTTTGGCACCGAAAACCTCTCCTCCAGTAAACATTAGCATAACAATGGCCCCTCCTAAGAAGGAAGGTAATCCGCAATTTGCCAAGCACGCACTTGGCTGCCCAGTGCCATTTTTAACAATAAAAGTGAAGAAACTCAAAAAACACAAATTTTACAGACTCATTTGCCCAACAATGACTCAGCACAAATTTACTCTTAACAGAACACAAGCAGCTAACAGTAGTTTGCTTCGGGAATCAATGTTATTGACAAGGTGAGACATAATGAAATGGGCTTCATTGGAAAGTATTGCAATGGTTCTTGTTGAGTAGCTCCTAATTTCACATTTGGGCTGAGCCCTGCTGACTTTCGAAAGGAATTCAAAAAGAAAGCACAGACAATAGGATGGCAGCTTCACTTTTTATTGCTTTCAGCAGGAAACAGGTTAGTGCCCACCCACGTCAGGGCTGTGCCCTTACTGGCTGCCTAAAGTACAATTTTGTTCTACAATGTGGCCTTGCAGGCCTGCATTCTTTTCCCTCAGTGACTTTCATATCAAAGCTGCTTTGTTTTCAAGTTAACATAATGGGACTCCAGCCTAACACTTTGCCAGGCTCTCACTGATCCTTGGTGTGGAATAAATGCGAACACTGCCTCATTAATTCTCTCTGTGGTCCTTGGAGGGAAGTGGCAAGCAATATCCCATCCATTTTGCCATGGAGGAAAGAAAGGCAAAGTGAATTGCTCACTTTACATCTGTGCCCAGCCTTTGGGACATTTCCATCTGGATATCCTGCTGGTTTGTCAAACTCAACTTATCTCAAATTGAGTTCTGTTGGACAAATAAGTTTGTAAAATCTGTATTTTCTGGTTTTGCTCACTTTTATTATTAAAAATGGTGCTGCCCAAGTGAGTGACTGTTGCCCAGGTGATATGATTAATTACCTTCATACTTGGAAAGGGGCTTCGTTATGCTAAAGTGTGCTGGAGGAGGGCTTTCACGCCCAAAAGTCTTAAAAGGTGGAGCTAGGAGGCCATTTAGGAGGAGCCCACGTTGTTGCAGGGGAGAGAGGACACATGGTTGCAGGGAGAGAGGACACGTGGTTGCAGGGAGAGAGGACACGTTGTTGCAGGGAGAGAGGACACGTTGTTGCAGGGAGAGAGGACACGTGGTTGCAGGGAGAGAGGTAGCCAAGATGGAGGCGTGCAGAGAGAAGGAGATGGGGAACAGAGGTGAATAAGGCTGGTGAGGCCTTTGATTCTGGGAAAACTCGGAAAAGATTCTCCTGGTTGTGGTACCAGAGAATGTGTGACTGGGTTTTGGTGCCTGTGTGTTTGCTTTTATTCACTAGCCAAGTGCGAGGCTAGAAATAAAGAAAATGGCCCACCAGTTCTTGGCTCCATTGTTTCTCTACAATCTATCCGAATCAGATGCAAATCTGCGCAAGCTTGGTGGCTGTGATGGTGGCCATGGCTACTGGCTTTACAAGTTCATTCTCTTCCTTTTCTTAAAATACATCCCTCTTTCTGGGCATAGTGTCTTGGTTAATGGCACTGCTATCCACACAATCCTCTGAGTCATCTTTGATTTTACTCCTTTTCCAGATTAAAAATTTATGAGTTTGTTTCCTTTCCCTCTGCATTAGCTCTCAGACTCATCCCTTCTTTCTAAACAACCCTGCCTCAATCTCTTGCTCTATTGTCTAATCATCTTCATCTGGATTAGTGCTCCCCCCATCTCAAATCCTTACTTGTATACCCAATTAAGATTTTCCAATGTGTCCTCTATGCTGTCTCCAAAACATTGACTTTCCTAAAACCAAGGTGTTATTTTTCTCTCTCTCCTGATTAAAGAGCTTGATGGCCCAACATGGCCAACAAACACGGTCCTGACTCTTTTCACCTCAACAAGACTTTTATAGCTGGACAAACTTTACTCTGAGAATTTATTAGCTATATTTTTTAAGAGAGAGAGACAGACAGGGACAGACAGATAGGAAGGGAGAGAAATGAGAAGCATCAATTCTTCATTGTGGCACCTTAGCTGTTCATTGTTTGCTTTCTTATGTGTGTCTTGATTGGGAGGGGGGGCTTCAGCTGAGCCAGTGACCCCTTGCTCAAGCCAACTACCTTGAATTCAAGCTAGTGACCTTGGGATTCAAGCCAGCAACCATGGGGTCATGTCTATAATCCCATTATCAAGCCAGCAACCTCGGGGTTTCAAACCTGGGTCCTCAGTGTCCCAGGCCAATGCTCTATCCACAGCACCACCACCTGCTCAGGCTGTTACCTAGTTCTTGTAACTATGTACCCAAAGGCCATCTCTCTCTTCCCCAAGTGATTTCCCTTGTCTCCTAAAGGCAAGGAAAATCATGATAAGCTTACCTTTATCTTAGCTGATTTGCTAAGCACATTTTTAGTCAATTTTACTTTACATCTTATTTGTTATCTTTGTGACTCATTCATATGCCTATTTTCTTAATAAATCTCTCCCTCTTTTGGGTCTTTAAAACAATTTGTTGTTATTTATCATGTCTTATTTTGTATTCAATTATCAGTATTTCTCAATATAGCCTATAAGTTTCTTGAGGACAAGTCCATATTTTATTCATCTCTGAGTTATTAGTACACTATTGCTTGGTACTTACTGGGTGCTAAATGAATTTGTACAGCAGTTTATATATAATAAAGGACATTTTTAGAATTCATTTGTATCATATTTAATATTCCTAATAACACTGTAATTTATTATTACTGATCTCTAACTTACAGATGAATACAATGAGGCCTAAAGAAGTAAAAGGTGTCCATGGCTTGTCTAGCATGAGAGCTGAGACATAAAGCCAGGGTCCCTATCTGTGAACCTTTATTTAGTTCATTGTACTAGACTGTACTCAGCAGAAGTGTAGCTGGAAATGTGGCCTGATAACAATGTCTAACTTTGATAAAACAAGCATTTCTGGTGAGTACAACATGCTAGATCTTGTTCATATTAAGGGATTGTTGATGTCCAAAAGGTTATCTGTCATTCCCACTATTTTCTGTATATGAGAGTAAGAAAACAAACATCCAGGAGCAAGAATTCTGTCATGTTTACATTTGGAGCAATCATTGTACCTGTATGGACTTATATATAAATAATGTTTAAGAATTATTGATAATATAATGAAATATAGTCAAAGGAATTTTGCCATCATTGGCCATTTTCTCTACTCATTTCCAACCCTTACAATAAATTGCCAAGTGTTTATAAAAAAAAAATTGCACCCAGCATGACTGGTTCTTATGATTAGTCATTCTATTATTGGAGGAGAGGCATGGACAGGCTTTTTTTGTTTTTCTTCCAGATTTTCTTCCCCCATTGGCTGAAAATCCTCCCGTTAGAGTCATTAACCACAAACATGATCACCCCTTCCAGGAGGTCCTGGAGCAGATGTCTTTGTATTGCCCACATTTGCTTTTCCGTATAAATATCACTTGTCTCATCTACAACAAGTCTAGGCTCTTATCTTTAATTATTTGCTCTGAATTGGCCTAGATTGGTTTGTGAACAGACTGTTTATAGCCTGTTGTTTTCTAAATGTGTTGCCTTCTTCTCCAGTTAATTAAAAGGAGATAGGACAGGTTGGCAAGTTAGAACTCTATGCCCTGTGTTACCCACTATATGCTCTATGTTGCACATCTCCCATGCCATCTAAGTAAAAATTATTTCTTGCTACGTTAAGAGTACCCAGCTTTAATTCCATATACATGACACCTTCTATGATTCTGCCCTCTGAATTTCTATTACAACTTGTAGTGACAATGATTGATGCTCACTTAGGCACTGGGCATTTTTTAAGTACTTGAATAAATATATTAAATTAATTACAAAAACAGCCTTGATTTTTTAATCCTTTCCCATTAGGTGTCCACACCTATTTATCTATCAACTGGTGAAGCTTTTTCTTTGTCCAACCCGTGTATCTAGACTATTTTTGTGTTTTGCTTTGAATTATAGAAAGCATTGGAGTTGACAATATGCCAGTTCTGAGTGTAGGTCTTGAGAGGCTCTGTTCAATTTCACTCTCTCTCTTTAGACTTCCCCCACCACCATTTGAACAAGCCTGGACTACCTGCTGGAAGATGTAGAGGAGAGGCAGTTGTTCTTCCTAAGACTGTCCTAGGCCAATCTATAGTGGCTGATCTCCAAACAGCCACTATATGCAAGAGACCTGCCTTGGATATGCAAGAGATCTGCCTATCCAATCTATAATGATTGCAGATGCAAAAATGAGCCCAGCTGATGCTAACAGAAACACCCAGGTATTCCATATGCTCAAACAATAATACATGCTTATTGTTTTAAGCCATTGGATTTTGGGTGGTTTGTTTGACAGTGTTAGCTAACTCATACAATGCATTATGTCATGTAAGCCCTCTTGCATATTATTATTATTTATTTATTTTTAGGTGAGAGGAGTGGAGATAGTGAGACAGACTCCTGCATGCACCCTGATCAGAATCTACCCAGCAACCCCCATCTGGGGCAAATACTCAAGTTCTGAGCTATTTTTTTGTGCCTGAGGCTGTTGCTCTTGGACCAATTGAGCTATCCTAAGTACCTGGGGCCAACCTCAAACCAATTGAGCCACTGGCTGCACGAGGGGAAGAGGGAGAGAAGGGAGAGAGAAATGGAGAGAGAAGCAGATAGTTGCTTCTCCTGTGTGCCCTGATTGGGAATTGAATCCAGGACATCCATATGCCAGGCCAAAACTCTATCCACTGAGCCACTAGTCAGGGTCATATATGATAATATTATTAATATCTACACTTAATGGCTAAGAAAATTTAGAGTTGGCAAGATTAAGTTACTTATTCGATTATCACAGTAAGTGACAGGGCTAGGTTATGAGACAAGATGTTTGGATTTTTTTTAGAAATTATATTTAAAGGAGTGACATTGGTCTGTAAGAACACATAGGTAAACACCTCTATAGAATTTGAACTGTTAATTGCATTGTGTGCCCATCACCGAAAGTCAAATCATTTTCTGTCACTCTATATTTGTCTCTCTTTACTCTCCCCACTATCTCCCTCTCTATGGTAACCACTTCACTTTTATCTATGTCCATGAGTCTCGGTTTTATATCCTACCTATGTGTTAAATCATATAGTTCTTAGCTTTTTCTGATTTACTTATTTCACTTAGCATAATATTCTCAAAGTCCCTCCATGTTGTCATAAATGGCAATATATCATCATTTCTTATGGCTGAGTAGTATTCCATTGTATATACATACTACATCTTCTTTATTCAATCCTATATTTAGGGACATTTTGGTTGTTTTCATGTCTTGGCCACTGTGAATAATGCTGTGATGAACATGGGGCTGCATGTGTCTTTTTTTTTTGTATTTTTCTGAAGCTGGAAACGGGGAGAGACAGTCAGACAGACTCCCGCATGCGCACGACTGGGATCCACCCGGCGCGCCCACCAGGGGCTACGCTCTGCC
This sequence comes from Saccopteryx leptura, assembly GCF_036850995.1. Lineage (NCBI taxonomy): Eukaryota > Metazoa > Chordata > Mammalia > Chiroptera > Emballonuridae > Saccopteryx > Saccopteryx leptura. The sequence continues at coordinate 138,116,381 of NC_089503.1, forward strand.
CACCAGGGGGCGATGCTCTGCCCCTCCGGGGGGTCGCTCTGCCGCGACCAGAGCCACTCTAGCACCTGGGGCAGAGGCCAAGGAGCCATCCCTAGCACCCGGGCCATCTTTGCTCCAATGGAGCCTTGGCTGCAGGAGGGGAAGAGAGAGACAGAGAGAAAGGGGGGGGGGGGTAGAGAAGCAAATGGGCGCTTCTCTTATGTGCCCTGGCCGGGAATCGAACCCGAGTCCCCCATATGCCAGGCTGACGCTCTACCGCTGAGCCAACCTGCCAGGGCTGCATGTGTCCTTGTGTACCAATGTTTTCGAGTTTTTTTGGTAAATATCCAGTAAAGGGATTGCTGGGTTATATGGTAGCCCTACTCTTAATTTTTTATGAACCACCAGACCATCTTCCGTAAAGGCTGTACCAGTTTACATTCCCACCAACAGTGAATGTAAAGGGTTTCTTTTTCTCCACAGCCTCTCCAACACTTGTTATTACCTGTCTTGTTGATAAAAGCTAATCTAACAGGTGTGAGGTGATATCTCATTGTAGTTTTGATTTGCATTTCTCTAATAGCTAGCAAAGAGAGTCTCTTTTCATGTATCTATTTGTTGTTTGTATGTATTCATGAGAGAAGTGTCTGTTTAGGTCCTCTCCCTATTTTTTTTTTTGTCTTTTTTTTTTTGTATTTTTCTGAAGCTGGAAACAGGGAGAGACAGTCAGACAGACTCCCGCATGCTCCCTACCGGGATCCACCCGGCACTCCCACCAGGGGCGACGCTCTGCCCACCAGGGGGCGATGCTCTGCCCCTCTGGGGCGTCACTCTGCCGCGATCAGAGCCACTCTAGCGCCTGGGGCAGAGGCTAAGGAGCCATCCCCAGCGCCCGGGCCATCTTTGCTCCGATGGAGCCTTGGCTGCGGGAGGGGAAGAGAGAGACAGAGAGGAAGAAGGGGGTGGGGGTGGAGAAGCAAATGGGCGCTTCTCCTATGTGCCCTGGCCGGGAATCAAACCCAGGTCCCCCGCACACCAGGCCGACGCTCTACCGCTGAGCCAACCGGCCAGGGCCCTCTCCCCATTTTTTAATTAGATTGTTTGCTTATTTGTTGGCCTTTGTGAGTTCTTTATATATTTTGAATATTAGTTCCTTGTCAGAACTGTTGTTTGTAAATATCAAGTCTCATTTGGTTGGCTGTTTTTTTTTTCTTTTTTTCCAAGTGAGAGCAAGGGAAATAGAGATAGACTCCCACATGAGCCCTGGATGGGATCCACCCAGGAACCTCCATCTGGGGCCAATGCTCTGCTCATCTGGGGCCATACTTACAACTGAACTATTTTTAGCACCTGAGGCTCAATGGAGCCATCCTCATTGCTTGGGGCTGATGTGCTTGAATCAATTGAGCCATGGCTATATGAGAAGAGAGAGAAAGAGAGAGAGAGAGAGAGAAAGATAAGGAATAGTGGAGGAGTGGAGAAGCAGATGGTCACTTCACCTGTGTGACCAAGAATCAAACCTGGGGTTTCCACATGCTGGGTCAATGCTCTACCACTGAGCCAACCAGCCAGGGCTATCTTTTTGTTTTGTTGTTGTTTTTGCTGTGCAGAAGCTTTTTAGTTTAATATAGTGAGACAAGATAGTCTTAACAACAGAGTTTGCATGCTTAAATATTATTTATACTAATCCCTTTCAGGAGCATATAGTGTTTGTTGTTTTTTTTTTTAATTTAGAAAATTAAATTTAACAGGGTGGCATTGATAAACGAGTGTACATAGATTTCAGGTAAACATCACTACATCATTTGAATAGTTGATTATGTTATATATCCATCACCCAAAGTCAAATCATTTTCTGTCACCTTATATTTGTCCCGCTTTACCAACACTTCTGCCAACCCCTTCCCCACCCCAACATCTCCCTCTGCCTGGTAACCACTGCCCTCTTATGTATGACCATGAGTCTCAGTTTTTGTCTCACCTATGTGTGAAATCATACAGTTTTTAGCATTTTCTGATTTACTTATTTCACCCAGTATAATATTCTCAAGATCCATCCATGTTGTTGTAAATGACACTATGTCATCATTTCTTAGGAATGAATAGTATTCCATTGTATATATATACCAAATTTTCTTTATCCAGTCCTCTACCAACAGGCACTTTGGTTGTTTCTATGTCTTGGCCACTGTGAACAATGCTGAGATAAACCTGGAGGTGCATGTGTATTTATGTACCAATGTTTTTGAGTTTTGGGGGTATGTACTCAGTAGAGGGATTGCTGGGTCATTATGGTAATTCTATTCTTAATTTTTTGAGGAACCACCATACTTTCTTCCATAATGGTTGAACTATTTTACATTCCCACCAACAGTGGATGAGGGTTCCTTTTTCTCCACAACCTCTCTAACACTTGTTATTACCTGTCTTATTGATTGATAATAGCCAATCTAATAGGTATGAGATGGTAATCTCACTGTAGTTTTGATTTGCATTTCTCCAATAGTTAGTCAAGTTGGACATCTTTTCATATATCTGTTGACCATTTGTGTGTCTTCCTGGGAGAAGTGTCTGTTCAGGTCCTCTCTTCATTTTTTAATTGAATCACTTGCTTGTTTGTTGCTAAGCTTTGTGAGTTTTTTATATATTTTTTATATTAATTCTTTATCAGAGCTATTGTTTGCAAATATCATCTCTCATATAGTTGTCTGCCTATTTGTTTTGTTATCAGTTTCTCTTACTATGCAGAAGCTTTTTAGTTTGATATAGTCCCACTCATTTATTTTTGCCTTTACTTCCCTTGCCTTTGGGGTCAAATTAATAAATTGTTCTTGCCTTATCAGGCAGTAGTGCAGTGGATTGAGCATTAGACTGGGACGTGGAGGAACCAGGTTTGAAACACTGAGGTTGCCAGCTTGAGCGTGGGCTCATCTTGTTTAAGCAAGGTTCACCAGCTTGAACCCAAGGTCACTGGCTTGAGCAAGGGGTCACTCAGTCTGCTGTAGCCCCCTGGTGAAGGCACATATGAGAAAGTAATCAATGAACAACTAAAGTGCTACAACAAAAAATTGATGCTTCTCATCTCTCTCCCTTCCTGTCTGTCTGTCCCTATCTGTCTTTCTCTTTGTCTCTCTCTGTTCCTATCACAAAAAAAACAAAAACAAAAATTGTTCTCTACAGCTAAGGTCCATGAGTTTAATATCTATGTTTTCTTCTATGTAAACTTATTGTTTCAGATCATATACTTAGGTCTTTGATCCATTTTGAATTTATTTTTGTGCAGGCGAACAAACTGTAGTCAAGTTTTATTTTCTTGCATGTGGCTTTCCAATTTTCCCAACATCATTTATTGGAGAGGCTTTCTTTTATCCATTGTATGTTTTTGGCTCTTTTGTCAGATTATTTGCCCATATATATGTGGTTTTATTTCTGGGCTCTCAATTTTGTTCCATTGGTCTGTGTGTCTATTTTTCTGCCAATACCATGCTGTTTTGATTATCATGGCTCTGTAGTATAATTTGAAGTTAGATATTATAATACCTCCAGCTTCATTCTTTTTTCTCATGAGTGTTTGGGCTATTCGGTTTTTTTATGGTTCCATACAAACCTGGTCATTTTTTGTTCCATTTCTAAAAAAAGTGACATTGGAATTGTGATGAGAATTGCATTAAATTTGTATTTTGTTATTAAACATAGTGCTGGAAGTTTTAGCCAGAGCAATCAAAGAAGAGAAAAAAATAAAAGGCATTCAGATCAGAAAAGAACAAATAAAGGTTTAACTTTTTGCAGATGACATGATCCTGTACATAGAAAACCCCAAAGACTCCACAGAAAGACTATAAGAAATGATAAATCAATACAGTAAGATTACAGGACACAAAATCAATATACAGAAGTCTGTTGCTTTCTTATATGCCAACAGTGAAACTTCAGAAAATGAACTCAAAAAATAATCTCTTTTATAGTTGCAACGACAACAAAAATATCTAGAAATAAACTTAACAATGATAGTAAAGGATCTATATACTGAAAACTATAAAGCATTATTAAAGGAAATTGAAAAAGAAACAATGAAAAAAAATATATTCCATGTTCATGGGTAGGAAGGATCAGCATAGTTAAAATGGCCATATTACCCAAAGGAGCATATAATTTATACTTAATTCACTGAATTATTAAATCTTTAAGGGAAATGACTTAGCTCACTCCCCTTACTTTCTGCCTGGGGAGAGATAGACCCAGAGTTAATGATTTGTCCATGGTCACAAAGTCAAACCATAGTTGCAGTTTTTTTTGTTTGTTTGTTTTTATTGTTCCTTAATGCTCCATAATTAATTTATATTACTTCATCAAAAGCATTCATATCTCCACTGGATGACTGCAAACTTCTTGAGGTATAAATCTTTTTCTCTGTCTCTCTTGGTACCTAGCATAATGCTAATTACTTCAGGCATTTTACACATATTTATTAATTGGTTATTTGCCTGCTTCAATGTTTACTTCTGAAATCATCATTACCAGTGCAGCAGGTAGAGCTGCTGTAGCCAGCAATACTATATGGGGGGAGGCTGACAGCCAGATGTCAGTGCCAGTAGGAGGACTGTCTGCTCATTCCTACACCCAGATGGAAATTTAATCCTCTTGAATTACTGTATTTTCCTCCTAAGAGGCACATTTATGGTTTGCTGAATTATCATTGTATTTTGTTAATGTGTCTGATGAAGATACCCCCTCTCCTAATTTGGAAGAATAAAAGTTGTCCTTCTACAGAGGAAGACCTAAGTTCTAGACTTTGCTTTCATACAGTCCTTTCTAAGATTGTCCTTTAAGCACTGCTACAGATTTAAACAAAAAGTAAATTGGGCAAATGCAAGTACGATTGTATTTAATCTAGATTGTTAAAAGTTGGCTATTTCTAGCTGCACTTTCTGTTAGGAAATTCAGCAATTTGATAGAATCCATTCAACTGATGATATGGAAGGTAGACACATTCTGGGGGGAAAAAACCTTAAATATGCATCTCTTTCCTATTTCTTGTCCTTAGTCTTTGCAGAAGAGCATATAGCAAAGGAAAAATGACTAATTTTCTCTCTATCATATAGCACATTCTCTATAAAATTTCATAGAAGGTAAACCTAGTCACTCCATAGTACAACTAAAGATTCTGACATACTTAGAAAAAAACTGCTTCCTTCACACTTTTCTTCTTTTTCTTGACCTGCTTTATTTGCTCTTATATAATATATGTGGCTTAACAACTAATTTTCTAGAGACTAGATTCTAGTCATATGATGAGAGCAGAATCCGGGTTAATTTAGGTCAATTTTTTTCTAATTTATATTTAGGAAAATTTTAGGAGCTTAAAATTATCTTACTAATCTGAATATGTGATAATCTTTAAAATAATTAAAACTGATTATTAAATCAGTTTGTGTTGTTACTATTTCAGAATAGTATGGAAGAAAGTACTAGATTAAACAAGAAGGTTAGGGTGGGAGTTCTAATTCTATTATCATTCTCTATAGACTGCACTTTCTTAAAGATTGTGTTTCTTTACTAAAATGGGCTCTTTCTCCTTCTTTGCCGTTTTGCCAACTGAAATCAGACTAAGACTTGTGATTAGAGACCACACATTGCCCGTCCTGTTAACATTCTCCTTCTCATTAAAGAACAAAATGACTCAAATGTGGTTCTATTGTCACTGTTTTGGGTGTACAAATGTAAAAGTGATATTCTAACAAGTCAGGGACATGTTTAACATTTAGTGAATTTTATGTGGTCTGTCTTGTACAAGCTGTATCTTCATTGTCTGGAACATATTCTTAATTAAGAGTTGCTGAATACATTTATTGAATGACTAAAATAAAACAAATTATATGTTTCTGTAAAAAATGTTATATTTCGGTATCCACATTTTAATGAGCATAAAGAAAGATGAAAGGTGTGTATGTGTGTGTGTATGTGTGTGTGTCTTGTATATACACACGTGTGTCAGGATGTTAACACTGAATAAGCATGGGGGTAGTATTAAAAGGAATGAAATATAGGGACAATAATATATTTCTTTATGAAAATTTATATTATTTTATTTTTTCCTATAAGAGCATTTTAGTTTTATAATTTAAAAATGTAATAGAAGAATAATTTTAAAAAGATATTGTGAAAATGCTTAAAGTAGGTTGCAAAACTTCTCGTAGAATGATTCCAACTATGTAGGATAAAATATGAGTTGTTAAAAAAGATATAACTAAAATATTGGCAATGGTTAATGAGAGGGAATTTATGAATTTATTTATTTTACTTCATTATACATTTAATGTATTTAAATTGTTCTGCTTGTCTTGTTTTTTAAAAAATGTTACAGGCACAGCTCCACTCCCTTCTTCTGCCAAGAAAATCACAGTTGTTAATTGGTAGAGTATTTTTTCCAATTATATTTATATATTATTACCACGTGTGTCTAAGCATTTAGTAATTTTACATGTGTTTCAGTTAATATCATGTATTATATATCCTTAGGTTACTTTCTTTTAAATTTATTTATTTACTTATTTATTGATTTTAATTTATTGTGTTTATATAGATTCAAGTGTATCACTGAATAAATCCCCCCAACCCCCAACATCCCGCTTGGCACACTCCCCCTACGCCCTCCCCTCTTCCCTCCAGGATTTGCTTTTCTGCTCTCTATGTTGTGTGTATATAATTTCACCAATCTCTTTCCCTTTTCTGATCCCATCCTATCATCCCCATTCCCTCTGTTCAGTTTCCCTCTGGTCCCTTTGATCTCACCTTTGCCTCCATTCCATTCCTCAGTTCATGTTGTTCATTGGATTCCACAAATGAGTGAGGTCATATGATGTTTTCCTTTCTCTGCCAGGCTTATTTCACTTAGCATAATAGTTTCCAGGTCTTTCCATGTTGTTGCAAAAGGTAAGATTTCCTTCTTTTCATGGCCCCATGGTATTCCATTGTATATATGTATATGCTTTTTTAATCCACTCGTCCACTGACAGACACTCGAGTTGTTTCCAAATCTTGGCTATTGTAAACAATGTTGCAATAAACAAGGGGGTGCATTTCTTCTTTTGAATCAGTGATTTGTTATTCTTTTTTTTTTTTTTTTTTTTTTTCATTTTTCTGAAGCTGGAAACGGGGAGAGACAGTCAGACAGACTCCCGCATGCGCCCGACCGGGATCCACCCGGCACGCCCACCATGGGGCGACGCTCTGCCCACCAGGGGGCGATGCTCTGCCCATCCTGGGCGTCGCCATATTGCGACCAGAGCCACTCTAGCGCCTGGGGCAGAGGCCACAGAGCCATCCCCAGCGCCCGGGCCATCTTTGCTCCCATGGAGCCTTGGCTGCGGGAGGGGAAGAGAGAGACAGAGAGGAAAGTGCGGCGGAGGGGTGGAGAAGCAAATGGGCGCTTCTCCTGTGTGCCCTGGCCAGGAATCGAACCCGGGTCCTCCGCACGCTAGGCCGACGCTCTACCGCTGAGCCAACCGGCCAGGGCCTATTCTTAAGATATATTCCTAGAAGTGGGATAGCTGGGTCAAAGGGCAGTTCAATTTTTAATTTTTTGAGGAAGCTCCATACTGTTTTCCACAGTGGCTGCTCCAGTCTGCATTCTCACCAGCACTGCAGGAGGGTTCACTTTTCTCCACATCTTCACCAGCACTTATTATGTGTTGTTTTGTTAATGAGCGCCATTCTGACTGGTGTGGGGTGATATCTCATTGTGGTTTTAATTTGCATTTCTCTAATGATTAGTGATGTTGAGCATTTTTTCATATGCCTATTGGCCATCTGTATGTCCTCTTTGGAGAAGTGTCTATTCATTTCTTTTGCCCAGTTTTTGATTGAATTGTTTACTTTCCTGGTGTTGAGTTTTACAAGTTCTTTATAAATTTTGATTATTAACCCCTTATCAGATGTATTGTTGAATATGTTCTCCCATTGTGTTGTTTGTCTTTTTATTTTGTGCATATTGTCTTTAGCTGTGCAAAAGCTTTTTAGTTTGATATAGTCTCGTTTGTTCATCCTGTACTTTATTTCACTTGCCCGTGGAGATAAATCATCAAATATATTGCTGTGAGAGATGTCATAGAGCTTACTGCCTATGTTTTCTTCTAAGATGCTTCTGTTTTCATGACTCTACATTTAAGTTATTTATCTATTTTGGGTTTATTTTTGTGAATGGTATAAGTTGGTGGTCTAGTCTCATTTTTTTGCAGGTAACTGTCCAATTTTTCTAACACCATTTGTTAAAGAGACTGTCTTTACTCCATTGTATGCTCTTACCTCCTTTGTCAAATATCAATTGTCCATAAAGGTGTGAGTTTATTTCTGGGTTCTCTGTTCTGTTCCATTGATCTATATGTCTGTTCTTATGCTAATACCAAGCTGTTTTGAGTACAATGGCCTTGTAGTATAACTTGATATCAGGAAGAGTAATACCACCAACTTTACTTTTCTTTTTTAAGATTGCTGAGGCTACTTGTGTTCTTTTTTGGTTCCATATAAATTTTGGAACATTTGTTCTATATCTTTGAAGTATGTCATTGGTATTTTAAGAGGAATTGCATTGAATTTATAGATTGCTTTGGGTAATATAAACATTTTAATGATGTTTATTTTTCCTAACCATGAGCATGGTATAGGTTTCCACTTGATTATATCTTCCTTGATTTCTTTATCAATGTTTTATAATTCTTCAAGTACAAGTCTTTAACTTCCTTGGTAAAATTTACTTCTAGGTACTTTATTTTTTTTTTGTTGCAATAGTGAAGGGGATTGTTTTCTTAATTTCTTTTTCTGACAGTTCAATGTTGGTTTATAAAAATGCCTCTGATTTCTGAATATTAATTTTATATCCTGCCACCTTGCTGAATTCATTTATCAGGTCCAGTAGTTTTTTGAATGAGACTTTAGGGTTTTCTATATACAATATCATATCATCCACAAATAGTGATAGTTTTACATCTTCTTTTCCAATTTAGATATCTTTTATCTTTTCTTCTTGTCTAATTGCTGTAGCTTGAACTTCCAGAACTATTTTGAATAAGAGTGGTGAAAGTGGGCACCCCTGCCTTGTTCCTGATCTTAAAGGGATTGCTTTTAAGTTTTGCCCATTGAGTATGGTGTTAGCTGTGGGTTTGTCATAGATGGCCTTTGTCATGTTGAGGTATGATCCCTGTATTCCCACTTTGCTGAGAGTTTGATCATAAATGGGTGCTGGATTTTATCAAACGCTTTTTCTGCATCTATTGAAATTATTATTTCATTTTTCTCCTTTCTTTTGTTTATGTGATGAATCATATTGATTGATTTGTGAATATTGTACCAGCCTTGCCTCCCAAGAATAAATTCCACTTGATCATAATGTATCATTTTTTTTCATGTATTGTTGGATCTGATTTGCTAATATTTTGTTGAGAATTTTAGCATCTCAGTTCATCAGGGATATTGGCCTATACTTTTCTTTCTTTGTATTGTCTTTGCCTGGTTTTAGAATCAGAATTATGCTTGCCTCATAAAGGGGGCTTGGAAGTCTTCTCTTCCCTTGAATTTTTTGAAATAGTTGGAGAAAAATAGAAGTTAGTTTTTCTTTGAATATTTTGTAAAATTCACTTGTGAATCCATCTGGCCCAGGTTTTGTTTGTGGAAGTTTTTTGATAACTGTTTTTTTTTTTTTTTCTATTTAATAATTTTATTTTTTTAATGGGGTGACATCAATAAATCAGGATACATATATTCAAAGATAACAAGTCCAGGTTATCTTGTTGTTCAATTATGTTGCATACCCATCACCCAAAGTCAGATTGTCCTCTGTCACCTTCTATCTTGTTTTCTTTGTGCCCCTCCCCCTCCCCCTTTCCCTCTCCCATTACCCCCTCCCCCCTGTAACCACCACACTCTTATCAATGTCTCTTAGTTTCACTTTTATGTCCCACCTACGTATGGAATAATGCAGTTCCTGGTTTTTTTCTGATTTACTTATTTCGCTTCGTATCATGTTATCAAGATCCCACCATTTTGCTGTAAATGTTCCAATGTCATCATTTCTTATAGCTGAGTAGTATTCCATAGTGTATATGTGCCACATCTTCTTTATCCAGTCATCTATTGACGGGCTTTTTGGTTGTTTCCATGTCCTGGCCTCTGTGAACAATGCTGCAATAAACATGGGGCTGCACGTGTCTTTACGTATCAATGTTTCTGAGTTTTTGGGGTATATACCCAGTAGAGGGATTGCTGGGTCATAAGGTAGTTCTATTTGCAGTTTTTTGAGGAACGACCATACTTTCTTCCATAATGGTTGTACTACTTTACATTCCCACCAACAGTGGATGAGGGTTCCTTTTTCTCCACAGCCTCTCCAACATTTGCTATTACCTGACATGCTAATAACAGCTAATCGAACAGGTGTGAGGTGGTATCTCATTGCAGTTTTGATTTGCATTTCTCTAATAGCTAAAGAAGATGAGCATCTTTTCATATATCTGTTGGCCATTTGTATTTCTTCCTGGGAGAAATGTCTGTTCATATCCTCTTCCCATTTTTTATGGGATTGTTTGTTGTTTAGTTTTATGAGTTCTTTGTATATTTTGGATATTAGGCCCTTATCTGAGCTGTTGTTTGAAAATATCATTTCCCATTTAGTTGGCTTTCTGTTTATTTTGTTATCAGTTTCTCTTGCTGAGCAAAAACTTCTTAGTCTCATGTAGTCCCATTCATTAATTTTTGCCTTCACTTCTCTTGCCTGTGGAGTCAAATTCATAAAATGCTCTTTAAAACCCAGGTCCATGAGTTGAGTACCTATGTCTTCTTCTATGTACTTAATTGTTTCAGGTCTTATGTTTAGATCTTTGATCCATTTTGAGTTAATTTTTGTACAGGGGGAGAGACTGTAGTCCAGTTTCATTCTTTTGCATGTGGCTTTCCAGTTTTCCCAGCAGCATTTATTGAAGAGGCTTTCTTTTCTCCATTGTGTGTTGTTGGCCCCTTTATCAAAAATTATTTGACTATATATATGTGGTTTTATTTCTGGACTTTCTATTCTGTTCCATTGGTCTGAGTGTCTATTTTTCTGCCAATACCATGCTGTTTTGAATGTCGTGGCCCTATAATAAAGTTTGAAGTCAGGTATTGTAATGCCCCCAGCTTCATTCTTTTTCTTTAGGATTGCTTTGGCTATTCGGGGTTTTTTATAGTTCCATATAAATCTGATGATTTTTTGCTCTATTTCTTTAAAAAATGTCATTGGAAGTTTGATGGGAATTGCATTAAATTTGTATATTGCTTTGGGTAATATAGCCATCTTGATTATATTTATTCTTCCTAGCCAAGAACAAGGTATATTCTTCTATCTCATTATATCTTTTTCGATTTCCCTTAACAATGGTTTATAGTTTTCATTATATAAGTCCTTTACATTCTTTGTTATGTTTATTCCTAAGTATTTTATTTTTTTTGTTGCAATCGTGAAGGGGATTATTCTTTTGAGTTTGTTCTCAATTGTTTCATTGTTGGCATATAGAAAGGCTATTGACTTCTGTATGTTAATTTTGTATCCTGCGACCTTACTGTATTGGCTTATTGTTTCTAGTAGTCTTTTTGTGGATTCTTTGGGGTTTTTGATGTATAGGATCATATCATCTGCAAAAAGTGATACCTTTACTTCTTCTTTTCCGATATGGATGCCTTTTATTTCTTTGTCTTGTCTGATTGCTCTGGCTAGAACCTCTAGTACCACATTAAATAAGAGTGGAGAGAGTGGACAACCCTGTCTTGTTCCTGATTTAAGGGGGAAAGACTTCAGTTTAGTGCCATTTAATATGATGTTAGCTGATGGTTTATCATATATGGCCTTTATCATGTTGAGATATTTTCCTTCTATACCCATTTTGTTGAGAGTCTTAAACATAAAATTGTGTTGTATTTTATCAAAAGCTTTTTCTGCGTCTATTGATAAGATCATGTGGTTTTTGTTCTTTGTTTTGTTGATATGGTGTATTACGTTAACCGTTTTATGTATGTTGAACCATCCTTGAGATTCTGGGATGAATCCCACTTGATCATGATGTATTATTTTTTTCATATGTTGTTGTATTTGATTTACTAGTATTTTGTTTAGTATTTTAGCATCTGTATTCATTAGAGATATTGGTCTGTTGTTTTCTTTTTTTGTGCTATCCTTGCCTGGTTTTGTTATGAGGGTTATGTTGGCCTCATAAAATGTGTTTGGAAATATTGCTTCTTCTTCAATTTTTTGGAAGACTTTGAGTAGAATAGGAACCAAGTCTTCTTTGAATGTTTGATAAAATTTGCTGGTATAGCTGTCAGGGCCTGGACTTTTATTTTTGGGGAGGTTTTTAATGTTTTTTTTCTATTTCTTCTCTACTCATAGGTCTGTTTAGGCTTTCTGCTTCTTCTTGACTCAGTCTAGGAAGGTTGTATTGTTCTAGGAATTTATCCATTTCTTCTAGGTTGTTGAATTTAGTGGCATAAAGTTTTTCATAGTATTCTACAGTAATTCTTTGTATATCTACGGTGTCCGTGGTGATTTCTCCTCTTTCATTTTGGATTTTGTTTATATGAGTTCTTTCTCTTTTTTCCTTGGTAAGTCTTGCCAAGGGTTTGTCAATTTTGTTGATCTTTTTAAAGAACCAGCTCCTTGTTCTATTAATTTTTTTCTATAGTTTTTCTGTTCTCTAATTCATTTATTTCTGCTCTGATTTTTATTATCTTCTTTCTTCGGCTGGTTTTGGGTTGTCTTTGTTCTTCTTTTTCTAGTTCCTTAAGGTGGGAAGTTAAGTGGTTCACTTGGGCTCTCTCTTGTTTGTTCATATATGCCTGAAGTGATATGAACTTCCCTCTTATCACTGCTTTTGCTGCGTCCCAGAGATTCTGATATGTCGTATTGTCATTTTCATTAGTCTGTATATATCTTTTGATCTCTGCACTTATTTCTTCTTTGACCCGTTCATTTTTTAAAAGTATGTTGTTTAGTTTCCACATTTTTGTGGGTTTTTCCCCCTCTTTTTTGCAGTTGAATTCTAGTTTCAAGGCTTTATGATCAGAAAATATGCTTGGTACAACTTTGATTTTTCTGAATTTGCTGATTTTGTTTTGTGGCCCAACATATGGTCAATTCTTGAGAATGATCCATGTACATGGGAGAAAAATGTATACTCAGTCACTTTGGGATGAAATGTCCTGTAGATGTCTATCATATCCAGGTGCTCTAGTGTTTTGTTTAAGGCCACTATGTCTTTGTTGATTCTCTGTTTGGATGACCGATCTAGAGCCGTCAGCGGTGTATTGAGGTCTCCAAGTATGATTGTATTTTTGTCAGTTTTTGTTTTAAGATCAATAAGTAGCTGTCTTATATATTTTGGTGCCTCTTGGTTTGGTGCATATATATTAAGAATTGTTATGTCTTCTTGATTCAGTGTCCCCTTAGCCATTATGAAATGGCCATTTTTGTCTCTGAGTACTTTTCCTGTCTTGTAGTCAGCATTATCCGATATGAGTATTGCTACACCTGCTTTTTTTTGGGTGTTATTTGCTTGGAGTATTGTTTTCCAGCCTTTCACTTTGAATTTGTTTTTATCCTTGTTACTTAGATGAGTTTCCTGTAGGCAGCATACAGTTGGATTTTCTTTTTTAATCCATTCTGGTACTCTGTGCCTTTTTATTGGTGAGTTTAATCCATTTACATTTAGTGTAATTATTGACACTTGTGAGTTCCCTACTGCCATTTTATATCTTGCTTTCTGTTAGTTTTGTGTCTTGTTTGATCCTTCTCTTTCGTTTTTCTATCTTTTGTTTTTATTTGGTTGTATTCCATACATCTTTCTTCTGTTGCTATCTCTTTTATCTCATGTGCTTCTGTGGTGGTTTTTTCAATGGTGGTTACCTTTGAGTAATGAAAAGGGTCCCTACCCTGTTCATTGTAGCGAACTATTTTGTGAGTACTTTTGCACTCCATTGTCCTTTGCTACTGTTAATCTCCATCTTCTCCCCCTCTTTCTTTTTGTTGTTGTCACAGTTTAAATTTGGTTTTATTGTGTTCTTCTTGGAGCTTTTACTTGTGGCTCTGTTTTTTTTTTTGTTCTTTGTATCTGATTGGAGAACCCCTTTTAGTAATTCCTGGAGTGGGGGTTTTCTGATGATAAATTCCCTCATCTTTTCTGTATCTGTGAATGTTTTTATTTCTCCTTCATATTTGAAGGATAGCTTTGATGGGTATAGTATTCATGGCTGAAAGTTCCTCTCTTTCAGGACTTTAAATATTGGGGTCCACTCTCTTCTAACTTGTAGAGTTTCTGCGGAGAAATGTAATGATAATCTAATGGGCCTTCCTTTATATGTTGTATTCTTCTTTTCCCTGGCTGCCTTGAGAATTTTTTCTTTGCTGTTGGTTTGTGTCAATTTCATTATGATATGCCTTGGAGTAGGTTTGTTGGGGTTAAGAAAACTCGGTGTTCTGTTTGCTTCTTGAACTTGAGGCTTTAGTTCTTTCCACAGGCTTGGGAAGTTCTCATCTATTATTTGTTTGAGTATGTTCTCCATTCCATTTTCTCTCTCTTCTCCTTCTAATATACCTATTATTCTTATGTTATTCTTTTTGATGGAGTCAGATAATTCTTGTAGGGCTATCTCATTTTTTTAAATTTTTGAGTCTCTTTCTTCTTCTCTCTGTTGTGCCTCAAGTTGCTTGTCTTCTATTTCACTAATCCTCTCTTCTATCTGACCTGTTCTATTAGCTAAGCTTGTTACTTCATTTTTCAGTTCGTGAATTAAGTTTTTCATCTCTGTTTGATTTGTTTTTATAGTTTCAATTTCCTTGGACATATATTCTTTGTGTTCATTGAGTTGTTTTCTGAGCTCCCTAAATTGCCTTTCTGTGTTTTCTTGTATATCTCGGAGGATTTTTAGGATTTCTATCTTGAATTCTCTGTCATTTAGCTCCAAGGTTTCCAATATATTAAATTTTTCTCCATAGATTTTTCCTCATCTAGCTGTGTTACCTCTCTTTCTTTTGTATCCATGATATTCGATTTTCTCTTCCTTAATGGCATCTGAGGGTGGTTTTGTTGATAGTATTAATGAAATTTAATAAAGAATAAAAAGTTTAAAAAATCGAAAAGAGTTGTTTTTTAAAAAATAAAAATTAATAATGAAATAAAGAAAAATAAAATAAAATAAAAATTTTTAAAAAAGGAAATTATTCCCCCCTCCTTTTTTCCTCTCCTCTCCTCTCCCCTCTTTCTTGAGAAAATCTTGTGGTGAACTGTGAATTATAACAAACAATGCCTGTGATGGAGGGCCTGAATTGGGGAAAAGTAATAAAGGGGCAAAAAAAAAGAAAAAAAAAGAAAAAAGAAGGGGGTATGGACCCACAAAAAGCAAATAAGGAAAACATTTGGGTCAAGAATAAAATGATTTGCTTTTAGTTGTTGGTTGTCTAAGAATTATGATGAGAGGAATAAGAGGAAAACAGAAAAATGGGGGGACAAATTAAAAAATTACTATTGTATTTAGTGGAACAAGAACTAGATAAAATGGAGAGCCAGGGATGGGAGCACTGCTAGTGAGTTAAAAAGGTGAAGTAAAAACCCCCCACAATTCCACAAACATAAGTTTGAGTCCCAGATAAGATAATTTGTTTGTTATTAAGGTTTGAATGAGAGGAGATGTAAAGGAGAAAGGAAGAAACTAATATAGAGGGAGAAAAGAAAGAGAGAGAGAGAAAAAAAGAGGGAACCACTAAAGGAAGAAAAAAGAAAAAAGAGGAGAGAGAGAGAGAGATAGAGAGAGAGTTAAGGGTTTTGGAGTGCAACCCTCATAGAGAGAAAGGAAGAGGAGAGAAAAGATAATGGGAGATGTAACACTTATGGGTAGTGTAGTCCAAGGAGAGGAGAGAGTAAGACCAGCAGAGAGTTAATCGGTTAAATTGGAGGAGGAAAAAAAGTATCAAGAATGAAGATAAGAGAAACAAACGAACAAATATAATAAAATGGGATAGGTTATAAAGTCTGCAGATTATTCTTGATTTTGAGAGGTTATCTTCTTGCTTTTTCTTTTCTCTCCCTCTTCCTGGTCGGTGACTCTGTACCCCGGGTTCTGCCCCTTTGGCACGCTCAGGTAGAGGTTTGCAGTTGATAAGTCTCTATGGCAATGTCATGTATTGTGCTTTAGTCTCATTGGCAGTCGAGGCTCATTAGCATTTATAGGCTCTGACAGTGAGAGAGTCCGTGTTCCTGGAGCCTTTCTCCTAGTCTTTCCTTCCTCAATTAGTAGCCTGATAATCCATCTATGGGGTTGATGCTGCCTCTGCCTGGATAGTAAGAGGCTCAAAGAGCTGGCAACTCCCCACTCTATTTCCACTCAACACAGGGCTCTGGGTAAGGCTCAGTCAGTCAGAGCTGCTAGCATAATCAGGCGGGGTTTCCGCCCACTCAAAGACCTCTGGCTCTGCCTCTCTGTCCAGTAACACAGGCGGGCGCCCACTTCTGGGGCGCTTGGAGGAAACTCTCGCTCAATATCTGTGCGCGCAGACCAGGATATCCGGCCAGCAGTCTCACGCTCTGAGTGAAACCCCCAACCGCATGGAAAAGTTGCAGCGTTGGAATTCGCTCTCACTCCGTCCCCGTGTGTGGCTTTTGCAAGGTGCTGGGGCGGCCCGAGATTCCGCTTTGGCCCACACAAAGGCCCCTGACTCTGCCCCTCTGTGCGATAACATGGGCGCGCACTGCAGAGGCACTCGGAGGAATCTCTCACTCACTATCTGTGCGCGCAGACCAGGATATGAGGCTGGCCGCGTTTCCCTCTGAGTGCAACCCCCACCGGCACGGAAAATTTCCACCGTTGGAATTAGTTCTCGCTCCCTCCCATGCGCGGCTTTCCCAGGGTGCTGGGGCTGCCCAGAGATTCTGCTTTCGGCCCACAGAAAGGCCTCTGACTCTGCCTCTCTGTGGGGTAACACGGGCACCCACTCCTGGGGCTTAGGAAGAAATCTCTCGCCCACTAACTGCGCGTGAACTGACCAGGAGATCGGGTAACATGGCTGCCCCGCTTGTCTTTCTTTGTTTGGGTTTGGTGCGAGTGTTAGCTTGTATTGCCCGGGTTGCCACAGGATCAGTTTTTCCTCGGCTTGGATATCCGTGCCACAGCCTGGTTCGGCCGTTTGTGCCGCCGCGGCCTGGATCTATTCACCCCGTTTGCCCGCCTCAATTTCTATATTCACAGTTACCAGAGAAAGCCGTCCTGTTTAGGTTAGTGAGGAAGGCGGAGCATTTCTTACTCCCTTTTTCCTTCGGGGTTTGGTTATATATTTAGCCAATTTTTCACTCGACCATACCTTCGGGTGTATTGCGAAGCATCTGGAGGCTCCAAGTATAGTTTTTTCTGTTTCTGGTTGAAGATCTTGTTGAGTTTTGGGGGAGATTTATCGGTATTGCTTCCTACCCCGCCATTACTCTGACGTCATCTCCGATAACTGTTTCAATCTCATTTGTTGTAATCGGTCTGTTTAGGTTTTCTGATTCTTCCAGATTGATTTTTGAAAAATTATGTGTTTCAAGGAATTTATCCATTTCACCTAGATTGTCTAATTTTTTCGTGTACAGTTCTTCATAGTATTTTCTTACAATCCTTTGTATTTCTGCTTTGTCAATTGTTACTTCCCCACTCTCATTTCTAATTTTATTTATTTCAGTCCTCTCTCTTTTTTTCTTGGTGAGTCTGATTAAAGGTTCAGACTCACCAAGAGTAAACATCAATCCTGTTTACTTTTTCAAAGAACCAGCTCTTGGTTTCATTGATCCTCTGTATTGTTTTTTTTAGCCTCTATATCATTTATTTCCACTCTGATCTTTATTATTTCCTTCCTTCCACTTTATGTGTGCTTTACTTGCTGTTCTTTTCCTAGTTCTTTTAGATGCAGGATTAAAATGTTTGAGCTTTTTCTTGCTTCTTAAGTATGCCTATAATGGTATAAAATTTCCTCTCAGGATTGCTTTTGCTGTGTCCCATAAATTTTGAGTTGTTGTATGTTCATTTTCATTTGTTTCAAAGAAATTTATGATTTCTTCCTTTATCTCATTGTTAACCCATTCATTACTTAATAACATGCTATTTAGCCTCCAAATGTTTGAATGTTTTCCGTTTTTCTCTTGTAGTTCATTTCTACAATAGTTTAATGCCATTGTGATCAGAGAAGATGCTTGATATTATTTCAAACTTCTTACATTTATTGAGACTTGTTTTCTGTCCTAACATGTGGTCTATCCTAGAGAATGTACCATGAGCACTTGAAAAGAATATGTATTGTGTTGTGTTAGGATTAAAATTTCTGAAGATATCTATTAAGTCCAGTTGAACTAGTGTGTCCTTTAAGTTTGCTCTTTCTTTGTTAATTTTCTTTCCTGAGGATCTAGCCAGTGATGTTAGTGGGATATTGAAATCCCCTACTATTATAGTATTGCTGTTGATCTCACCCTTTATGTCCATCAAAATCTGCTTTATATATTTAGATGCTCCTATTTAAGTGCATAGATATTTATAATGGTTATACTTTCTTGTGGAATTGCTCCCTTTATCATTATGTAGTGACCTTCTTTATCCCTTACAATAGCTTTTGTTTTATAGTTTATTTTGTCAGATATAAGTATTGCTATCCCAGCTTTATTTTTTCATTCCATTTGCATGAAATATTTTTTTCCATTCCTTTACTTTCAGTCAATGTGTTTCTTTTGTTTTGAGGTGGGTCTCTTGTAGACAGCATATGTATCCTGTTTTCTTATCCATGCAGCTACCTTATGTCTTTTGATTGGAGCATTTAATCCATTTACATTTAAGATTATTATTGATATGTAGTTTTTAATTGCCATTTATTTTATAAATCTACATTGCTCTTTTACTAGATTTTTTCCCTTTGTTCTGGTCACAACAGGCCCCTTAACATTTCTTGCAGTATTGGTTTGGTTGTAATAAATTCCTTGAGTTGTTTTTTTCTGGGAAGTTTTTTATTTTGCCTTCAATTTTAAACGATAGCCTTGCTGGATAAAGAAATCTTGGTTGTAGGCTCTTGTTCTGCATTACTTTGAATATTTTTTGCCATTCCCTCTGGCCTCAAGTGTTTCTGTTGAGAAGTCGAAGTCATCCTTATTGGGGCTCCTTTATAGGTGATTGACTGCTTTTCTCTTGCAGCTTTTAGCATTCTTTCTTTATCTCTTAGCTTTAATATTTTAATTATGATGTGTCTTGGTGTAGGTTTCTTTGGGTTCCTCTTTAATGGAATTCTTTTTGCTTCTTGAACTTGTGTGACTTTTTTCTGCATCAATTTAGGGAAGTTTTCAGCTCTGATTTCTTCAATGAGGTTCTCTATCTCTTGTTCTTTCTCTTCTCCTTCAGGAACCTATTATAAGGATGTTGTTTCTCTTCATGTTGTCACAGAGCTATCTTAGAGTTTCCTTGGACTCTTTAATTCTCTTTTTTTTTTTGCCTTTCTGCTTCCGTACTTTTGCTTATCTTGTCCTCTAAATTGCTGATTCAATCCTCTGCTTTATCCAGTTTGCTTTTATTTCCTTCTAGTGTAGTCTTCATTTTTAATATTGTGTTTGTCATTCCTGTGTTATTCCTTTTTATGATTTCAATGTCCTTTTTGATGCCTGTTATCTCTTTGTTTAGGTACTTATTTTGTCCATCTATTGTTGCTCTAAGATCCTTGAGCATCCTAAAATCAGTATTTTAAATTTTGCACCCAGTATCTCGGTTAGTTCCACCTCATTCAGTTCTATTTCTGGGAATTTCTTTTGTTGATTCATTTGAATTGCATTTCTCTGTCTTCTCATTTTGTCTCTGTATAGACTGCTCCTTTGCATATGTTGTTTGTGTAGTTAGCTAAGTATAGGGTTGGTGTTGTCTGCCTCCAGCTTTCAGTTGTGTTGTATCTAGATCTTCTTGGGTTGGTTTTAGCTGTTTATATTCTGCTTTGGGCTACTTGTCTGCTGCTACTGCTCTTTTTGCTATTTGTGACAGTGTTTTCTATGCCTTGGCTGTGTCAGGTGAGGGAGCCTTTCCTTAAATACCAGTCTAACTAGGGTTGTTAGGTCTTGAGCTGATGCTCTTTGTATCTGGCCACTGGATGTACCAGCCCTGGACTTCCCTGGCCAGAACCTGGTGCAGATCAGTGGAGGCCACTGCTTTTGACTGGCCCTTAGCAACCTTCTTGGAGCTATAGGCTAGTGGTCAACAAACTCATTAATCAACAGAGACAAATATCAAAAGTACAAAAATTGAAATTTTTTTTGAGAGCCAAATTTTTAAAACTTAAACTATATAGGTAGGTACATTCTTTATCAAGGTAGTGCCCACACATGTTATTTTGTGGAAAAGCCACACTCAAGGGGCCAAAGAACCGCATGTGGCTCGTGAGTTGCAGTTTGCTAACCATTGCTATAGGCCAGTGATCACCAACCTTTTTTGGGCCATGGACTGGTTTAATGTCAGAAAATATTTTCACAGACCGGCCTTTAGGGTGGGGCAGATAAATGTATCATGTGACTAAGACAAGCATCAAGAGTGAGTCTTAGGCAGATGTAACAGAAAGAATCTGGTCATTTTTTAAAAATAAAACATCATTCAGACTTAAATATAAATAAAATGGAAATAATGGAAGTTTTTTATTCTTTCTCTGCGGACTGGTACCAGTCCACGGCCCAGGGGTTGGGGACCACTGCTATAGGCGATCCAGAATTTGTGGCTGCCTCTGCTTGGCTAAGATGCTGTTGTAAATATCAGTTGCACTCCTAGACTGGCTTTTATCTACTCTTGGCCAGTGTGTGTGACCTCTCTGTTCCTGAAGTGTGGTCTTTCCCCGGCCCCCGCTGCCTCCGCCTCCTCGGGCACTTGGGCACTAGCATGAGTTCATGGGCTGCAGCTCGGGCATCTCCTCAGGCACAGGGGACTCCTTGCCTCACTGGGCTTTGCCCCCCCATGGTCATGTGGGCTCCCTCTCCGGGCTCCACCCCCATGCATGTGAGGGGTTGCCTTTTTGCGCTCTGCCCCTCATCTTTGCTGTGAGAGCCACTGGGCTCTGCCCCCTGTGGGCACACGGGCTGCCTCTCCAGGCTCTGCACTCACCGCTGCTGCTTGGATGCCTTGCTGGGCTCCACCTCTGTCCACTGCATGGACCAAGTGCAGCGGCCACCTCTGCTGCCAGTCTATCCTCCCACCCTTCGGAGGGTACTCAGCAGGTTGGGGGGCTGTGTAGCCCAGATCTCACCACTAAAACCTGTGTTTCTAATGTACCTTCTGCTTCTAAATATCTCTCTGCACTGGCTGAAGCAGAAAAGCCTCTGTTGGGTGGGGTAATTGCTTCGCTTTGCTGGCTTGGTTCTCCCAGGAAGAATGTCCACTTTAGGTTTGGGGAGTGACTCAGTACAGGGGTCAGGGTGGCTGTCCCCCACAGTCTCTCCCTGTGCCCCTGAGACTGCACTCTCCTCTCACAACTCCAGTCCTTTCTGTGCTCCCCACTCCCGGAGCCTCGGGTAAGTGGCTGTGAACGAGATTTTCTTCGTGGTCCCTTTAAGATGAAGCCTGGGTCTGAGAGTTCTGTCTCCTTCTCGTAAACAGTAACCCGGCTCTTCTTTCAGCTAAATACTGTCCATATGCCTCCTCTAGTCTCTGGAGCTCCAGGCTGGGGTTCTGGTCCTGTGGCTGAGGACCCACAACTCTCTGGGCAACCCAACCCACTGTGAGAGACCCTACAGGCCGCCTCTTGCTCCTGGAAGTGGGGCAGTTCTTTACGCATCTCTGCCTTTCCTACCAGCTCAGTGTGGTTCCTTCGGTGATGCTTGGTTATAGATTCCTCTTAGTTTAGTCCAAAGTTGGTTTTTCAAGATGATTGTTTCTAAGTTGTAATCCACTTTGGTTTTGGGAGGTGGGAGTTGTAACATTTGCCTACTCCATCACCATTTTTCTTCCTCCTAAATTTACTTTTTAAGACTTTATTTTTTTTAGAGAGAAGAGAAAGAAGAGGTGGAGGAGTAGGAAGCATCAACTCCCATATGTGCCTAAACCAGTCAAGCCCAGGGTTTTGAACTAGGGACCTTCGTGTTCCAAGTAGATGCTTCATCCACTGCACCACCATAGGCCAGGGATAGCTTTCTTTTATAATCATAAAACAGTACATTATTTAAGCTCTTTTCTATTGTATTGCAACTTTTTTGTCTCCATAATAACCTTAGAAATACAATACTTTATTGATAATAATTGCCACCATTTATTTAGAGGTTACTAAGGTGTCCGACACTATGCTAAATGCTATTTGATCCTCAATAGAATCTAATGCAAATAAAAAAATATCCTGATCAGAATATTTCAAGAGTTCAAGGTTTGAAGGAGAATTGAGATCCAGTAAGAATTTTGGATTGAGGACCAAGGAATACTCAATGGAGGAAAGGGTGAAAAAACTAAAATGTCAATTCCTTGATTATAAATGTCTTTTTTTTTTGTCCTGAGATAATCCAGGCCATAGAAAGACTCACCTCCTCACAGTGTTTTGCTTCTTAATTTTCTTTTCTTCATTTCAATTCCCTCTGTATTCTTGTCCATGAAATTTACCCTATTATTTCACATGTGCTTATGTTGTCCTTGGTGTAGTTCTCCAGTTACTATATACACACAGGTAAATTTTTCCCCCCAACAGACTCTCAGCAGTTGATTAGAGATAAAGCAAGTTAGCCATGAACCCTCATGAACTGATATGAACTGAAGTGGGGGTCTGGTTGTATCCGTCTTCTGTGGAAGGGTGATCCTGCGACATGAGGACCCTAGGAGTCCAAACGGGGTGCTCATTCTCCCTGTGGACAATGAAAGAACTGAGATCATAGATTCTCAGTTGCCTAAGTTTTAGTTAATAACTTTGAGCATTAGTGAAATAAAGCTTATTTTTTAATGCTGTGTAAGATGAAATGTGCAGTTACACAAGGATTAAACAAACTTCTTTTATTGTTTGTTTATTCTGAGCATACTCGCTGTATTATCTAGCATCCACCTATATATAAGTTCCCAATAAGAGGGAACTCATTATACTTCATTACAGTCTGTTCCATTTTTAAAGAGTTCAATTTGTTGTATAATAAAAAATATAACATCTAATTTTATGTTTTACACTTAAGAACTAAAAGCAAAACTTTTATACTTCCCAATACTTCTTTCCCTGAACATTTTGTCTTTGTCAATCTAATGGGTGAATGACAGCACCTCATTGCAAAGCTAATTTACATATTCAGAGTTATGAATAAGATTGAGCATCTTAAAAACAGTCACATCCATTTATATTTTAATTTCTATAATCTGCTTGAATATTTTTTTTTCTTATTGAGTTTTAGTTTTCTCTTAAGAATTTTAAGAAAATGTGCCCATTTGTCATATATGCTGGAAATAACTACTTGTTTTCAATTTTCTTTTGGCTCATTTTCACTGTATATTTTCCAATGCATAAATTTTAATTTTGATCTCTTTCTCTTTCCATAATCTTTCTAAGGTGGTTTCTATTTGTATACAGAAAAGACTATAATTGGAGTTGATTATTTTCAGAACAATCCACCTTCCAATGCTTTTACTTCCAGAGTTTCCAGAGTCACCTTACTTTAGATAACTCTATAATAATAAATATTTGGCAATATGCTTTCCAACTTAATTTGTCTTTTTAATTAAATTTCTCATTATGCCTGTTCTTTTTGAGGCCTGAAAATGTGTTGTTATTCATTCCTTTATTATTGAGATTATAATTGTCATATAACATGTAAATTTAAGGTGTACATTGTGATTATTTAGTACACTTACACATTT
Organism: Saccopteryx leptura; assembly: GCF_036850995.1. Classification (NCBI taxonomy): domain Eukaryota; kingdom Metazoa; phylum Chordata; class Mammalia; order Chiroptera; family Emballonuridae; genus Saccopteryx; species Saccopteryx leptura. The sequence continues at coordinate 138,140,231 of NC_089503.1, forward strand.
GATATGATTACCCCAGCAGGGATAGCTAACATTTTCATTACTTCACATAATTCCCATTTCTTTTTTGTGGTAAGAATATTTAAGAAATACTTCCTTAGCAACTTTCAAGATTATAATACAGTATTGCCAACTATAGTCACTACTTTGTACATTAGATTCCCCATAACTTACTCATCTTGTATCTGAAAATGTATCCTCATTTCTTCCACACACACATCCCCCCTCACCCGGTGCTGGCAACCACCATTTGAAATTTGTTTCTACTAGTTTGGTTTTTTTAAGATTCCATATATAACTGATGTTATTCAGTACTTGTTTCCTTCTTTTTTTTTATTTTAGTAAGAGGAGGGGAGGCAGAGACAGACTCCTGCATGTACCTCAACCTGGATCCACTCAGTAAGCCCACTAGGAGACAATGCTCTGCCCATCTGGGGCTCTTGCTCTGTTGCAACCAGAATCATTTTAGTGCCTGAGGTGGGGGCCATGGAGCCATCTTCAGCACCCAGTGCCAACTCGCTCTAATTGAGCCTTGACTGCAGGAGGGGAGGAGAAGAGAGAGAGAGAGAAGCGAAAGGAGGAGGGGTAAAGAAGCAGATGGGTGCTTCTCCTGTGTGCCGGCCTGGGAATCAAACCTGGGACATCCACCCACTGAGCTGAAGCTCTACTAGTGAGCCAACCAGCCAGGGCCAGTATTTTTCTTTTTCTGACTTATTTCTGTAATAATGCCCTCACAGTCTATCCATATTGTCACCAGTGGCAACAATATTCATTCTCATGGCTGAATAATATCTATATATCTGTATCTATTTCTATCTCTATCTGGATCTATGTGTGTTGTGTATATCAAGTTAGTTAACACACCCATAACCCCACAGAATTACATTTTGTGTGGGTGTGGCTGTTGACAACATTTAAGACCCACTTCCATGGTGTGAAATGCAGGCTTCCCTGCATTTCATGGCACTATTTATATTATTGGTCTGATGACAACTTCTCATCTACCTATTACTCTTCCCTAGAATTTTAGTTCCACAAGCCCCAAAGGCAGCAAGTTTATCTAATTCATTTATTTAAAAGAGAGGTAAAAAATTGATGCCAGGGTAGTGGTCCAGCTAAACCATTTGAGTAAGTGTCTTTGAACCACATTAGGGAACAATCTGAAGTCAGTTGCTGATGAATAGTCAGCAGTCTAATTGGGAAAAAAGAAATTCAGAAAAAAAAAGAGAGAGGAAGTAAACCCTTGTGTATCTTCATTGTAACTATCAACTTTTTCTTGTCAAACCAGGGAGAAGAACAGTGACATGAAATTCTTCTTAGATATGGGATACTAAGAAAAATATGATGTTTGAATGGCTAAAAGTTACTCCAGTTAGAGATATTGCTCTTATAAAATTAAGATCTGATTATCATAATTTAATACCGCTAGTAATATCCTGTTAGTAAATATGGTAATCTGTACAGCTTCTTGGTTTGGAATATATTCATAAACTGAAAACACCTGCATATAAGAAATATGAATGGTATTTTGTTACATGTTTAGAATTCAAACTCTTGGGAAGTGTTTCATCTGGAGATGAGAAATGGATGCAATCACAGTTTGATGACCCTTCCTTCACAATGGGCCTCCCCACCTTTCTGCCTCCCTTAGTCACCATTGTTTGGCCTTGCCTTTCTCTCAAGGTTTGATAATAAGAAAACTCTACCAGGGGTCTCAAACTCGCGGCCTGCGGGCCGCATGCGGCCCGCCGAACAATTTTGTGCGGCCCACAGACTAATCCACGAAGTTCAAAATATTTTGGATAAAATTAAGTAAGCCTAGGAGATTAGTCTGCGGGCCGCACAAAATTGTTCGGGGATTAGTCTGCGGGCCGCACAAAATTGTTCGGCGGGCCGCATGCGGCCCGCAGGCCGCAAGTTTGAGACCCCTGCAAGACGCTGTAATGGGGGCAGGTTGAATAGGCATACCTGTGAGAAATGGTTGTGAAGGGAGATCACCTGTTAGTTGGAATGGAAAGGTGCCAAATGAAAAGGCCCTGTACAGGGGTTGTTGCTGTCACCATATAGAGCCATTGCTCAGGCAGCTTGGAGCCAGACCAGTACAGCTGAGAGGAGGCGAGCCACTGGAAGCCCACTGGGAAGCACCGTCATGGTCTTATTCATTCTCCTTTTGTTTTGAGGGAAGCTTTTTCATGGTCTTCTTTCAGAACCTCCTCTTTCTCTAAGAAAAGATTTTTTTTTTTTCAAATGTAACATATTGATAGTTCCCCATTGTGGCTGCTCAAAAAATTGATTTAATTTTTGTTGGTTTTGAGCTGGTTTCAATGAGTATATTCAGCACACTCAGCCCAATAACTGCTATTTAAGGAAGCATCCCCTCATCTTACATCCACCATGAGGTCTACTGTAATCCTGAATTGTTCAATCCTGGGACTTCTTACTTCTTAAAATATCTGTTATATCTTTCCCTTTCTTATTGAAACTCTCTGCCTGCTTCCTTTTCACTTCATTTGTCTCTATTTTAAAAGAAATTTTGTGTTTCTCTTTTTTTTTTTAATTCAAATATATTTATTTGTTCCTCTTTCTCTTCTTCCTTTACATCCTGGATGCAAAGACTTTGGGAGAAGAGAGAAATATTTCTGTCTCAGATGAGAGAGAAAATTGCAATTTAAAAAAAAAGAATCTTTTTTTTGTATGCTGGTCCAATCAGAGCGTCCTTGTGAAAGAGGAATGACTGTTTTGGGGAGAGGGGACACGTGTACTCATTTTCCCCGGGAAGCAGGTTGAGGGAGTCACATATGCTTATACATTAAACTTCTTCCTCAGGGCTCGGAGCTTCACAGGTTAATGAACACTAGTGGGAGTGGTAGGTAGAAAGATAGTGATGGGATGAGCAGCAGTACGGGAAGTGGGAGCATGATTTAGATAACTTCTCTGGGAAATATAATTGTACCCACAGTCTATGACTAAGCAGAACAGAAGCTCTGGCAAATGTGTGTTCGGATGATGTCTGAACATGAGCATGATTGCCAGCATTGATGTGGCACTGTGTAACGCTACCACAGAGCTACTACTGCCATCTCAGTAGGCAAATCTGTGTACTGGTGAGAGGGGCAGGGGCCAAGATCGGATTTCTATGCGGGGAAGGTTCTTTCTTATGGAGATTTCAGAGCATTTGGAAGTGATGAAGATGGTAGCATTTGGCAAGGCTGGAGGCTCTCTCTTTCTTTTTTTTTTTTTAAATTTATTTATTTTTTAATTATTCATTTTAGAGAGGAGAGGGAGAGACAGAGAGAGAGAGAGAGAGAGGAGAGACAGAGAGAGAGAAAAGGGGGGGAGGAGCTGGAAGCATCAACTCCCATATGTGCCTTGACCAGGCAAGCCCAGGGTTTTGAACCGGCAACCTCAGCATTTCCAGGTCGACGCTTTATCCCACTGCACCACCACAGGTCAGGCCTCTCTCTTTCAATACAGAAGCATTCCAGGAGGTGATCCTGAAAGTGGGCTGCTCTTAGCAACAGAAAAGGGTGTCATGCAAGGAACAGGGAGCACAAGCCTCAATTAAAAGTCATCTGGTGAGATGTTATTCTCTGAGTGGTCCCCAGTCTCAACAGACCCTGTGCCAACAGACATGCTGGTTCTCAGGAATGACTCACGTTTCATGTTTTCCCAGAGTGTAGACTCATTTACAAGAGTTACAAAAGTGAGACATGGTGGCATAGAGCTTTATGCTTCTACATATTACCCCCCACCCTTTTCGGTTTTGTCCTTATCTAGTTAGTCTTGGAAAGTGAAGAGGGGGTGGGCCAGAGCGTGGAACAGCACGGGCACTTTGCACCAGAAATGTTTACATCTTCCTCATACAGATCACCAACTGAAGATCTGTTTGGATCCTTTAGTCCTTATGTAGCAGTGATTTGAAAGGACAGTGGTATTAAACCATGCCTTTATAATAGGAGGGGTATGTGTGTGTACGTGTGTGTGTGTATATGCATTTGTATGCATAACATGTGTGAATGTGTGTGCATGTGCATGTTGTAGGGCAGGGGTCGGGAACCTTTTTGGCTGAGAGAGCCACAAACATCACATATTTTAAAATGTAATTCTGTGAGAGCCATATAATGACCCGTGTATGTTACGCATTATCCAATAAAAATTTGGTGTTGTCCCAAAGGACAGCTATAACCAGCCACCCGCAACCATGAACATGAGCAGTAGGAAATGAGTGGATTGTAATATATGAGAATGTTTTATATTTTTAACGTTATTATTATTTTTTTTATTAAAGATTTGTCTGTGAGCCAGATGCAGCCATCAAAAGAGCCACATCTGGCTTACGAGCCATAGGTTCCCGACCCCTGTTGTAGGGGTTCAAACTATTGATCCTGAGGCCTTTCCCCAGATCTGTTAAGTCAGAATCACTATCAGTGAGGGCTGGGCATTTGTATTTTAATATCTGGACAAGGAGAGCAGGGGCATCCTGATTGTCAGGTTATTAGCATTTGCAGGACAAATGCTGAGCATGATGGAAGTTCAACAAGCTGCATGCTCTCTGTCTGACAGTTTGCTAGCGGCATGAAAAATGTAATTCCAATGCAGTTGTAGACCACAAATTCCTTAAAATGACAGGTAAATCTCGGCAGACTGTAGAAAGCAACACTGTTTGACAATCAGTGCTTTACAGGCATCTTGATAAATCAAAGCAGCTGCTTCTGCTTCTTAGAGCAGACCTCTAGGCCAGTGGTTCTCAAACCTGAGCGTTCATCAGAATCATCTGAAAGGCTTGTTAAAACACAGGTTGCTGAGAGCCCCCCGCCCCCGCCCAGAGTTTCTGATTTAGTAGATCTTAAGAGAAGCCCTAGAATTTCCATTGCTAGCAGCCTCCCAGGTGCTGCTGATGCTGGTCTAGCAGCTACACTTTGAAAGACACTGCTTTAAGGAATAGTTCAGGAGAGGTGTACTTTTCAATCAGAGTTTGTTGTTCACATATTTAGTCAGGTCCATCTCTTAATACAATGATTAAGTTCCTTCTTAACAGTTATGGGTTATTAAAATGATGCCAATATAGAAATAGGGAGCCGGGGGCTACAGACCTGGGAAGCTTCAGTGATCAGAAAGGGACTGGATGTCTTTCCCAAAGTCCCTTTGTAAGTCAGCTTTTCAGAGCGCAGTGTTTTCCCCCCAAAGGAGCAATGCCTTTTTTGGGTGCTAGGATGCTTAGCAAATCTTTGAAGTATTTTCAAATAATAGAACCAGTGTGCTAGTTTTCAAATTATATGTATCAATTAGTTACTCAGTTTTATTATATTTAATTCTTCCCTTTTGCAATGCAAAACTTATTTTTATATAGGTTGTTGGAGACTTATCTCTGAGCTCAAGGAGATTTGCCCCAGTCTGTACATAGCTTGTTATATAGATATTCCTGGTCATGGATAAACTCAGTTCTACGTGGGAACTTGTCATTCACATTTTAAGTTAGAAGTGATTATCTTTGAAACATGATTTCAACAAAGGCTCCCTTCCCCCTTCCCCGTCTCTTTTGAGGCTAACGGAAAGAGCAATATATGCTTAAATTAGAAAGCCTGATATTGATAACTGAATATTTGAGAATAGTCACCTGCAAACATTTTTTGGGGGCAAGAAGGGTTTCAATTATTTCAACATCTTTAAAATCTACTATTTATTTGTTTTCAATTTCTTTTGCACCAGTGTTGACTTTTTATAATTTACAATTAACTTATCCATTTAATCTTGGACATCATCTTAATTAGAGTATATATAGTTGACTATTGTTGGAGGAGGTAATTGAGAGGACATGACTGCCAGTTGACCAGTGAGCAGGACCCAGGCCGTAGGAGGCTCCTCACCCCTGTCCTCCCGTCCTTACAATGTACATTCTGCCCACAGTGGGGCCATTTTCACAGTTTCAAGGATGCAGTCTTGAAAGAGTAGAGTGTTATTGAGACCACCTGGACTGAATACGTGACTGACCCCAATTAAGGCCTCTATATAAACTCTTAAGCTTGTGGTGGGCGGTGCTAAGATGTATTCATTTGCATCGAACCTAGAGAAGACTCCTATGTAAGTCTGTTTTTTTAAAGCTGCCACCTACCAATTGCAGTTTTTCCTTACTCTCTCTATATGGGGCCAGTTTCAGATTTCATGGAGGAATTCCTGAGGAGTGCAACCCAACAGCTGGTGAGCCAGTAAGTAAACCAAAATGGATCTTGGGAAAAAGGCATCTTTTGGGGAAATCCCAGATTGGCCATCGACCTCTGTGTGGGAGAGGCGACCCGTGTGTTAGATGCTTATGGACTGCCATGAGCGTATGAGGACGCCCCCCACCCCAAATGCTAGCTGGTCTAATACTCATGTTTGAGGAACTGCATAGCACACTGCAGCAGGAAGGGAAGCGAGTGGCCGCTGCCCTGGGCCGGCGCCCACTGAGGGCAGCTCACTGTCCATCAGCGCCTAACCAGAGGCTGCAGCCTGAGTTAGAAAGTTGGAAGAAGAGCTGAGGTTAGAGAAGAACATGTGATTCTCCACTCCACTAGCTTCGGGGCTGGCAGACAGGTGGGAGAGCAGAACAAGAAGCTAGAGACCTTAACGTGCCATTTTCCAAAGCTAGGAGGACACAATGATTGCAGGATTAAGGTCTTGAGTGCTTGTGACAAGGCCTGAATGGATGCTGAGAGATGGAGTTGCTGGTAGAATAAGGAGAGCCTGGAGGAGGATGCTGTGGTAATTGACTGTGAAACTGATGAAACACCTCATGTTTTTACCCCTACCACAAAGGAGAGCAAAAAACACAGTGACAGCAACCCTAGCCAGCAGGTAGCCCCCATATCAGGAAAGGCTTATGAAGAGATGATATATTCCTGCTGAGTTTATTGATATAACTGCAAAGATTCAATGAAAGGCCAGGGAAAGTATCCAGGCCTGGTTATGCCAGTGTAGGATACAGAGGGTGATGGTGGTTTTCTGACTGGGCAGGAGATAGAGAAAATGAATGACATCACTACACACTTGGATCTCCAGCAATGCTTTGAGGAATTTAGGCACTACTCCCTTATTGATTGGATTGTTCTAGTCTGCAGGGAGATTGGCCCAATGAGGGGGAGCTCGCTTGGTGTGGGACCCTGAAAATCTATAGAGAAGGTACTACAAATTTTTAGGGAATTGAAAATAAGACAGACCATCTATACCCCTGTCTTTAAAGGCACCGACGAGGCTGCATTCACTGCAAGCACGAAAGCCAGGGCACTCCAGTCTGCCCCCGCACCTGGCGTGGGATTCCGATATCCACACTGAGCCAAATTGTGAGACAAGACATTTATGATACTAGGTAATCGGTTCCTGATTTGAGGAAAAGTGACAAATCCTGGGAGTTGATAGAAACTATGGGAAAAACCTGAGCCGGAGAGGGAACTTGAAAGCCAAAAGGCTACCCCGTTTGGCTGTAAGGGTGCAATAAAAGGAACCGGGAAACAAATGTGGTTTGACTTCATTGTTACCAGGACCTCACCTAAAAAATAGACTGACAATCCAATGCTATGTTGGTTGGCCTAGGAGCAGCCTTAAGATCTTCACAATAGTTCGCTCCCACCCCACATACACCTACCTCCCCTGAGGCCCGGCCTCAGGGATACAGTGCTATTTGAGAAGGGTGCTTCCCATACTCCAATATATAGAATGCAAGTCAAGATTGCCCCCAGGTGTGAGCTATTGGAGGCCTAATGCTTTTCCCTGGTATAAACTAGAGGTTGACTCTGGTTGGTGGTGGAGCTGAGTGTGCTGTTCTAATGCATGAGAACCCTCAGAAGTTTTCTGGTCCCCTCAGTGCCATTGAGAGTTACGGAGAACAAATGGCTATGGTCAGGGAGGTGCTTTTGACACTGCAAACTGGGCATTCTCCCTCGTGAGAATATGAGTTTTTTGTCTCTCCAGTACCAGAGAACATATGGGGCATTGATATCCTACAGGATCAAAGTCTCTACACCTCTATTGGTGAGTTCTGCCTACTGGTTAGAGTAATTAAACCAGTGCTGAAGGAAAACACCAACTGATAACCAGTAAGTCTACTGCCCTGAAAAAAAAAAGATTGATAAAATGCAAGCCTATTTAACCCGTAAGAACATGAAGAGTGATGCAAGCCTTTGTAGGGACCTGGAGGTTTTGGTGGACTTCCCCATCGGCACAGTGACTTGGTTCCTTATATCCCCTGGTAAAGAAAGTGCGCTAAGGGGTCGAGGATCAGAGCAGCAGCCACCTTTGAGAAGACAGAAATACTAGTGAAGCAGAGTAAAACGCTGGGCACCTCCCATTCAGAGCTGCCATTTGAATTAGATGTGTCTGTGACTCCCAAAGGGATGGGTTGAGCACTATGGCAGAGACAACAGAAGGAGAGTGTACCCCCAGGAATTTGGTCCCAGTGCTGGACGGGAACAGAAACCTAATATATACCCCTACAGTCATCTAATGCGGACAGGTTCTACCTAATAGCCTTATCAGAGTTGCAAATAAATACATTTTTTGGCTACCTAACCTGCTGAAGTGGAGACAGGGGGTATTCTTCAACCTCTGTAGTTCAATGTTTGGGTCTTTAAAATTATTGTAGTAACATTTCTGCTGTAGTGTTTTTGCTCAAGTATTAATCTGGAGTAATTTTTATTGCATGAATAAATTGTAATATGGAGAGCCTATCATTTCTTTTTCTTTTTTTCTTTTACTGCTTAATAGGACAGAAGAAACATTTGGAGACAATGTACTGGTTTTAACTTGGATAGAAAATGAAAACCATGCTTATTTTATATGTAATATAGTCAAGATTTATATAAATGCAATAAACTTGGCCAATTACTGAATATCTACTATGTAGCAGGCATTGTGCTATGTGTAAGGTCAAATACAATTGAAAATAAGAGGCTTAATCCTCCCTATTGAAAATAAGAGACTTTGCCCTTCTTTTTCTTAGAGTATATAATTTAGAGAACTTGTAATTGTATGTAAATCTTTTTAAAAGTGAAATAAACCTCTTGCCATCTTTAAGACCCAAGAATGCCTTTCTCAAGCACCTGGGAGCCATTTCTTTACAATGGAATCATCCAGAAAGATGGTGCCTCATCTCCTAGTTTCTGTGGGACAGTAGGATCTTAACTGCAGTGGGTTCATTGCTCCAGGTTGTAAAACTTTATGACTCCTGTCGTAAAGATAGGAGAAGTTTACTTTTCTCTGGACTAAGAATAATTAGCAACCACAGATGGCTACCTCAATTGCCAGGTACGTTTAGGATGAACTATACGTGACAAATGGTGCTGTCAAGTCATCTTACTTGAGGATAGGTTATTGTTCATCTTGAGAATCTGTGTAATGGGTTGTATCTGCTTGGTTGTATCTATCTAAAAGGGTAAGATTTTTTTTTTCTGTTTTTGCCACCCCTTAGTAGACTAACTGATGCACATCACTTTCTTAATGTTTATTCAGTAATAAAACTTTCTATTCTACTCTTGTGAGACATTTTCTGGATTGGTAGAGGTTTAGTTTCTCATTATATTTCTCCAGTACATATTGGCTCTTTTTACATGTGCTATGTAGTCTAACCCTCTGAGACATGCATGTTTATGTCAATGTTTTAGAATAGGAAGCTTGGGTTCAGAGAAATTGACTTACCAAATGTCCTATAACTTGTAAATGAAGACTAGGATTTAAACCTAATTTTCTCTGGCTCCACACTTTCATTTCATTGCACCACATTTCTCACAAATGGACAAATTATTTATTTACATGTTGCCATACTTTATTCCATAACATCGACTTGTTATTGTTGTTGACATGAGAATTGCCAAGGTTTACTTGCTAAATTTGTTCAACTGACATTGTGGCCAGGTCTCTGTATGAAGGTACATCTATCTCTCCATTGATGCCTGGAGTGATCACTGTGGTAATACCAATGGTCGGATTCAAATAATTTAACAACCAGTTCTTTGCCCTCATGACCGTTTTAAGTATAAAAAAGATATCCTAAAAAGCAGTTTATTATTTCATGCATTTAATACTTAAGAACAATAAAAGAGGTACACAAAACTAGATTATTTATAAGAAAGTTTTAAAATATTAATGAATATTAAATAATACCTGACAAAAACAATAAAACTGTTATTTAAGGTATTTCCAAAGACATCTTATCACCCTTGGTTGTGTGGCACTTTTTCTCATTTACATTATATCATATATTTTTTTACTGAAGTAAAAAACACGAGGGAATTAAAATGTACTATTTCATCAAAGGTATAATGAGTTTTATGAAATGAATAAATATTACAAGTATAGTTCCATCAAATTTTTTTCACCTGTGGACGGAATGACCATTACTGCAGGTGCATAGGATATGCTATTGCATGGATGGATGTTAAAAAAAGAGTAAGGAGCCTGACCTGTGGTGGCGCAGTGGATAAAGCATTGACCTGGAATGCTGGGGTTGCCGGTTCAAAACCCTGGGCTTGCCTGGTCAAGGCACATATGGGAGTTGAAGCTTCCTGCTCCCCCCCTCAATCTCTCTCTCTCTCTCTCTCTCTCTCTCTCTCCTCTAAAATGAATAAATAAAAAAAAAATAATTTAAAAAAAAAGAGTAAGGAATGTAAATTTGTCATTTCCATATTGAATGGCTGCCCAGGCACCCACCTTAGAGAGAGCCCTGATTACAAGTGCCATTTTAACAACCAGTTTGTCAACCTTAACAAAAAGTTAGGTATTGGTTCTGCCAACCAGTGCGAACTGACTGAATCCCACCACTGGATAATACTCCAGGATAATACTGTATCTGGTAGTGACTAGTATACTTATTTTCAAAAGAGTGAATTCCAGCTTTTACCTAACACCCATGCCAGCCACAAACATCTAAAATACTACCTGTAAAAAATATCTTTTCTCAATTAAAAATAAAAATACCCCCTCTTAACCTATTTTAGCAATTTAAACCAAAATTGATTACCTGTTTGTTTGTTTTTGCCTCAAGTTCACCATTCAAATATTGATATCACATTGGAAGTACTCACAAAAATTAAATAGCATTTTCTGACTAAAGATATCCTTGTAAGAACTAAACACAGATGTTTATGGAGACATAACATTGTTAAATTATATATAATTGATTTTAAATTACACATAATTGATTTTAAATGATTATGCTAGTACCTACATTTTTATATTTTATATTTCTCCTTGTGAATTTCTCTTTATGAAACAAAACTGTTTTTCAAAGATCTGTGTCCTTAGGTTCATGCAAATTCAGGATGTTGAAATGGGTCAGTTGCTTCCTACAGTTATCAAAAAAGTTCAAAGAGAGAGGTGACCTGTTAGAACCAGCTATTTTACAGATGGAGGTGGGAAAGACATCAGCACATGAGGCACTTGTCTCGGGTGAGGTCCACACAAGGTGTACGGACAAGGGAAATTTGTTCTCAGTCAAGAGGGAGGGATCAATTCCTACTGGCCTGGGAGTTCAAATGTCTGATTCCTTCCTACGAATGCCTCTTTCCCAGGTATTGGGGTCCCACTCTTTCTCTATTAGAACCTTGGCTGTGAGTTCAGTCTCCTTACAGGTGTACTACCAGAACCACTGAAGCTCGAGTCTGCTTTTCGCCACACTTGGACCTGCAGAGCCTTAAATGCTGCCAGAGAGGCTTTCTGACTTGGACCATATGCCTTGAATTGAGTTAAATAACCCAAACCTATCCTTTTTCTTTTTAAAGGACTCTAAAAGCAATTATCCAAAGGCAGCCAGTCCTATGAAGCTTATAATTACCCGTGACCTCAAATCTTTCAAGGGCTATCCCTACCACACAAGCCAATGCTTCGTTTCCACCGTTACTCGTCCCAAACCACCTCGGGTTAGAGTTGTTGTAATTGTGATGCTATTGCATCCAGCTGTGATCTCCACCCCACCTGCCAATAGCACTGGGGTGCCTGTTACCAGTTGACCTGTGGATTGCTCAGAACAACCAAGGATCCTAAACTGAGGACTCTCCCAACCTGAGGATCTCCTGTCTAGGGCCACTCCCAAGACCAGCTGTCTTAGTCCGGGTGCCCCCATAAAGCAGAACCTGAGACAAAGGCTGGCTTACGGACAGCTTACTTTAGAATGAGATTCCAGTGTTGGGGGACTGGGAGAAATAACTCAGTAAAGCCTATCTCAAGTGGCATTATTGGGCCGGTTACCATTGTGAGAAACCAAGGCTCAGTTCTGTCAGGAACTCTGAAAATTAATTTCACCTCAAAATTTTTCATTCAAAAAATGAAAGAGGTCAATATTTACGCAAGAGCCCCTCTGTCATCTGTTGTTGCTGTAACAAATTGCCACAAACTAGCAGCTTAAAACAATGCTCATTAACTCACAGTCTGTAGGCCAGAAATCAAGGTGTTGGCAGGGCTGTGTTCTTCTCTGGGGATGCGAGGGAAGTACATTTTGTTTGTTCAGGTTGCTGGCAGGATTCAGTTTTTGCCTTTTATTATGTTCAGAGGATCCACATTTCCACCCAATATCATTTTCCTATATCCTGAAGCCTTCCTTTAGCATTTCCTGTGTGCCATTTATACTGGCAATGATTGTTTTAGTTTCCTTTTATCTGAAATGTCTTTAATTGCCTTCATTCTGGAAGGGAAATATCCTGAACACCTAGTAAAAATATATCCTAAAACCCTCGTTAGACATTAAAGAAAAATCATTTCCAGCAGTATAAAGAGATGTTCTCACTCTTAGGATTTCTGATGAGACATCAGCCATTCATTGGATCAATGGTCCCTGAATGTAATTTTTTTTTCTTACTGCTTTCAACAGCCCCATTCTTTCTTCTTTTTCTGGTCCTAATATATATGTATATTAGACCATATGATATCATCTAATCAGTTCTTTTTTCCCCCCTCAATCTTTTATCTCTCTGTCTTTGCCTCAGACAATTTTCTCTTTCTTTACTGATATTTCCATTGACCAAAGAACATTTTGTTTTACTTACTTGGTGATAACTATAAGAGTGATTTTAAAATCCTTATATTTTAGTTCCAGCATTTGTTCCTCTCTGGGTCAAAGTTGATTGATTTTCTTCTACCCTGACAATACATTCTATTTCTTGGTTTTTCGTATGTTGGATGATTCTGGATTATATTAGAAAGTTATAAATGATAAGCTGTAGAGATTCTGAATTCTATTATTTTTCTGTGTTATTTCCTTTTCCAGCAGGTAATTGGCTTGGCTACATCGGAACTACAGGCTCTGCTGCTTTGGGCACCAGATCTGGTCTTAATTCATATCTTTTTTCTTTAATTCAGCTTTGAGTCTATTCTGCTTTGAGCATGTTCAGGATCATTTGGAAATAAGGGTAGATGACTTTGGGGATTCCTCTGTATTTTCTATTACTTCAGCACTCCTAGGATTTCTTCAGTGTTTGACAATGTCTGCCTTCACTTTTCTGATCCCCAGAGCATCAAGAGTACCAGTTTCTCCACGTGAGCTCCTCTCATGACTGTGTGTACCATGGTGCTGCACTTGTCCCTGGGTAAAGGCCATGAAAGGTGGGGACTACTTGTCGATGGAGCTCACCACCTTCCACACTCCAAGTGTGTGTATAATTCCCATTGGTTCTGTTTTGTTCACCCTCTACTATCTCCAGATCCTTCATAATGTCCTGGTTATATAGTTGTTTTCTGCAGAGAGGTCTGGTAGACTAAGCAGACTTTGAAGTAGAAGTTCCAATATAATCTGGGCCTGGGCTATAAAGGACACAGTGGTCATCATTTGCTTCCCTTTTATTTGCCTCCTGGGAAGAAGCATTCTCAGGGGCACAGGCTCTTCACACACCTTGTAATCCCTCTATGCAGAAGTGACACAGACACCAAATGCCAGTGGGTTTACTCTTGAGATTGAGGCAAAAATTTTTTTTTTTTAAATAAATTTTTATTAATGGTAATGGGATGACATTAATAAATCAGGGTACATATATTCAAAGAAAACATGTCTAGGTTATTTTGTCATTAAATTATGTTGCATACCCTCGCCCAAAGTCAGATTGTCCTTCGCCACCCTCTATCTAGTTCTCTGTGCCCCACCCCCCTCCCCCTAACTCTCCCCCCTGTCCTCCCTCCCCCCCACCCCTGGTAACCACCACACTCTTGTCCATGTCTCTTAGTCTCATTTTTATGTTCCACCAATGTATGGAATCATGTAGTTCTTGTTTTTTTCTGATTTACTTATTTCACTCCTTATAATGTTATCAAGATCCCACCATTTTGCTGTAAATGATCTGATGTCATCATTTCTTATGGCTGAGTAGTATTCCATAGTGTATATGTGCCACATGATCTTTATCCAGTCTTCTATTGAAGGGCTTTTTGGTTGTTTCCATGTCTTGGCCACTGTGAACAGTGCTGCAATGAACATGGGGCTACATGTGTCTTCACGTATCAATGTTTCTGAGGTTTTGGGGTATATACCCAGTAGAGGGATTGCTGGGTCATAAGGTAGTTCTATTTGCAGTTTTTTGAGGATCCACCATACTTTCCTCCATAATGGTTGTACTACTTTACAGTCCCACCAACAGTGAATGAGGGTTCCTTTTTCTCCACAGCCTACTCCAACATTTCTATTACCCGTCTTGTTGATAATAGCTAATCTAACAGGGGTGAGGTGGTATCTCATTGTAGTTTTGATTTGCATTTCCCTAATAACTAATGAAGCTGAGCATCTTTTCATATATCTGTTGGCCATTTGTATCTCTTCCTGGGAGAAGTGTCTATTCATGTCCTCTTCCCATTTTTTTATTGGATTGTTTGTTTGTTTGTTGTTGAGTTTTATGAGTTCTTTGTAAATTTTGGATATTAGGCCCTTATCTGAGCTGTTGTTTGAAAATATCATTTCCCATTTAGTTGGCTGTCTGTTTATTTTTATATCAGTTTCTCTTGCTGAGCAAAAACTTTTTATTCTGATGTAGTCCCATTCATTTATCTTTGCCTTCACTTCTCTTGCCATTGGAGTCAAGTTCATAAAATGTTCTTTAAAACCCAGGTCCATGAGTTGAGTACCTATGTCTTCTTCTATGTACTTTATTGTTTCAGGTCTTATATTTAGGTCTTTGATCCATTTTGAATTAATTTTAGTACACGGGGACAGGCTGTAGTCGAGTTTCATTCTTTTGCATGTGGCTTTCCAGTTTTCCCAGCACCATTTGTTGAAGAGGCTTTCTTTTCTCCATTGTGTGTTGTTGGCCCCTTTATCAAAGATTATTTGACCATATATATGTGGTTTTATTTCTGGGCTTTCTATTCTGTTCCATTGGTCTGAGTGTCTATTTTTCTGTCAATACCATGCTGTTTTGATTATCGTGGCCCTATAATATAGTTTAAAGTCAGGTATTGTAATGCCCCCAGCTTCATTCTTTTTCCTTAGGATTGTTTTGGCTATTCGGGGTTTTTTATAGTTCCATATAAATCTGATGATTTTTTGTTCCATTTCTTTAAAAAATCTCATAGGGATTTTGATGGGAATTGCATTAAATTTGTATATTGCTTTGGGTAATATGGCCATTTTGATTATATTTATTCTTCCTATCCAAGAACAAGGAATATTTTTCCATCTCATTGTATCTTTTTCAATTTCCCTTAACAATGCTTTGTAATTTTCATTATATAGGTCCTTTACATTCTTTGTTATGTTTATTCCTAGGTATTTTATTTTTTTTGTTGCAATCATGAAGGGGATTATTTTTTTGAGTTCGTTTTCTAATATTTCATTGTTGGCATAGAGAAAGGCTATGGACTTCTGTATGTTAATTTTGTATCCTGCGACCTTACTGTATTGGTTTATTGTTTCTAATAATCTTTTTGTGGAGTCCTTCGGGTTTTCGATGTATAGGATCATATCATCAGCAAAAAGTGATACCTTTACTTCTTCTTTTCCGATATGGATGCCTTTTATTTCTTTGTCTTGTCTGATTGCTCTGGCCAGAACTTCTAGCACCACGTTAAATAAGAGTGGAGAGAGTGGACAACCCTGTCTTGTTCCTGATTTAAGGTAGAAAGTCCTCAGTTTTATGCCGTTTAAAATGATGTTGGCTGATGGTTTATCATATATGGCCTTTATCATGTTGAGATATTTTCCTACTATACCCATTTTGTTGAGAGTCTTAAACATAAAATTGTGTTGTATTTTATCAAAAGACTTTTCTGCATCTATTGATAAGATCATGTGGTTTTTGTTCTTTGTTTTGTTGATATGGTGTATTACGTTAACCGTTTTGCGTATGTTGAACCATCCTTGAGATTCTGGGATGAATCCCACTTGATCATGATGTATTATTTTTTTAATATGTTGCTGTATTCGGTTTGCCAGTATTTTGTTTAGAATTTTAGCATCTGTGTTCATTAGAGATATTGGTCTGTAGTTTTCTTTCTTTGTGCCATCCTTGCCAGGTTTTGGTATGAGGGTTATGTTGGCCTCATAAAATGTGTTTGGAAGTATTGCTTCTTCTTCAATTTTTTGGAAGACTTTGAGTAGAATAGGAACCAAGTCTTCTTTGAATGTTTGATAGAATTCACTAGTATAACCGTCTGGGCCTGGACTTTTATTTTTGGGGAGGTTTTTAATAGTTTTTTCTATTTCCTCCCTGCTGATTGGTCTGTTTAGGCTTTCTGCTTCTTCATGACTCAGTCTAGGAAGGTTGTATTGTTCTAGGAATTTATCCATTTCTTCTAGATTGTTGTATTTGGTGGCATATAATTTTTCATAGTATTCTACAATAATTCTTTGTATATCTATGATGTCTGTGGTGATCTCTCCTCTTTCATTTTGGATTTTATTTATTTGAGTCCTGTGCCTTTTTTCCTTGGCGAGTCTTGCCAAGGGTTTGTCAATTTTGTTGATCTTTTCAAAGAACCAGCTCCTTGTTTTATTGATTTTTTCTATAGTTTTTCTGTTCTCTATTTCATTTATTTCTGCTCTGATTTTTATTATCTCCTTTCTTCGGCTGGTTTTGGGTTGTCTTTGTTCTTCTTTTTCTAGTTCCTTAAGGTGTGAAGTTAAGTGGTTTACTTCGGCTCTCTCTTGTTTGTTCATATAGGCCTGAAGTGATATGAACTTTCTTCTTATTACTGCTTTTGCTGCATCCCAGAGATTCTGATATGTCGTATTTTCATTTTCATTTGTCTGTATATATCTTTTGATCTCTGCGCTTATTTCTTCTTTGACCCATTCATTTTTTAGAAGTATGTTGTTTAGTTTCCACATTTTTGTGGGTTTTTCCCCCTCTTTTTGCAGTTGAATTCTAGTTTCAAGGCTTTATGATCAGAGAATATGCTTGGTACAATTTCAATTTTTCTAAATTTGCTGATATTGTCTTTGTGGCCCAACATGTGGTCAATTCTTGAGAATGTTCCATGTACACTAGAGAAAAATGTATACTCTGTCGCTTTGGGATGAAGTGTCCTGTAGATGTCTATCATATCCAGGTGTTCTAGTATTTCGTTTAAGGCCACTATCTCTTTATTGATTCTCTGTTTGGATGACCGATCTAGAGCCGTCAGCGGAGTATTGAGGTCTCCAAGTATGATTGTATTTTTGTTAGTTTTTGTTTTAAGGTCAATAAGTAGCTGTCTTATATATTTTGGTGCTCCTTGGTTTGGTGCATATATATTAAGGATTGTTATGTCTTCTTGATTCAGTGTCCCCTTAATCATTATGAAATGACCATTTTTGTCTCTGAGTACTTTTTCTGTCTTGTAGTCAGCATTATCAGATATGAGTATTGCTACACCTGCTTTTTTTGGGTGTTGTTTGCTTGGAGTATTGTTTTCCAGCCTTTCACTTTGAATTTGTTTTTATCCTTGTTGCTTAGATGTGTTTCTTGTAGGCAGCATATAGTTGGATTTTCTTTTTTAATCCATTCTGCTACTCTGTGTCTTTATTGGAGAGTTTAATCCATTTACATTTAGTGTAATTATTGACACTTGTGGGTTCCCTACTGCCATTTTATAAATTGCTTTCTGTTAGTTTTGTATCTAGTTTGATTCTTCTCTTTTGTTTTTCTATCATTTGTTTTTGTTTGTTTGTGTTCCATACTTCTTTCCTCTGTTGCTACCTTTTTTAAGTCAAGTGTTTTTGTGGTGGTTTTTTCTAGGGTGGTTACCATTAAGTAATGAAAAGGGTACCTACCATATTCATTGTAGTACCCTATCTTATAAGTATTTCTGCACTTCATCATCCTTTGCTACTGTTAATCTCCATTCTCTCCCCCCCCCCTTTTTTTTTTGTTGTCACAGTTTAAGTTTGGTTTTATTGTGTTCTTGGTGGAGCTGTTACTTGTGGTGTTGTTTTCTTTTGTTCTTTGAATCTGGTTGGAAAACCCCCTTTAGTATTTCCTGGAGTGGGGGCTTTCTGTTGATAAATTCTCTCATCTTTTCTGTATTTGTGAATGTTTTTATATCTCCTTCATACTTGAAGGATAGCTTTGATGGGTATAGTATTCTTGGCTGAAAGTTCCTCTCTTTCAGGGCTTTAAATATTGGGGTCCACTCTCTTCTAGCTTGTAGAGTTTCTGCTGAGAAATCTGATGATAATCTAATAGGCCTTCCTTTATATGTTGTACTCTTCTTTTCCCTGGCTGCCTTGAGAATTTTTTCTTTGTCATTGGTTTGTGTCATCTTTATTATGATGTGCCTTGGAGTGGGTTTGTTGGGGTTAAGAAAACTCGGTGTTCTGTTTGCTTCTTGAATTTGAGGCTTTAGTTCTTTCCACAGGCTTGGGAAGTTCTCGTCTATTATTTGTTTGAGTATATTCTCCATTCTATTTTCTTTCTCTTCTCCCTCTGATATACCTATTATTCTTATGTTATTCTTTCTGATGGAGTCAGACAATTCCTGTAGGGCTTTTCGTTTTTTTATTATTTTTGAGTCTCTTTCTTCTTCTCTCTGTTGTGCCTCAAGTTGTTTGTCTTCTATTTCACTAATCCTATCTTCAATCTGGGCTGTTCTGCTAGCTAAGCTTGTTACCTACGTTTTTCAGCTCGTGAATTGAGTTTTTCATTTCTGTTTGATTTGTTTTTATAGTTTCAATTTCCTTGGTAATATATTCTTTGTGTTCATTGAGTTGTTTTCTGATCTCCCTAAATTGCCTTTCTGTGTTTTCTTGTATATCTCTGAGTATTTTTAAGATTTCTATTTTAAATTCTCTGTCATTTAGCTCCAAGGCTTCCAATATGTTAAGTCTTTTCTCCATAGATTTTTCCACATCTATTTGTGTTACCTCTCTTTCTTTTGTATCCATAATATTCGATTTCCTCTTTCTTATTGGCATCTGAGGGTGGTCTTGTTGATAGCACTAATTAGAATTAATAAAGAGTAAAAAGTAAAAAAAAAAAAAAAAAAAAAAAAAAAAAAGGTAAAACACCCCACAAAAAAAAACAGTAATAATTTATTATTTCCCCCTTTTTTTCTTTCTTTCTTCTCTTTCCCTCCTCTCCCCTCCTCAGGGAAATATCGTGCCTATAATGGAGGGCCTGATTTGCGGTGAAGAGTTCAAGGGGCAAAAAAAGGGGAGTAGGGACCTACTAAATGCAAAAAAAAAAAAAAAAAAAAAAAAAGGAAGGAAATCTTAGACAAGCATAAGATGATTTGCTTGTGAGTGATGGTCAACTAAGAGATATAATGAGAGGGATAAGAGGGAACCAGAAGAAAGGACAAAAAAAGGAATAATAAAGAAGAAAAAAATAAAAATAATAAGTAAAAATCTGTTGTATTAAGTGGAGCGAAGACTAAATACAATGGAGACCTTGGGTTGGGAGGACCCAAAATGCCACAAAAATAAACAAACAAGAAAAAAACAAAAACAAAAGCAAAAAAGAAAAATAAAGCCAAAAAAAGCCTTGAGTCCCAAATTAACTAATTTGTTCGTGATTGAGGATTAAATGGGAGGAAAGTAAAACGAGAAAAGAAAAAATGAATAGAAAGGAAAAAATAAGAAAAAGAGAAAAACGAAGGAAGAAATAAAAAAGGAAGAGAAAAAAACAAAATAAAGCAAAACAAAAAAAACAAAAGAGGAGAGAGTGAGAGTTAAGTGTTTTGGAGTATAACCTTAAAGGAGGGTGAGGATGAAGAAGAGAAATAAAATGTAACACTTATGGGTAGTGTAGTTCAAGAAAAGGGAAGCATAAGATGGGCAGAGAATAGAAGGACCGAGGTGGAGGAAATAAAGGCAATAAGATAGAAGAAACAAACAACAACAACAAAAAAATTAGTGGAACAAGTTGTGAAGTCTGTGGATTTTTCTTTTTTTTTCTTTTTTTTTTTTTTCATTTTTCTGAAGCTGGAAACCGGGAGAGACAAGCAGACAGACTCCCGCATGCGCCCGACCGGGATCCACCCGGCACGCCCACCAGGGGCGGTGCTCTGCCCCCCAGGGGGCGATGCTCTGCCCATCCTGGGCGTCGCCATATTGCGACCAGAGCCACTCTAGCGCCTGAGGCAGAGGCCACAGAGCCATGCCCAGCGCCCGGGCCATCTTTGCTTCAATGGAGCCTTGGCTGCGGGAGGGGAAGAGAGAGACAGAGAGGAAAGCGCGGCGGAGGGTGGAGAAGCAAATGGGCGCTTCTCCTATGTGCCCTGGCCGGGAATCGAACCCGGGTCCTCCGCACGCTAGGCCGACGCTCTACCGCTGAGCCAACCGGCCAGGGCCAGGTCTGTGGATTTTTCTTGATTTTGAGATGTTAACTTCTTCCTTTTTCTTTTCTCTCCCTCTTCCTGGTTGGTGACTCTGTACCCCAGGCTCTGCCCCTGTGTCACACTTAGGTAGGGATTTGCAGTTGATGGAATTCTATGGCAATGTCATATAATTGGCTTTAGTCTTGCTGGTAGTCAAGGCTTGTTGGCGTTTGCAGGGTCCAACGATGAGAGAGTTTGCTTTCCTGGATTCTCTCTCCTAGTCCCCCCTTCCTGAATTAGCAGCCTGGTGATCCAGCTATAAGGCTGCCACTGCTTCTGCCTGGGGAGTAAGAGGCTCAAAGAGCTGGGAAATCCCCACTCTATCCCCACTCAGTGCAAGGCTTTGGGAAATGCTCTGGCAGTCAGGGCCTCCAGTGTAATCAGGCGGGGGTGGGAGTCAATTGTTGTCAAGGTGACTGTTCAGCGCCTAGCATTCAGTTGGACCTCTCAACCCAGGCTTTCCACACTTTGTAGCCTGATTTGGCTGGGAAGAAGAGGCACTAGTCTCTGCTTGCGACTAGTGTAGTATAGATCTTATTATCTGCCAAGTCCTTCTTGTTAGCGTTTATCCCTGAATATGGAGGCTCTATCAATCAGAAGTTGCCCCCGCCCCTTTAGCGAGAGGCACTAAAAAAATATCATGCCTCTTGTCTTGGGTCGTTGAACTGAGAGAGATCTTATCAATTAGAACAGAGGGTGCGCAGATTTCACGGGTTAAGCTAATTTCAGTGATTGGGTCGCAGCTGTGCTCCCGAAGGTATTTCAGGCTGCCTGCGCGTGCCCCTCCCCCAACGCTTGATTGTTAGCTTGAATGGCTGGGTGAGGTGCCCTGCCCACGGAGAGAATCTCCCAAGTAGGGAATACCGCCCTGGGGCCTCTCCCGCTACCCCCGCTGCTGGTGGCTGGGGCGCACCGGGCGCAGGATGATGGGGCACCCTGGGTGTGCGGGCCAGCAGGGCGCTCTGGGCGCGTGGAATGCCCAGGGTACATGCGCGAATGGGGTGCTCCGGGCACCGGTGGCTGGCGACTCTCACTCGCAGTGTGCGGGCCGCTGGGAACGTTAGCGGTGCTCGGTCTGCAACTGGACCGGGCGCGCGCCAGCGGCTGCTCGCTGCTCCAGAGTGTGGGCGGTGCTCGCTCTGCAACCGAACCGGGTGCGCGCCTGCGGCTGCTCGTGGCTGCTCGCGGCGGCTGCTCGCGGCTCCCGAGTGTGGGCTGAGTCACCACAGGCGCACTCCCTCGCGGCTTGAATGAACGTCCCTGCGGTAGCTTCCTCCACACCCTCATCTCTCAGATTCAAGTGATAACAGTCCTTTCGCTTTCAGTTTGTGTGGAACTCCGGAATGCTCCGAGGATAAATTTTCCTGTTTCTAGTTGATAAATTTGTTGTGATTTTGGGGAGATCTGTTGGACGCGCTGCTCACGGCACCATTTCCGTGACGTCAAGGCAAAAATTTTACAATAAAAAAATATATACCCTGACCAGGCAGTGGTGCAGTGGATAGGGCATCAGACTGGGACACGGAGGACCCAGGTTCAAAACCCTGAGGTCACCAGCTTGAGTGCGGGCTCATCTGGCTTGAGCAAAGCTCACCAGCTTGAGCCCAAGGTTGCTGGCTTGAGCAAGGGGTTACTCAGTCTGCTGTAGCCCCCCAGTCAAGGCACATATGAGAAAGTAATCAATGAACAGCTAAGGTGCTCCAACAAAGAATTGATGCTTCTCATCTCTCTCCCTTCTTGTCTGTTTGTCCCTATCTGTCCCTCTCTCTGTCTCTGTCACACACACACAAAATACATATCTAAGAACATAGTCCTCATTCATTCATTAAATCATTCTCTTATTTATCAAATATTAAATGTCTTCTAAGTTCCTGGCACAATGCTATATTTTGGGTTATAACAGTGAATAATACATATATGATCTCTATTATATAGTTTATTTTTATCAGGAAAGACTATATAGTAAAATGTGAAACAAGATATATGACAGGGAGAATGCAGGGAATTATAGAAACCCACTTAAAAAACTTATAATTTGGTCAATATGTCTAGTGATGGCTCTGTACTAGAGTGATGTTCAAGTTGATACAGGAAGGATAACTTCACTTCATCCAACTGAAGAAGTGGAAAGGGAGAATAGCATGTGAAGAGAGAACATTGTGTGCAAAATCCCTCAGGAAAGCAAAGATATATATGACTCAGGGATGTGAAACGAATTCAGAAGGGCTATATAGCATACTGAGTGTGAGGATGAAGGTGGTGACATATGTGGGGTTAAAAGGAGTGGGGGGGGGTCAGGAGGCAGGCCATGTGTGTCGTGTATGCTCTGTGTGCTGTATTCTAATGTGTCCCCTGCTCTCTGCACTGACAGCCAGCATCTGTGGATTCTATCAGTGGTTCCAGTGCTTCTGGTTTCTGGTTGTATTCTTCCGGTGAGGATCCCAGACAATAGCCTAGAAGGAGCGAGTAGAGTGAAATCAGTGTGTTCACTTTCCTACTTTCCTTGCTATGAAAACTTCTTGAAGTAGCTTTGTTCCATAGCTCAAAGTCCCTCCTAGTTTTAGGGAGGCTACCCCCACTGGTTTATTTATTCCTTTTCTCTTTTCAGCCAAGAGATAACAATAATCCCAGACTCCTGTCCTAGCTGCAAAGTCAGGAATGCAAAACTGCTATATGTATTGTGCAATAAGGGGGTTATTATAAGAATAAGACTTCACACAATAGTGAGAAAAGCTGGGTAGATAATGGTCCAAAAGGGAGAGCTGGAGCATGAGAGAGAAGCCACAAATTGGCTCTTTGGAAGCATTGGTGCAGGTGGAAAAGTTGGAGCTTGTCAGGCAATCTGGGAAGCTAGCCACATTCAGTGCTGCACTGGAATGATGAGGGAGAGCTGGGGGAACAGTCTGCATTTGAGGGGGATCTGAGGGTTGCTGTGGCTCAGGGTCAGCAGTTGGGAAGAAGAGCTGATGGGAGGCAGGCACACGTTGGAACCATCTGCATGCTGTATTTGTCCTTCACCACTCTAACACACCCACCATCTGGGTTGTAATAGCTGCTGCCTCGTTCCTGCCTTCCAACTCTCAAATTTCCGTTCTGGCCAATTTATTACATCCAGAACCACACAGTGAAGGAGATTCTGGAAAACGTGATTGTAGCGTAGCCATGTCGACATGGTACAATCCCATCACACCACACCTACGTATGGTTTCCCTACATCCCACAACTTTCTAAATTTGCCACTTATAAAACTCACCTGACATGATACTAACTTGAATGTGCTATATCTTTCCCATTAGGTGTCTGTCAGGTACACCATTTAAACAGGTTTGTGTTTATCCTCAGGAAAATAAAAAACCATTGAATTTCAAGCAGGTCAGTTATGAGACAGATTTGCATGTTAAGGGATTGTTTTAGATGTAGTGTATAAATAATGACAGAGACCTGGGGACATGTTGTCTATGAATGTGATGGAAATAATTCAGAGGAAATTGGGAATCTCTTGTTATCCAGGTGAATGGCATGGTGATGGAGGAAAATGGACATTCTTAAAAGGTAGTGATATTACACAAAATGAGTGGGTTTGATTGTTAAGGAGAAAGAAAAGAGGAGTTTCTATGCACACTGACATAGTAGGTGCTATTGAGGGAGATACAGTTGTCACATGTAATAAACATTCATAAATACAAGCTGATGTGGGTAAAAACTCTGAAATTCTGGAGAAGTGAGCATAATTTAAAACGTACAACATGCAAACATGTAACTTCTCATATATTCTTCATCGGCACCCCCTTTCTGCTAATGGGAGAAGTGAAAGGGAAACTTGACAATTAAAGGTAACTCTCTTCTAGCCTTAAGCAGCCTATTGCACTTAAACTTGACATCTTTGGCTAAACCATCAGTCTCTCTAGGTTTCTTCCTGTCTCTCTCCTTTTTTTTTTTAATAATTTTATTTTTAATGGGGCGACATCAATAAATCAGGATACATATATTCAAAGATAACAACTCCAGGTTATCTTGTCGTTCACTTATGTTGCATACCCATCACCCAAAGTCAGATTGTCCTCTGTCACCTTCTATCTAGTTTTCTTTGTGCCCCTCCTCCTCTTCCTTTCCCTCTCCCTCTCCCCCCTCCCCCCGTAACCACCACGCTCTTATCAATGTCTCTTAGTTTCACTTTTATGTCCCACCTATGTATGGAATAATGCAGTTCCTGGTTTTTTCTGATTTACTTATTTCACTTCGTATAATGTTATCAAGATCCCACCATTTTGCTGTAAATGATCTGATGTCATCATTTCTTATGGCTAAGTAGTATTCCATAGTGTATATGTGCCACATCTTCTTTATCCAGTCATCTATTGACGGGCTTTTTGGTTGTTTCCATGTCCTGGCCTCTGTGAACAATGCTGCAATGAACATGGGGTTGCATGTGTCTTTACGTATCAGTGTTTCTGAGTTTTTGGGGTATATACCCAGTAGAGGAATTGCTGGGTCATAAGGTAATTCTATTTTCAGTTTTTTGAGGAATGACCATACTTTCTTCCATAATGGTTGTACTACTTTACATTCCCACCAACAGTGTATGAGGGTTCCTTTTTCTCCACAGCCTCTCCAACATTTGTTATTACCTGTCTTGTTAATAATAGCTAATCTAATAGGTGTGAGGTGGTATCTCATTGCCGTTTTGATTTGCATTTCTCTAATAACTAACAAAGATGAGAATCTTTTCATATATCTGTTGGCCATTTGTATTTCTTCCTGGGAGAAGTGTCTGTTCATATCCTCTTCCCATTTTTTATTGGATTGTTTGTTTGTTTGTTGTTGAGTTTTATGAGTTCTTTGTATATTTTGGATATTAGGCCCTTATCTGAGCTGTTGTTTGAAAATATCATTTCCCATTTAGTTGGCTGTCTGTTTATTTTGTTATCAGTTTCTCTTGCTGAGCAAAAACTTCTTAGTCCGATGTAATCCCATTCATTAATTTTTGCCTTCACTTCTCTTGCCATTGGAGTTAAATTCATAAAATGCTCTTTAAAACCCAGGTCCATGAGTTGAGTACCTATGTCTTCTTCTATGCACTTAATTGTTTCAGGTCTTATGTTTAGATCTTTGATCCATTTTGAGTTCATTTTAGTACAGGGGGATAGACTGTAGTCCAGTTTCATTCTTTTGCATGTGGCTTTCCAGTTTTCCCAGCACCATTTATTGAAGAGGCTTTCTTTTTTCCATTGTGTGTTTTTGGCCCCTTTATCAAAAATTATTTGACTATATATATGTATATACAAAATGGGTATAGAAGGAAAATATCTCAACATGATAAAGGCCATATATGATAAACCATCAGCTAACATCATATTAAATGGCACTAAACTGAAGGCTTTCCCCCTTAAATCAGGAACAAGACAGGATTGTCCACTCTCTCCACTCTTATTTAATGTGGTACTAGAGGTTCTAGCCAGAGCAATCAGACAAGACAAAGAAATAAAAGGCATCCATATCGGAAAAGAAGAAGTAAAGGTATCACTTTTTGAAGATGATATGATCCTATACATCGAAAATCCCCAAGAATCCACAAAAAGACTACTAGAAACAATAAGCCAATACAGTAAGGTTGCAGGATACAAAATTAACATTCAGAAGTCAATAGCCTTTCTATATGCCAACAATGAAACATTTGAGAATGAACTCAAAAGAACAATCCCCTTCATGATTGCAACAACAACTAAAAAATACTTAGGAATAAACATAACAAAGAATGTAAAGGACTTATATAATGAAAACTATAAACCATTGTTAAGGGAAATCGAAAAAGATAAAATGAGATGGAAGAATATACCTTGTTCTTGGTTAGGAAGAATAAATATAATCAAGATGGCCATATTACCCAAAGCAATATACAAATTTAATGCAATTCCCATCAAAATTCCAATGACATTTTTTAAAGAAATGGAGCAAAAAACCATCAGATTTATATGGAACTATAAAAAACCCTGAATAGCCAAAGCAATCCTAAAGAAAAAGAATGAAGCTGGGGGCATTACAATACCTGACTTCAAACTATATTATAGGGCCACGACAATCAAAACAGCATGGTATTGGCAGAAAAATAGACACTCAGACCAATGGAACAGAATAGAAAACCCAGAAATAAAACCACATATATATAGTCTCTCTCTTTTATGCTTCCCAACCTGTGCAGAGAGCTTGTGAACAACATCACGGTGGTAAGGGATGGGTGCTTCAGGGACACATTGGTTTTCTCTCCAGGCTCTGGCTGAACTTGGCACAGCCACAGCAGCAAGGCCTGGGACTGGACAACTTCTCACACACTCTTTTGGCACAGACTAGGCGGGATGGCGTTCCTCACTGACCGTGTTCCGGAAAGCCTGGTGGAACCTCCGAACCTTGCCTGAAGCACCATCTAACCAAGCCTTTGGATGTCCCCTTTGTTTCTCTTCTCCAGTGCCACTTCTGTCTCTGTGGTGACAGGTCTTCCCCAGCCACCCAGGGGGATTTGAGAAATTCTGGATTTTTTTAATGGAGGATCATAGAGACTTGGGTTCAACTTGCAGGGCTGTCTATCCAGACCCCTTTCTGCCCTTGCAGCTCTCTCTTCTGTACTAGACGGTATGAAGCAAGGAGGTGTGCTACCAGCTTGAAAATGACAGTTCCCCAGGTTTTTTTTCTCAACACTATGTTCCTCCTGTGAACTCCCAGGAGTCACCCGCCTCTCATCTTTTCCACCCATCTCTCTCTCTCCCATACAAAAACAAAAGTTTTCTGACTCCTTCCTGTCAGGTGGGAACTTTTCCTTTTTTCATATTGTCTTTCCTTTTAAAAGTAATATTTATAAAACTCAATGAGCCAAATTTTGGGTTTAAATATATAAAAAGGAGCCTTTCTCTCTTGACATGGCCTATCTATCAAGACTTGGAGATCACTATGAATTGAGGAAATTAAATTTGCAACCAAAGCTGAGCATTACTGTTTTTGTTTTCAGCTATACAGAAAGCAAGAAATGTCCTTGGGTCAATCAATGGCCGAAGTTCCCAAAATGCAAGGAGACTAAAATAATACAGGAGTTTGATATATAAAAAATGAACAGAATCAGCTAACCATTTAGGATTATATTATAGTTGTAATCTGTCATATAACATTATACATCACAAGCACGTGGAAATTTATAGAGAATTGAAGGGTTGAAATGGTGGGTAAATTTGGTTCCATCTCTATAGATTTTTGGAATCCCCCTTATAGTTTTGATGTTAATAACACCAGTATTGCATATTTTATTTAAATGTAAATCTCTTTCTTTTTCTATTGGATCCCAGCAAATAAATCAGTTTTTGCTTTGCTCCCCAGGTCACAGGAAATGGAGATGAAGAAATTAACATTACATTCTGATATCGCCTGACACTGAGCTCTCCCTTTGGTTATGAAAAAACAGTTACAGAAGAAAAGGCAGTGTATCTCGCAAGGTATTAAATGAAAACATTTATTTAATTCAATGGGAAAAGTGTTGCTGCATTTAGAAAAAAAAGCATTCACTTAAAAAAATACTTTTCTTTTAGTTCTTTTTATTTTTTATTTAAATTCATTGGAGTAACACTGGTTAATAACATTATATACATTTAAGGTGTGGTGTGCACAAAATCCTCACTTATTTCAAAATTTTGATGTAAAGGCTGGTATGCTTGACAAGAAGTGTGTATTTCTCCTTTTCAAGTTGCCATTCATATGACACACAAACCAGCAGCCCAGGGGAGACAAGACTGGTAATACACGATACCAGATTCTGGAAACATTAGCATTGAGAAATTATTCCTCCTCTCTCCTACTTTAAAATTTTTTCTTGTTGACATTTAATGATTGTGTATATTTACTAGTCCTTCTGTGACTCCAGAATTCAATCAAATTGAATTTAAACACTTAAATTAACATACATCTAAATGAACACAGCTAAATGGGTGGAGGAAGGTCATTTAATTTTGGAAGAATTAAGGTGTCCTAGAGTATTAAACATTATTATTGTAAAGACTCTGGAAGGCTGTCCACTTAAATTTTGTGATTCTGACATAAGCTTAGCCAAGGCATCCAATTTCTGAACGCTTGCTGAGAAAGGTGCCATGAAGGAAAAAGTCCTTGTGGCTCAGAGTGGGGCCTCTGACGGCTCAGAAAGGAACAAAGAAAGACATTGGAATCTTCATTTGAGTTGTCTGTTGAGCATGGTGCTGTCCGAGGGCTTAGTTAGCAGTGATAAAAGATATTTTCTCCTGGCATGCTTGCCTAAGGAAAAGATCGCTTACTCTAATTATTCTTTCATTGGCTTATCTAAAAAAAGACATTATTTTCATCTGTGTAACATGATGAAATGAAATAATTTGTCCTCAAATTATTTCTTAAACAAAGGTAGATTTTCAAGATTTAGGAAATCTTACAGTTTAAAACCAGTGTTCATAGGAAGGACATAAAATAACAAGAAGGCAAATTTTAAGAGAAGACTTTGATGAGCTGCTATAGTGAGCCACTTAGTATAGCATGCTACAGAAGCATTATTGAAATCACGTTCCTAAGATTACCTTGGGATAATAAAGTTATTTTTTCTGCAGGTTAAAACACATATATTTCTAAATATAGGGAACAGTCCATTGCACTGTGTGAGAATAAGAGATGAATGCCAACTCTGAAGCAATTGGTTGAAATAATTGTCAAAATTGCTTTACTCAAGCATTACTTTTTCTAGGTCTGTGATTTAATAAAAATATCAGCAAAATATCAGCACTACATCAGATAAAGTGGCAATGAGAGTGGATTGGAGAGAGGGTTGGCTGTCTTTCTTCCTTCTTTGCCATGTTTCAGCCATGGCAGCCTCTGTTGGATGATCCACTTCAATAGGCAGGGGTGGCAGCAGCTCACACGATGAATGATGCCATGATGCCACGATGCCATGATATTCAGCAAGAAAGCAACACTTGAAGTCCACCCAGTTTCACAGATGGGAATGTATTCAGTTGTTGCTGGCTCTCACTTGAATGGTTTTTCCATATGTAGACAGGTATGACAGCCCAATTAATTATGTTTGGATCCTAGTAGTAACTCATCATTTTAAACTAGTTGAAAGGGAGGAAATATTTTCAAATTCCTAAATGCATTAAGCAATTGAGGAACATTGTTATGTTAAACATAGGAATTTTCTAATATATGCATGAAATTTTCAAAATTACTAGTATCTTGGAGTTCTACTACATTCGTGACACCATGTTTCATCCACTTTTAGAAAGTAAAAGTACCCCTTTAAGCACAATAGAAAAAACTGTCCCAGTATGAAGAAAGTAATAGAGATTTAGGGGCCAGGAGAGCAGCAGAAATGATGGGATTGAGAGCATGTTTTTTGGACAGTTTTGATTTGCAGGCTTTAGTTGCTAATTAATTAGAAGTCCTGTGGAGATTGAAAACAGTGTCTGATATACTATTAAAGCTAATTTGTTTATGTTAGGGAAATAAAAAATAATTATAGACAAAGCTAATAGAAACAGCCATTATCTGATTAATTAAATGCTTCTTGTGACATTTTGCAAATTATTTGTCAATTGGCTCTGTGGTGATTAGAGTGCCTTGTGTGATCTGTTGACCTTTTCCTTGTTCCTTCCTGTTTTTAGAGTTATCATGTTAATACATAATCCTAGTAAAAGATATACTTTATTCTGAGGGAGAAGTCCGTGAATTCCCTTCCTTACTAGTTCTCCTTTCTAGCTAAATAATCATATAGATGTCATATTCTTCCCCATATTCTCTCAGGTTGGGAAACGTCTTTCACTATAGGAGCTGGGTTATTTATCAAATATGTTCACTTGGTCCCCTTTCTCATCATTTTAATACTATAAATACGCTGAGTCAATTAAACTGTGCTAGACCATAATGATCAGAGGCTTTTCAAGTTGTATCCACTAATTACTGTATTCCCCATGTATAAGACGCGCCTTAATTTTGGGGCCCGAAATTTGAAAAACAGTGTATTACATAAAGTTATTGAGCTCAAGATTTATTCATCATAAAATTCATACAACTCCTCAAGCAGGAAATGCAAGTAAAACATAATCTACAACCACTATATAAGATGCACCCAGTTTTTAGACCCCAAATTTTTCGGAAAAAGGTGCGTCTTATACATGGCCTCTGGTTTACTTGTGGCTTCTATTGCTAATGGTTTCTGTGTGTACTGACCTCTATAAATATATATTTGAGATATGCCAACGGTCACCAACTTCTGATTATCTGTAAAGTAGTTTGCACATTCGAAACCCTCAACATATGAGATGTTATTGGGTGAGTTAGATACTTTTGACCCTTTTTGGCAAATCTGTCATGAGAGTTCACTTCCAATACTACTGATTGCCTGGGGAAAGTCATATGGCTTCTGTTCTCTCCTCTGGCTAGGATGGCTGGGTCACGTGGTCAGTCTGCCTTTTCAGGAGCTTTTTTCTTTTTTTTTTTTGAGACAGAGTCAGAGAAAGGGAAAAACAGGAAGGGAGAGAGATGAGAAGCATCAGTTCTTTGTGGCGGCACCTTAGTTGTTCATTGATTGCTTTCTCATATGTGCCTTGACACAGAGCGGGGGGACTATAGCAGAGTAAGTGACTCCTTGCTCAAGTCAGTGACCATGGGCTTCAAGCTCGTGACCTTTGGGCTCAAGCTGGTGACCAGGGATCAGCTGGGTTGATCCCAGCTCAAGCCAGCGACCCTGCACTCAAGCTGGTGAGTCCCTGCTCAAGCCAGATGAGCAGTGCTCAAGCCGGCAATCTCTGGGTTTTGCACTCAGGTCCTCCATGTTCCAGTCCAATGCTCTATCCACTGTGCCACCGCCTGGTCAGGCAGGAACTTTAAAAATGCACATAAAGCATAACAGACTCTAAATAGACTTTTTCTTGATATGCAAAGAAATGTAAAATCCTGAATTATATAAATAACAGTTGACATGATTGAATGCTTGCTATGTTTTAGATCCTGAACTGAGTGCATCATCCATCTTGAAACATAAAACAGTTTAGGACAAAGTATTAAAAACAATGAAGGCCCTGGCTGTTTGGCTCCATGGTAGAACGTTGACCTGGCTTGTGGAAGTCTCGGGTTGAATTCCTGGTCAGGGCACACAGGAGGAGCGTCCATCTGCTTCTCCATCCTTCCCTCTTTCTTCCTCTCTGTCTCTCTCTTCCCCTCCCGCAGCCAAGGCTCCATTGGAGCAAAGTTGGCCCAGGCACTTAGGATGGTTCCATGGCCTCTGCCTCAGGTGCTGGAATGGCTCCGGTTGCAACGGAGCAATGCCCCAGATGGGCAGAGCATCACCCACTGGTGGGCTTGCCGGGTGGATCCCAGTCAGGTCCATGCAGGAGTTTGTCTCTCTGCCTCCCTGCTTCTCACTTCAGAAAAATTAAAAAAAAAAAGGAAGTTTAGCCTCAAAAAAGGTTAAATAATATGCCCAATGGTATAATTCAGCAAGTCATAGAGTCAGGACTTGAACTACATTCTAAGTAATTGTAATATTAATTTCCTTGCATACTGTACTGTACTGTAGGGGTTATGGAAAGATTGTGCTGTGATCAATGATACTATTCTTTAAAAAAGAACTTGTATAAAAATTGAATGAGGGATTTACATTAAACTCCTTATACAGTTCTTGGCACAAAAAGACCCTCATTATATTGTTGAGTTGCTAATCTTCTACCTACAGGTAAAATTCCATGATAGATAGATTAGTCACTTTTCAAAGGCAAAACACAAATGTGATCATTCCTATTAAAAGTCTCTTGTTTTCCAACCAAAAAGCCCGTCAATAGATGAATGGATAAAGAAGATGTGGCACATATACACTATGGAATACTACTCAGCCATAAGAAATGATGACATTGGATCATTTACAGCAAAATGGCGGGATATTGATAACATTATATGAAGTGAAATAAGTAAATCAGAAAAAACCAGGAACTGCTTTATTCCATACGTAGGTGGGACATAAAACTGAAACTAAGAGACATTGATAAGAGCGTGGTGGTTACGGGGGGAGGGGGGAGAGGGAGAGGGAAAGGAGGAGGAGGAGGGGCACAAAGAAAACTAGATAGAAGGTGACAGAGGACAATCTGACTTTAGGTGATGGGTATGCAACATAAGTGAACGACAAGATAACCTGGACTTGTTATCTTTGAATATATGTATCCTGATTTATTGATGTCGCCACATTAAAAATAGAATTATATATTAAAAAAGTCTCTTGTTTTCAATGGCTTATTATTGTTACTTTATCATTATTTCTCTTTCTCAGCTCTTTTCTAGGCAGGTCCTTTAGTTGTTTGGCACTCCCTATAATGGCATATTACTGGGGTACAGAAGAAGGGATTCTATAAGTGCTTGTTGGAATAAAAGAACTTTTATTTTTAAGAATATCCTCAAATAGGAATGGCAAAACAAGCTGATTTTGTCACACAGAAATAAATCATTAACTTCATTCTTCCAACCAGTGTTAAGATATTTGCCATGAGCTAGATGCTGGAGGCACATTAAGACACATGTGTAATCCATGAAATCATCCTCAGTTTACCTTAAAAAATAAGGTGACTTACAGGCTATTACTTCTAGCTCATTGTTATTATGCATTGTCCCTATTCGGACTCATCATTAGTGATTAACAAATTGAAAATTCCACAAGCTGTAGTATATACTGTGGGTGATTTGTAGCAGCTTTCCCCATCAGCCACAAGAAAACATTGTGAGTAGTTAATTTGTTTTCATGAAAAAAAAAGTATAAAATATAAAAAATAAGAGCCATGCACAGCAAATGCTGACTTGGGTATTTTTGCATTTTGAGGACAACAGATAATTCATATAAATGGTCATGTTTTTATTCTAATTATTTTTGTTTCCAGTTTCAAGAGGTTAGTCTTTTTAAAAAGGGACATAATTAAAGCCTAAGGAACTAGTGAACATATTTATCCAAGCATTACAAGGTTTTAGAATATGTTAAGAATCAGCACATTTCAACTTGAAGGTATTACTGCTTTGCTACTTAAAATATGAACTTTATTATTATTTTTTAATATGCCCAGGGAAACATTTTTTTCTGAAAGCAGTTCTGCTTCTCTGCAAAAGTGCATTTGGGTTTGATATCAAGGTTTGAACAAGTTGTTTTAAAATAGAAAACATTCAAATCTTGATTTGTGTCAAATAATCCCGTATGTTCCATGTAGGTAGGACTGAGACTTACATCATGAGAACACTTTGAAAAGGGTGGTTTTGATTAGACCCTAAGAGGAAAAGCCCTGTAGGGCTGAGTGTGTGTTCATATCTATACTTCAATTTGCACTTGTATTAAAATTCATCAGCTCCCTGTTCTTTCTGTTCCTTAAAATGCAAGAGATTCCATAATCATGGGAGTTCTCTTTTTATGTAGGAATTAGCAGATAGTCAAGGTACAGCCACTTTTAAGTTCAGGCACTCATTTTGGAGCTCTGGACAGGTGAATGCAGAGGGAAAAATAAAATGCCATCATCTCCAGCCACACACAACACTCTGTGTTCTTGGCTCCCACAGAGGACAAAAGGGTAGAGGAATTCCCTGTATAACAGAGACCGTTTCTCCCTTCCCTACCTGTCGAAAAGCCTTATTATATTTATGCACAGCAGATGTGCTCATCAATGAAAGGAGACAGGTTTTTTGTTTGTTTTTTTGCTTAAAGCAATCATCCCTAAATTGTTCCTTCAACAAAATAACTACCATACAGAAGATGTTATATAGACAAATGGGCTCTGAACTCATGAAACTTACAGTTTAGCTAAGAAGATGGGTTAGGCTGATATTAATTACAAATAGTATATGCTAATTAATGAATAGTTTGCTTTGGCCAGTGGGTCCTGATTTTAACTGCTGTCAGATGTCAGAGGCATCAGAAAAGGTTCTTCTCCCTCTCTTCTTTCCTTTAGAAAACTTTAAATACAGATTTTTACCTAGATGGTGATTGGATTAAGGGAACCAATCCGTGTTTTGTAAAACCTCACAAGGTGACTTGATGGTCAGCACTAGTCTATGGCAGTGGTCCCCAACATTTTTTGGGCCACGGACCAGTTTAATGTCAGAAAATATTTTCACGGACCGGCCTTTAGGGTGGGACAGATAAGTGTATCACGTGACCGAGACAAGAGTCAAGAGTGAGTCTTAGATGATGTAACAGAGGGAATCTGGTCATTTTTTAAAAATAAAACATCATTCAGACTTAAATATAAATAAAATGGAAATAATGTAAGTTATTTATTCTTCTCTGCAAACTGGTATCAGTCTGTGGCCGGGGGGTTGGGGACCACTCGTCTATGGCAATAGGAAGCATAGGAGGACTCACTGTCAAAGGAGTGGTTAGAAAAGCCATCCTTTGGAAAATAGCACTTGAAATTCCCCATGAAGCATAAATAGATATAGTTAACTAGGCTGCAAGAATGGAAGAAATGTTTTAGGATTGGGTAAAAGAAGAGGGAAAGACAAAAGGTAGGCTGAAGGGATGGAAGTTATACCTGGAACAACTGGACCAATTTAACTGGGGCAGAGAAATCTAAGTACAGCACTAGCTGAATATGAACAAAAAAAGTAGGTAGGGCAAGATCTTAGACAGTTTTGGATACTAGGTTAACAAGTTTGAAACTTCTTTATTAAAATATCTTCCTTTCCTTTTTAACTCTTGTACTATATTGAAAGTTCACAAAATGTTTTAGGTATTGCCTTATCTGCCTCGTTTTTCCAGCTAGTGGCAAAATCTCACTAAAATATTTCACATTAACTACATTGTTAAGATTTTATGAAATCATTTGCCCATTTCTTCTTTTTCTTTTTTTTTCTGTTTGTCTGGTTTGCTCTGTCTTTCCTTTTGGAAGCTTTTTATTCCCTTTACCCCAAATGTATTGTTCTCTTCCATTGTCCATATTTAAGACACAAAGATTTTTAGAAGTTTTGTGAGTTTAGACAGTTTGTCAATTGACAGACTATAATAGAGAGTTTAGATGATTAGCTTGGCTTTTGGTAGACAGACTTTTCAAATACAGAATTTCTTTGTGGGTACTTGACTGTTTTTCTAAAGAGCTACCATTTAATTTTCTGTCTGGCCACCAGTGTCCCTGGAACTTGGTGAAAGAAGGTGGCTGGTGGTGGGCAGAGAGGGGAGGCCTCATCATCCACTGGGCAGAGCTTCATACATTCTTTCTCTTGTCAGTAGGAAATAGCCTCAACCCTCTACTCACCTGTGTCTGTTGTCTCTGAATCTGGAGCCTCCACAGTCAGCTCTCCAGACCCTATCTAATAATTTCTTGGGGGGGGGGGGTGATAGTTGATTCTTGCTTTGTAGTGATTAGGGGGATATTTAATCTAATTAGACTTCCAAGTAATGTCTGGTCCAATCTTTTGTGTCATCCTCGACTTCTGTATGCTTGTTGATTTTATATCCCGAGCTTCCACGGATTCTATAGGACACATCAGCTTGTTTCTCCTCATGCACAACATCAGCCAGTACAACTTCACCTCAATCCATTATTATTACTTTTATCTGTTTCCCATCTTTTAAAATTTTGGTGACCTCTCTTGTCTATTATCTACTTTCTCATTCTCTTTTTCCTTTAGGATTTATACTTAGTTCCTCTACTCTAATCTCAGGGAAGTTTTGAACTAGGTAGAGATAATAGTTCATAATCCAAATTAGGACTATCAACACCCACAACAGAGATCTTTGAGGGAAGAATAAAAAACCTGACTATTCAGGAAAAACCTTTTCTTTTTTTTAAGCAAGAGAGACGGAGAGACAGTCAGGGACAGATAGACAGGGAGGGAGAGTGATGAGAAGCATCAACTCGTAGTTATGGCAATTTAGTTGTTAATTAATTGCTTCTCATATATGCCTTGATTGGAGGCTACAGCGGAACCAGTGACCTCTTGCTCAGGCCAGCGATCTTGGGCTCAAGCTGGCAACCTTGGGGTTTCAAACCTGAATCCTCAGCGCCCCAGGCCAATGCTCTATCTACTGTGTCACTAGCTGGTCAGTCTACAATCTTTCTTTTTTAACAGAATATCTCTTAATAGTTTTTACCAGTCTTATATGGAAATGTCTACATGGCTTCTAGACAATTAGGTCTAGATTACAGTGTTAAAATTCCATAGTTGTTCTTCCTTTGATAAATATTTTCATTCATTTTCTTGATAGATTTTCAGAGGATGGTTTCCTAAATGTCCCAAGTTACTCCCATGTATGATCCCTCAATTGGCTGTTGAAACTTACATTCCCATCCTCCACTGTCTTGAATGCCATTCTCATGTCTAAACAGGCCAGCTCCAACCATCCTTGATATAAAATAGCAGGGAAGATGGCTTTGTGTGTTAGAAACAGTTCAATTAAAAGTCACAAAATGGCATAGAAACTGGTTTTCTGGCAAATTAGTATCAGCAGCTGTCCCAGTTTTACAAGGTATCAATGGATCTGGGCAAGACGAAAATAGTTCCTATTCTAGTGACTCATTTTGTGTAAACCTAGACAATGGAAAGAGAAGATAATAAGTTTCTTCAAATTCTGGAAGTGTGGCCCCACAATTAACTTCTCTAAGTTCATTTTTGCTTTGTCATGTATTTATGTGTCCCTTTCTCTAGTCCTAAACAAGCATTTTCTAAGGTCCTAGGGTGGTTTTTAATGTCTTTAAAAATATGTATTATTATTTATTAATTTTTTTCCTATGTTTCCTAGCAATAGAATAAGTCTACACTGACATGTGAACTAGCCCAAAATGCACATTAAGGTCTTCGTTGGTGTTACATACTCAGCTTCTTGTGTATAAGGAGATCTTGTCTATATTTTACATCTCATTCTTTTCTTTCAAAGACAGACATTAACCTATATGCAATGCATTTATAGTGAGCTATCGCAAGGTTCATAATTCAAGATAATTATTAGGGTGTTTGGGGGAGCAATGGTTTTTGTTTTAGTGACATAAAAAAACTCCAATTAAAATGAAAATTATTCTGGAAGATTATTATGAGGGAAAAGAGTAGGCAAGGAGTAAGAATGTTATTATCACAAATAGGCATAGCTCAGATGTTCCTTGAGTTCAAGGGCTATGTCAATTTATCCTTGTGTCCCTCAAAATTTGGACCTGCTCAATAAATAATTGTTGAATAAATGAAAGAATAAAATATGAGTGAGGTGGATCCTGCCTGTCAGAACGTCTTCCTGAGTTCAGTCCTACAGGAACTAGGACAAGGCTTAAAGATGAGAAGTTTAGATTCTGTCCCAGCAGAGATCATGAGATTATGACTCAGGGCATCTGGTCCACTAGGTGACTACTAGGCCCTTGGTGGTGACCTGGAGGACAGTTATTGCTGTGCTGCTATAAGTCATTTTTACTCTTCTGCATATAGCCATGCTCTCATAATTTCTTCAAGTGGCACTTTCTCATTGTCTGTATTAAATGCTCTGCTTGGCCAACATCCATCTCTACTTTAAAACTGCCAGGCATCCCAAATGATAGATGAATGAAGACAGACTTAAAATATGCTTTAGTGAATTCATATATTTTAATGATTGCAGCTTGTTTTCTTTGTATTTTACTAATGTGGTTTGATGGTTCTTATACCCTGAGGCTGTTTTAATGAAGGGCATATTTTTAGTAACTCAAGAAAATAAACAGATAAATTGTCTTTGCACTGCTCTACATCAGATTAAATGTCACTGGGAATTCAGTTCTTGTGGGAAGTAAATGAGCTATTCTGATCTCTGCTCATAAAAATCAAGGATGAATGTAATTTCTTAACTGAGACTCCCTATATAGGAGGCAAGAGTGTAGGAAATGGCAGTAACTTTTACTGGAAACACCCTCATTCTCTATCCCACCCCAGTCAGCATGTTACCTGGTCAGAGTGTGCTCTCAACTGTTTCATGAGACACAATTTAGTCTGTGTCAGCTCTGAGTGGGTACCTACCCTTGAAACAAGAAGTTAGGACATTTTGCTTTTAGCCCAAATCTTCCTTCTACTAACTTCTTTCTTTCTCCTTTCTCATTGCTGCTACTATTTTACTATTTAGAGGAAAATATGTTATTTCTATACTAACAAATTTTAATTTCTTTTGATACATTATTCAGTATCTCTTCGCCATATTTTCCCTGCATTCTCACACATATAAAACAAGGGTTGGAGTATTATCCATTCAAAGTCAAATAGGAATATCAAAGATCCAGAAGTTACCTATCTCCTGTCATTTTTCTACCTAGAAAAATTGTTTGTGTCTCTTTACAAATACTTGAGCAAATTTAATTTGCAGAGCTAAATTAAATGAGTGAGGATGAGTAGGAGAAAAATGGTTGCCTGGGAAAATGCCTTAAGGAAACAAAACTTGAAGTGATCTCATGGTAGCAGTCTGTGGACATATCTAGCACCTTTTATTTACTTGGTATTATCGTTCCCATGTGGGCCTCAAGTTGAATACCACATTCACAGCCTTTCACATTTTCTCTATTTTAGGGTTGACTTAGTCATTCTGTGATATTCTGACATTGCAGAACAAAACTTTCCAATGTCTTTACAGTAGTTAACCAAGGAATAAAATGAAGATTTTTTTTTTACCAAAACAGAAAAGAATGTGTGTATTCATACAGACAGATGGACTACATGTGTATTTGTATAGAAACCAATTAAGGTAAGTGAGAAGTTTGGAGTCTGTTTCTAATTCTTCAAAGCTTATCTTAGAGCTATAATTCCTCTTATTGTGGCTCTTGTTAGCTTTCCTTATTTTGAATTGTGCCTTTCAGGCAGATCTAATTCCTATATATAATATAACCCTGCAGTTCCACTTTATTGTTAAAGGGTAGCTTTTGCTATAAAGGGATGGCTATTATCTCTTTTGAAATTGTATAACTTTCCGAATTGGGATGAATTCTTGAAATAATTTGTGGACTTATAAAAGTATATGTTTTGTATGTCACATGCTAATGGATAGTGCAAAGTGCTGACACATCGGCCAGAGCAGGGGACTTGCCCTGACCTCACTGACATCAGGAGAGAAGGCAAAGGACATTGTATAGCACAACTTTGATCTCAGCAGCTTGATTGTAACTGCAAGCAATCATGTTTCATTTTCACTGTGTCTTCCACGAACTGTAAAAAGACAAGAGCACAGTGAGGTCTCTTTTTAAATGTTGAGTAACAGCTCACCTTTTTCACTATGGCTTTTTGAAAAGTGTGATTTGTGTTTTTCCATAAGGCAGGAAGTATCCTCTCTTTGTTGCCTTGCTACAAGGTATTCCTTGTCTCATTACTTGGAGTGGAAGTATTTATGTTACCAGGCACGCACAGTGCTTGAGAAGCCATTTTAGAAATACAGGTTGATCAAGTTAGTCATGAAAACTGGAGTCTCTGACCTTATAGCATGATCCATTTCTTTTCTTTTTATTTTTTTAAAAGTTTTATTTTCAAATACAGCTACATCCTCAGGTCCTGGAGCTTTAATTAAGGGTTAAGTAAAGGTAGTTGTTAGGTCACTACCCACCTCTTTCTTTGTTCCCCTGGTTTCTGTGATAGAGAATCTTTCTGAATGAAGAGCATAGCTTAGGTTTCTTTCAGCATTTCCCCCCGTTTAGATAAGGAGAGTAAGAGGAAAATATAACAGGACCAGCCTTGTTAGAGAGAATTCTTCCTCTTTTGTAATTTTACCATTTTTAATATTTATGCCTGGTCTAGACAGCACATATGTTGTACATCTTACCCTTACTTACAACATAACATTGTGTGTGGCACATTCTCAGTAAATATTTGCTGAATGATGAAGAAAATGGCATGATGATCACAGAGATATTACCTGTAAACACCAATCCATGTTAAAAATTTCATTCTAATCTTTAGATTTTCTTCCTTCCACAACATTTTAGCTAAAACCACCAGCTTAGTCCCCCTCATACATATTTTGTCTTTCCTTCTTTTGTCTTTTATCTTTCTTATAATGCTCTTGCTTTCAGGCTCTATAAACCCCACTTTTCTTTAAAATCCAGATCAGAAATTCCCTCTTTCCATCAAGGTTTGTGGCCAGACCACTTTAATCTTCCTCCTTTTTGCTGCTCAGAGAAGCCAAAGTGAAAGGAGTCATTTTGGTTGGGAAGTTCTTGATGGTGTGGTGAGGGTTATCTGTGGCTCTCACTTGGGGCAGTACTGCAGGGACCCAGTGACTAGAACGTGAAAATAATTCTTCCTCAGGTAGAATCTCCATCAGTATTTATTATTATTTTTTAAAGATTTTATTTATTCATTTGAGGGGGAAGAGAGAGAAAGAAAAAAAGAGAGAGGAAGGAGGGAGGAGCAGGAAGCATCAACTTCCATATGTGCCTTGACCAGGCAAGCCCAGGGTTTTGAACCAGTGATGTCAATGTTCCAGGTCGGCACTTTATTCTACTGCGCACCACAGGTCAGGCTTCCATCAGGATATAAAGAAATACTTTATTGAATATAATTTATATATCATAGATTTCACCCACTTAAAAGTACAACTTAATAAGTTTTAGTAATTTGTAGAGTTGGAAAACTGCCAGTACAATCCAGTTGTAGAACATTTCTATCACTACAAAGATCCCTCGTGTCCACTTATAGTTAAGCCCAACTCCCCTCTACAAATCCAGGGAACCACTGAGCTTTCTGTTGGAAAAGATTTGCTTTTGCAGCCTTGGCTAGTTGGCTCAGTGGTAGAGCATCGACCTAGTGTGTGGACATCCCAAGTTTGATTCCCAATCAGGGCACACAGGAAAACTGACCATCTGCTTCTCCTCCACTAACCCTCCCTGTTCTCTCTCTCCCTCTTCTCCTCTCACAGCCATGGCTCAATTGGTTTGAGTTCATCGGCCTCAAGTGCTGAGAATGGCTCTGTGGAGCCTTTGCCTCAGGTGATAAAAATAGCTTTATTGTGAGCATTGGCCCCAGATGAGCAGAGCATTGGACCCTGGGGGTTGCCAGGTGGATCCCAATTGGGGCACATGTGGGAATCTATCTCCCCTACTCTCACTTAAAAATGATTTGCTTTTAATGACTATTTTACATAAAGAGAATCAAATTATATGTAGTCTGTATATGGCTTCTTTCAGTTAGCATACTGTTTTTGAAGTTCATTCATGTTACAGAACAGTTCATTTTAATTGTTGAATAATATTCTATAGAATGGAAATACTACATTTTGTTTATGCATTTCTAAGTTGATGAATAATGGGTTATTTTCAAATTTGGGCTATTATAAATAATACTGCTATAAATATTTGCATATATGCATTTGATGGACATATGTTTTCATTTTTCTTGGGAATATACCTAGGATTAGAATTGCTAGGTTATATGGTAAGTTTATATTTACCTTTTAAAGAAACTGCCTGTATTTGTTAATTTTTGCTATATAACAACCAATTACAAACGTAGTGGCTTATAATGACAAACACTTATTTTCTCATAGTTTTGTGGATAAGGAGTCTGGGAATTGTTGAGCTGGATTCTCTGGCTCAGGGCCTTAAATAAGTCAAGGTGCAGTCAAGATCCTGGATATGGTCTTATCTAATGTCTCAGCTGGGGAAGAATCTGCAACGGAATCCCTGTGGTTGTTGACAGAATTTACTTCCATGCAGGCTGCTGGGCTGATAGCCTCAGTTTCTTGCTGTCTGTTGGCCAGAGGTTACTTTTAATTCCTTGTCATGTGGGCCACCCTGTAGAACAGATCACAACCTAGAAGCTTACCTCATCAAAGTCACAATGAGTTTATATCTGGATAGTAGAAAATAGAAGTTATAATCTTATCAAATATAGTCATGCAAGTAACTTTACTTTGCCATACTCTGTTGGTTGGAAGTGAGTCACATATCATATGTAGACTCAAAGGGAGGTGATTACAAAAGGCATGGCTACGAGGAGGTGGTAATTATTTGGGACCATTTTAGAGTCTGTCTGCCATACTGCCAAACTGTTTTCTAAAGTGTTTGTAACATTACCACCAATAAAGTATGAGGTTCCTGGTTTCTCCTCAGCCTCACTAATACCTGTTATAATCTTTTTTTTTTTTTGACTGATACAGAAGTTTATTTAACAAAAGTTCAATACGAAAAATGTACATGACTTGCTTTTTATAGTGTGGTAGTAAACAGGTGCTGTGGAGAGGGGACACGCAGAAGCAGTTAATTTCTCTGGTAAACAGCTATTCCTTATACTCGTTCCAGGGCTTCTAACATGATGATACTATTTCCTTGTATCACCACCATCCCAATATTGTTCTGTTGCCCACTAGTTGCCATCTCCACACATTCATCTATCACAAGATTCATAAAGGGATCAAACCCCCGCAGTATTCCTTGGACATTTCTGTCACCATTTAATTTCAATGATAACATCTTGTCCATAAATTTTTTTAACTCGGGAGGGTGAGCTTTGCTCATGGTGCCTAATCAGTGAGCTCAAAAATAACCTCAAACGGAACTCGTGCTTACGGCTCCCGCGGCATGGCTGGTGGTTTTTGCGTATGACCATAATCTTTTTGATTATAGTCATTCAAGTGGGTGTGAAGTGGTATCTAGGTGTGCTTTAATTTGCAATTCCGTAATAAACAATACTGTTGACTATCTGTACATGGTGCTTATTTGCCATTATATTTTCTTTGGTGAAATGCCAGTCACATCTCCCATTTTTAAATTGGGTTGTTTGTTTTAATTACAAACTTAGTTATAAAAGTTCTTTATATATTCTGGTTACAATTTCTTGATCAGATATGTGATTTGCAAGTATATTCTCCTAGTCCTTGATGTATTTTTTATTCCATGTATTAATGATGTATTTCAATTTTGATGAAATTAATTTATTAGTAGTCTTTTATGGGTCATGCTTTAGTGCCATTATCTAAGAGCTCTTTGCCTAATACAAATTCTTAAAATTTTTCCTGTGTTTTCTTCTAATCATTTTATAGTTTTAGCTCTTGCATTTAGGTGTATAACCCATCTTGGGAGAGTGTTTGTCGGCAGTGCAATTTAAGTGTCTAAATTTATTTCTGATATTGCTAATTTATCTTCTTTTTTTCCCCTGTATCTAAAATGTGTTAATTTTATTTATGTCTTCAAAGAAAATTGGTTTTATTGATTTTTCTTTACTGTTTTCTTCTATTTAATCTCTTTGGTCACTAATCTCATTGCTTCTTTTCTATGTTTAC
Source organism: Saccopteryx leptura (assembly GCF_036850995.1). Lineage (NCBI taxonomy): Eukaryota > Metazoa > Chordata > Mammalia > Chiroptera > Emballonuridae > Saccopteryx > Saccopteryx leptura. The sequence goes on from NC_089503.1 coordinate 138,184,194, forward strand.
TTTTTTTTTTTTTTTTTGTAGTTTCTTAAGGTGGAATCTTAGGTTATTGACTTGTTATTGCTCTACTTTCCAAACCTCCTGGGATGTGTGGGTGCTTGTCAGGCTCCCCACATCTATTCCATCCATTAGACCTCACTGTTAAATATCTGGCTATCCTGTCATTCCATTGCTTGCCCCAACCAAGGCTGCACTGTTTTGGCTAAAGCTCTAGTAGTTTTTCTTAATTGCTTCTCTATTTGTTCAAAGGCTTTGGTTGATTTCCAGAGTTTTGAAATAGTTGTGATAATTTTGTCCATTGATGTTGCTTCTGGAGAAAGGATTTTGCCACACTTCTTTTTTTTTTTCTTTTTCCTTTTTTCCTGTGCTAATCACAAATGGTTTTCATAGTCTTGCAGAGAATGGCTATACAAAAAGTTATTTACTTCTGGTCCCAACTTGTAGTAGTATAGAGAATAGCCAGAGGTTTGACATTCCATTCTTTCTTCCCTGCTCCACTAGTCTCTAGAAATGGAAGGAGGGCAGCAGAGATAAGGCACCCCAGACTTATTTATCAGTATCTTTCTACTACTCTGCAATTTCCACCCTCTTCACCAGGATTTTGTGGTTTATTTTGAAATGAATTCATAGAATATAATTTTCATTGGATACATCCTCTTTTCAGATATAAGTAGTAAACAAGTTTCAGAGCTTAGTGTGTTTGAGAGTCAACTATTTACAAAAGCATTCATGAGGTAGCTGAGGCACAATGGACTTAAAGGAAGCTCAGAAAAGGAATTAGGTTATGCAGCAATAAACACTTTACTGGCTGGTTGGCTCAGCAGCAGAGAGCCCACCAGGTGTGTGGATGTCCTGGATTGGATTCCTGGTCAAGGCACACAGGAGAAGAGACCATCTGCTTCTCTACCCCTACCTCTCTCTATTCTCCTCCCACAGCTATGACTCAAACAGTTTGAGCAAGTTGGTCCTGGGCACTGAGGAAGGTTTGGTGGCCTTGCCTCAGGTGCTAAAATATAATAGGTTGGTTGCTGAGCAACAGAGCAGCAGCCCCAGATGGACAAAGCATTGCCGGGTAGATCCCAGTTGGGGTGCATGCAAGAGTCTGTCTCTGCCTCCCTTCTTCTCACTTGGTTAAAAAAAAAAAAAGCCCTTTTACTGGCTGGATAATTTCTTTATTTCCTGTCTCTTGCCAACTTTTAACATTCTGTCTCATCTGGCTGTTATCTGTGATCTAAGATTTTGAGTTTCTTGAGGAGCTATATGTTATTGCCCCTGGATTACTAGAATAGCTCCTTAAATATAAAAGATGCTCAATAAACATCTCTCTACTGATTCCTTGGAAATCTTAAAAAAAAAAGTGTTAGAACTTAAGTATTTTATCTGTCAGGAGTTCATTTCTGTCACTTTCCCTGACCTCCATCATCTGTAATCTTAGCAAGTAGTGTGATACTTTAACAACACAATCTAATTTCAATTATTAAGGAAATACACTTATTTTATTAATGTAGTTACTATTACAAGATAGCAGAGATATTTATTAAAATGCCCATTATCCAAAGAAACTGAACCTATTCTGTTTATATTTGTCAATGTCATGTTAAGAAAATATGAATCTTTATTTTTCTTAAAAATGATGAAATAAGCTAAGCACAAACTTACAAGGATGATATTAATACAATGTCAAAGGCTCTTAGCTATTATTTTCTCAATTTTATTTTTATATCAATGTATAATTTACTATACAATTTAAAAATTAATTGAATATGGAAGTTTTATAAAGGATTATACAAAACATAAGGCACATATTTGAGAAGTTTCATGACACATGTAGGTTGAACGAACAAATTAAAAAAAAAAATCTTTGAGACCCTGGCTGGTAGCTCAGTTGTTTAGAGCGACATGCCGATATACCAAGGTTACAGGTTCCATTCCCGGCCGGGGCACATACTAGAATCAACCAATGAGTGCATAAATAAGTGGAATAACAAATTAATGTTTCTTCTCTTTCTCTCATCCTTCCTCTCTCTCAAGTCAATAAAAAACATTTTTTTAATCTTTGAGCCTGCTTTTTTACATGATAAAATGTTAATAACAAATTCCAGCACCAGTGTCTTCTGTTACTCTTATAGAAAAAATAAGAATGATTGGAAAGTTTTGGAGGAATTATATAACAAGATACTAGTTGTCTATATTATTTTTCAATGCAAAGTAGATTGAAGATAAAATCATAGCCATGTTTTCCCATTTTTTAATATGGGTTTTAGATCAGACTCAAGGAATTAAGTTGACAAAACTATTATTATAAACTATGAAGATCTATTTTCTTAGAAAACTTGTTTTGTAGAAAATGAGATTGTTCTGAAACTGTAGTATCTGAAATTTATGATGTAGGAACTTTTTTTTTTTTTTCTTTCATTTTTCTGAAGCTGGAAACAGGGAGAGACAGTCAGACAGACTCCCGCATGCGCCCGACCGGGATCCACCCGGCACGCCCACCAGGGGCGACACTCTGCCCACCAGGGGGCGATGCTCTGCCCATCCTGGGCGTCGCCATGTTGCGACCAGAGCCACTCTAGCGCCTGAGGCAGAGGCCACAGAGCCATCCCCAGCGCCCGGGCCATCCTTGCTCCAATGGAGCCTTGGCTGCGGGAGGGGAAGAGAGAGACAGAGAGGAAAGTGCGGCGGAGGGGTGGAGAAGCAAATGGGCGCTTCTCCTGTGTGCCCTGGCCGGGAATCGAACCCGGGTCCTCCGCACGCTAGGCCGACGCTCTACCGCTGAGCCAACCGGCCAGGGCCGATGTAGGAACTTTTAAAAAGATGTTTTTGCCTGACCACGTGGTGGTACATTGGATAGAACATCAGCCTGAGGTGGTGGACCCAGGTTGAACACCCCAAGGTTGCCAGCTTGAGCACAGGCTCACAGCTTGAGCGTGGGGTCTCCAGCTTGAGTGTGGGATTATAGACATGACCCCATGACTACTAGCTTGAGCCCAAGATTGCTGGCTTGGTTGGAGCCCCCAGGACAAGGCACATATGAGAAAGCAATCAATGAACAACTAAAGTGCCACACAATGAGTTGATGCTTCTCATCTCTCTCCCTTCCCGTCTGTCTGTCTATCCCTCTCTTTCTCTTAAAAATAAAAATAAGTTGTCTTTTAATTGCTGGCAACTTTATTTTCCATGTGAACTGAGAATAATACAACATTTGGACCACGCTTCCTCTCTTAGAAGGCAGGGATCCTGGGGTCGCTCCAGTAAATTGAGTAACTTGAGTTTGGGGGTCTTCTCCAAATTTTTCTCCTCTGGGCCCTAGGTTTATATTTCTCCATTAATTGTAAACAACATCATCTTCAACATCCACTGTTCTCTTAGACTAATACTGGTAAGTGAACATTAAGTACAATAACTTTTTTATGTTTTTAAAAGAGCTGTAGAGAAAAATACTCTTCCTTGAATCTTGTATGGGCCTGAAAATTAAACTGACAAAAAGATTCACAGGAGAAAAGCAGGCATGTTTGTTTAATATCATTTTGTGTGGCAGGGGAAACTTCTTAAGGAAACAAAGTCTTGAAGAGATGGTACCTTGAAAACTTGAGTATTTTCATGCTAGGTTGGATGATGAGTATAATCATGGAGAAATATAAGAGGGCCAAGAGTAGGGGAGGTAAGTGGGGTCAACGGGGGAATTTAGCACGGCCTGTTAGGATTCTTCTCAGCACCACTCTGTCTTCAGAGGCGAGGCTGCTCCTTTCCGCAGGGTCCAGGGACGGCACTCTGCACAGGGCGATTCAATGACCTGGTTCTTCAGAGAGGGTCAGAGTCACTTGCATGTTTCTGCCACTTTCTCAAACCCCTTCTGCTTAAAATATTCAGCCAAGATGTCCTATTTTGAGGTAGCATGTCTTGAACCTCATCAGAATATTTGACAAACCCCAAAGCCCTATTCATTTTTCCTTGTGCTAATTGTACCTGGTTTCCATGGTCTTGCAAAACACGGTTATAAAGAGAACATTTTACTTGGGGGTCTCAACTTTTAGCAGCACAGAGAAGAGATAGAAGCTTTGGAATTCCACCTTTCCATTTCCTGGCTCCACCATTTCTCTAGAAATGGAAGGAGGGCCCTACAGACACAAGGTCGCCTATCCTTAGGCGTTAGCTTCTCCCCCACCCCAATCACATACACATCCAGAACAGGTTCTGCCCTTTTATAACACTTTTACATGCTAAGTGGCAAAATATCTTAAAACTATGTTAGAGTGAATAATTCTAATACATGTCTATTGGAAACTTTTTCTTAATTTTATTCACTTAGATCTAATTAGATTACAAACATTATCTAATAAAATGAATAGTTTTCAAATGGCACATGAGTTTTCTTTTACAGTATACCAGAGCAGCCTCAAACTTAGTGGCTTTAAGGGTATAACCATTGGCCTTAGATGGTTGGCTTAGTGGTAGAGCATCCGCCTGGGTGTGTGAATATCCCGGGTTCAATTCCTGGTCAGGGCACACAGAAGAAGCGACCATCAGCTTCTCCACCCCTCCCTTCTGTCTCTTTCTCTTTCTCTGTCTTTCTCTCTCCTCTCTCCTCCTGCAGCCATGGCTCAATTGGAGTGAGTTGGTCCCAGGTGGTGAAGATGGCGTCATGGTGCCATCTGCCTCAGGTGCTAAGAAGAACTTTGTTGTTAAGCAATGGAACAACACCCCAGATAGGCAGAGCATTACGCCCTAGTGGGTTTTCCAGGTTGGGGCACATGTGAGAGTCTGTCTCCGCCTCCCCTCCTCTCACTAAAAAAAAAAAAAAAAAAAAAAAAAAATTAAGAGTATAACCACTTAATTTTTGTTTACAAGTGAAAGTTCGCTGGATGGACCTGTTGACCTGGGCTCCAATCAGCTGGTTTTGGCTGGGCTTGCTTGTGTATTTGTCTTTTGCTGGCAAGATGGCTTGTTGGTCTAGCCTGGCCTCACTCATGTTTCTGATGGGTTGCTGTTGGCTCACCCAGGGTGACCCATGTGATAGATGCTCACATTGCTCATCATCCAGGATACTAGCCTGGGTTTTTCAAATAGCAGCTACAGTTTCAAGAGGGCTTAGAAGAGCACTTATAGTTTTAAGACAAAGGGTCAGGACTGCAATATATCAGTTGTGCCACGTTCAATTAACTAAGGCCCATCACAAAGCCACCTAAGTGTGAGGGGTAGGAAAATGAACATCTCCAGAGTATCTGCAAAATTGCATTGCAAGAGGTGTGGATACAAGTCGGGGAATAATTGCATTCATATTTTTCAAACAATATCACAAATGGTAATGAGAATCCAATAGTAAGAGAATAAGATACATTTTCTATTTCCTAATTAAGGATGAAACAATATCTGGATTACCACTGATCTTTTTTTTTTTTTTTTTTTGTGGCTAGTAGGTTTCTTCTTTGTGTCTGAGGTCTGAAACTAACATATTAACTTGAATTCAGAAATTGCTGAGTCCTTGAATTTTTAGAGAAAACCAAGTGTAAGATACCAGAAATTCAACCAGCAGAGTGTGTTCCTTCCTGAACAAAGAGACTCCCAGAAGCCTCTGACCTTTGGATTATTGACACTTCGCTGTAGCTTCTGTATACCACCTGGGAAATGGCTCATAACATGCTTTATTATTATTATTATCATCTCTCCTTTGGGTAGTTCATTAAAACTTATGCAGGACCTAAGGATACTAGTTGGCACACCAAGTTACCCTGGCCTGAAAGTAACAAAACAACACCTAGCAGTGGCTGAATTGCAGCTAAGTGTCCTGTGATTGGGACACATTGAATCTTGAAGAGGAATTACAAAAACATTGAAATTTTTGTTCTTGGCGTTTTCTACCGTCATTGATCTTTGTTATTATGTATAAGATGAATACGTTTGGATTGGACCAGCTACTTCTCTCCTCCAGTGAAATTTTAAATTTACAAAGCAAAATAATTGTATTTCTACAAATACCCTAAGTAAAAGTGTCTTGAGACATAAGCCCTATCTCTGTGAAATAGTGGAGTTTTTGCTGTATATTATTTACTTTGTAGCAAATAAATTAAGTGCCCCTAAAACATAATATTACCAAAAAGCTTGCAGAAGATTTTTGTCTGTGGCATCACATTTGCCACCATCCTTCACTCATTAGCAATTTAATATTCTCTACTCGTGCTTTGTGATTCTATCAGCTTTTTTTCACCCTTCAAACAATGATTTCTAAATCAAAAATAGCCTCAAAAGCATAAAAAAGCCTATTTTTATTTTTAAGGCAGAGAGAAAAATAATCACTGACATGAGCTACGTTTTTTTTCTAAAAAATAGACAACATAAAATTGAGCTTAAAAGTTCTCATTTCAAAAATAAATGTTCCCAATCATTAAGTATGTATAAATGCCACTTCTTTAAGTTAAAAAAAAATCAGTGAAGATTTGAAAAATGTAAAAAAGAAAGCAAATTGTGTCTACCAATTCAGAAGCTTCCCGCTGTCCAAATTACATAGCCATTTCAATCATTTTCTTATCATTCCTGTATAGCCATTCCAATTCTCTTATCATTTCCATATCAAAGGAAATAATTTACCCTTTTAGCTTTTCTAAAGACTTATGCTTTAGTAAAATGGGAGAAGAGAGAAGTAACTTGAAGGTGGAATTATTAAGCAAAAAGGAACGAGAAGTTAAAGATTTGAAAAATGCTCAGCCTATTCATATGGCAAAAAATGAGAAAGCCTTGTATAAGGATAGACATGAAAGAAATGCTCTCTGTCTCCATCATATGGGGACATAATGAGAAGATGCTTTTCTGATAACCAGGAAGAGTTCTCACCAGGAACCAAATTGGCCAGACCTGGATCATGAACTTCCTAGGATCCAGAGCTGTGAGAAAAATATGGTGGTTATTTAAGCCACACAGCCTGTGGTATTCTGTTATAGCAGCCCAACTGAGATGCTTCTCATTTGTGAGATAAAAGATTGAACTGAGTATTCTCTATGCTCTGGATCCATAGTCTGAAGTTTTCTGTTTGAGATCATGCAATCCAAGCAAAGAACTTGTTCCTAACTGAAATCTGAGTGATTCACATGGAGCAGGGAACGGATGGAAGTAAACACATATTTTCAGTAATGTAGCTGCCAGTCTGCACAGGATCTTATGCAGCCCAGAAGACATTGCCCACCAAACCTGGTACACACGAAGTGACAAGTGAGGTGGGCTTTTTACCAGAAGAAGGAGAGGGGTAAGGGCACTGCCAATAGCGGTAACAGTATTGAAAATGAACTGAGACAGAAAAGCATGGCAAAGGTGGGGAGGAACGTGGCATATCTGTAGATTTGTGAGTGAAACAGAAACTCTTAGTGTCCTGGTTAAGTCCCCTCAGTTTATTTTATTTACTTTCATACTGGTGGCTTTTTATGGCCAGCATTGAAGCTCTGCCTGAGGGCCTTCTCTGACCACAGCTGGAAGTGTCAGGGAGTTAAAGCCCTCGGGAGCTGCCTTCAAAATAGGACAGATGGAATTTAAAGGACAAATACCTCAGTGCCCATGCCCTTTGGATGAAATGATATTCAGCTGTGTTCTACATGGTCATCTGAGTCTCTGAAGGAATTGTGCACATCTGAACCTCAACTGTAATCACTTATTATCATAGATGATTGACTTTCTCATTTTCATACCTCCTTACTGGTGCTTTCTGACTCCATCTTCCAGATAAATGATATCACCATGAGAGTGTAGCTCAGAGACTTGCCAGATGTTGAAGGGTTCTGTTTGACATTCTGATGACTTTGGACTTTGTCTTGTAAGTAATGAGAAGCTCTCAAAGGCTTGTAAGGAAGAATTTACATGATCATTTTGGTGTTATAAAAGATAGTTTGCAGGAGTGATTCCTTCTATCTTAACTATTCTACCCCTAACTATTGTAATAATTTCAGAGGAAATAAATGCCTAAACAAGGTATGCAATGAGACAGACTTAAGAATCACTGCAAAGAGAGAAATGGCAAAATGTGGTGACCAAGCTGGATTTAGGCAAAGGTGGCTGGAGGGTAATACGTAAAAGAAATGATATTTGGGTAGGTAATACTATTATTCAGTACAAGGAACAGAGGTAGGCTGAATTTACTATTGCTTCTGTGTGAGAGTGGCAACTTAATGTTAACTTGCAAAGAAGAAAGAACTGATCAGCTTCTGAGGAGCTGATTTTCTGCCCAGTATCCCAGAATATAAAACTCTGCTGACTGTAAAGTCAGTATACTTCCTATTTTTGTTATTAGCAGATGTTGGGTGAAGGGAGGGAGTACACAAGTGTGACAATAGAAGAGGCTATAGAAGGAGTCCTTTTTGTTATTAAGAGAATCACTGGAATGACTGCATGCTAGGGCATAGAATCCACCTTTCTCACCTATCCTGAGAGTCTCCCTGTGGGGAGGAGGAAGATAAAAATGATGGCCAGTTTCAGAAGAATAGGTGCTATCACATGCATTGTACAGGTGAAGAAACCAGAGCATGGAGGTGACATGTAGGTTTCCTTAGGCCTCAAGGTGAGTGAATGGTTATCATTATGATCCCACTTTTTGAGTATTAGCTCAGTTTGTTACACATAGTAAGTGAGGTAAGTAAGAGAAGATACCTGTTTGTTTAAAAGAATAAGAACAGATGGCTTGAAATTGGTTGGAATATTAGAATAGCAAGAAGAAATAAGGGGCTTGTTCTTTCGAAACACTTCCACACTCATCCAACTCTTGATAGACTTAGAAGACTGTGACAGGCTACAGGCAAAGAATGTCATCAAATGGCTTCAAAGCTCCCCTGATAAATAGTTATTATTTAAAAACTAAGTCTTGTCCATTGGGTAAATAGAAATCAATAGTGGGCTGAGAGAAAAATTCAGACAGACAGATCAATGCACATCTCTCTTTTGCAAACAGATATAGACAGAGGGATGGAAATCTTATTATCTCAGAGGCTAGAGATTTTATGCAAGTTCTATTACTTTGCATAATGTGCTAGATCATCTAGACTATGGTATGTGCAGTATTTGCTAAGTGGGTTACAGAGCTGAAGTCCTACATTTTTATCTATGCTAAATTGGAACCTGGCACAAGGATATTTGCAACAAGGTACGCTGATAAGTCTGGTGATAGATACTTAGGGTGAAAGGCCTATTTTATGCATTCATCTAGAAATACCATTTGAGAAACTGAATGCCACATATAAAATTTTCTGTGTAAAACCAAGGGTATGAATATTGGCTTAGACTAAAAACACAAACTGCATACAGCAAAAAGTATTTATGCAGTAAGCATCTATTGAGTGCTTAATGATTATAAAACATCACATATGCTACTTCAATAGATGCCAAAAATTCTTCCTGACTCTGGAATTTCTAACCAAATTGTGTTTTTTTGTTTATTTATTTATTTTTAGAGAGAGAGAGAGAGAGAAAGGGGAGGGCAGAGAGACAGACAGGAAGGGAGAGAGAGAAGGTAGAGAGAGATGAGAAATAGCAACTTATAATTGTATCACCTTAGTTGTTTATTGATTGTTTCTTATACAGGCCTTGACCAGGGGGCTCAAGCCAATCCAGAAACTTTGGGCTTCAAGACAGTGACCATGGAATCATGTAGATGATCCTGCAATCAAGCCGGATGAGCCCACACTCAAGCCAGCGACCTCTGGTTTCAAACCTGGGACTTTGGCGTCCCAGGTTGATGCTCTATCCATTGCACCATCATTGGTCAGGCACCTAATTGGTTCTTAACTGTACAGCCTGTGACTCAAAATAACAATGAATATAAACGCTTTAAATTTCCTCATCTGAAAGATCAATGACAGGGTATTTATTTCGCTTCAAACTTTTTTCCTTACAAAGTAGTAACTAAGTTAGTTTTGCCATATAAGTTTAGTTTTGCCACATCATCCTATTTTGTGCTTTATATCTTTTTCATAAAAATAATACCCATTTTTATATTCCAGTTATGAAAATAATCCCCCTTATCACCAGTTATAAACCCCATTACTTTGCACACGCTTTTCTCTTTATAATATTATATTCTCCATTTTATTCAGCCTTCTGTTGCATAAGTTAGAGCTTAGTTTGCTTACTTTTCTTGTAATTTATAAAGGATAAAATCCTGCTCAATAGTATGTGCCAGTTCTAAACCCAGGGATTTAAACTTCCATAGTTGTTCTTCTCATCAGGGAAAGCCCTCTAAAAGCCTTAGTAATCCCAACCACTTCTTTCTGGATAATGACTCTGAAGAGCCCGAGTGTGTTCTTGGATTGTGAAGTCCAATATTACTCATAGAGCAGAGCCAGCCTTTTGTAATTGTAGTTTATATCCATGTCATTTCAATAGAAAACCTCTTCCTAGTTCCATGAGAAAACTAGGGATCAGGGAAAAGTCAGTCTGTGCTGACAGCCAGGACTGACCTGCAGCTGTTTTACTAGATGGAGCAAACACCTTTGCTCCACCTTGCAGTGGGACACTCAACTCAGCAGTAAAATTTGTGAAGGATTTCTTTCTCATTATTGGTTACTTTTAGTGGCATGTAAAACTGATGATTTTGTGTGTGTGGGGGGAGCCCTTCTATATTTATTAATCCAGATTGGTATTTTAAAACTTTGATTTTTCAAACAAAGCCATCCTACTTTATTCAATTAATAAACATGAAATTCTTAGGTTAGGATTGCTCACAAAAGAGCAGCATAAATTATTGAAGGCTTGGAAATTTATAGATTAATTCATACATAGAGAAAAGTTTGTGGTACTGTGTAAATGTAATCTTCAGTAAATTACTTAAGCAAACATATCCTCTGTTTCTTCAACTAAAAATAAGGAGAACAATTATAACACCTACTTCACGGGGATTTATGAGGAGCACATAAAGTAAATTAAAGTATTAAACACAGGGCCAAGCACATAATAGTCTTTCAATGATGGTCAGTTATTAGCATCACTATTTTGGTTTTATTATGATATTAGCATGCAAATAAGTTAGTAGTCAGTTTGCACTTCTACGATTGCTAAAAAAGTCTTTATGGAGAAAAGTTTAGAGTCATTTATACCTATTTCTGGGGTACAGGTTTCTGAAACTTGATCAATGTAATATGTATAATCTCAATCAATTACATTCTCTGCCTTTCACTAGAAAATTTAGTCTTGTGTTTGTTCTACTGTGGGTGGAGTGCAGAGCTATGCCTAGCAGCTGTGGCTGAGCAATGCTGTGAGAACACTCCAGCACCTGAAACCCTCCTAGGCACACCCTGGAGGGAGCTCGCCCACTGTGGGGAGGTGGCTCAGCTCCAACCAGTCAGCTCCCTGATCTTTTCAGCCATTGGCTGTAAAGGACAAGCTGTAACACCCTATAGGCTGAACCTATGTATATAAGCTAGCTTACTTCCTGAATAAAGCAGATCTGTGTCACTGAACCTGGTCTCTGGAGTTGGGTCTTTGCGTCTCCGTCGTCCTCACCACCCCCCCCCCCCACAGGCCTTGTCCACATTCCACCATTATGATTGTACAATTGTGGTGCCGATTGTGAATGCTATAAAATTGGGAGAGAATGTGCCTAAATTTAGGAGCTTTCAGTCTACTGTAAGAATATTGTACTATTAGGAGCAACCATAAGGCAAAGCAGAGCATGATCCATGATGTTAGAGTGGTGCAAAGTGCTTTGGCAGTTCAGAGAAGTGCTATATCACATCAACTGGGAAAATGAGAAACTATTTTAGAAGTGAGGTGGTATGTGGGTGTATCCTGTAAGAGCAGTTTAGATTTCAGCTAGAGGAGTAAGAGCTGATTGGACACTTTGGGGAGAGAAGAAAACATGAGAAAAGTAAACAGTGGGAAGATGCCTGAAAGTTAGTGGTCCGATATTGGCTTGGAGGGAGGGAGTGGGAGTGTGAGCATGAGGATGAAAAGGTAGATAGTGGAACTGGGAAATCCTTAAATGCTCAGAAACCTGAACTTGATCCAGCAAGCAATAAGGAGTACTGAAAGTGTAAGGGAAATCCACGAAGAAATGATGTGGTAACACCAAACTATCAGGGAGATTGCTTAGGAAGTGATTGGGTGCATCTATGTAGGATGCCCTATAGTGCTGAGAAAAAGTACTGCCAAGAAGGATGTAAAACCCTGGCCTGTTGGCTCAGTGGTAGCATATGGATGTCCCTGGTTCAATTCCCAGTGAGGGCACACAGGAAAAGCCGCCATCTGCATCTCCACCACTTTCTCTCCCCCTTCTCTCTCTTTCTTTCTTCTTCTCCCGCAGCCATGACTCAATTGATTCAAGCTCATCAGCCAGGGCACTGAGGATGACTCCATGGAACCTCTGTCTCAGGTGCAAAAAATAGCTCAATTGCAGTCATGGCCCCAGATGGGCAGAGAACATCAGCCCCAGACAGAGGTTGCTGGGTGGATCCCGGTCAGGGTGCATGTGAGAATCTGTTTCTCTATCTCTCCTCCTCTCACTTGGAAAAGAAGAAGAGGAAAAAAGGTGTAATAATGAACATGGGCCAGGAAGGACCAGGCAAAGTCACTATATAAAGAGGGCGAAGAAGTAAGGACCAAAGATTTGATCCTGCAGGATTGGGAGAAAAGCAAATGATCAGAACAAGGGAGATCTCAAAACATTCCTCCTTAGGCTACTTGCACTAACTCTGCTTTGCCTGTAATCTTCTTCCTCCAAATATTCAAATGGCTCACTCCTTTGATTTTTTTTTTTTTTTTTACTGTCACCCTTTCAAGGATGTCTAATCTAAGCACTCTAACATCGCAGCCTGTGCTATCCCCTACCCCACCTCTAACCCCTACTCCTGCCCAGCATTCCCGATGGTCCCTAATCAGTTCTTTCCTTTTTCTCATAGAATCGGTCACCTTCTAAAAACCAAATAATGTATTTATTCATTCTTTGTTATTCCCATTTCTGCCCCCCAATGTTTTATTCATGGACATATCCTGGGCACCAGAAGAGAACACAGTAATTGCTTAATAAATATTTACTGAATGAACAAATTACTGTTCATAAGAGTTTCTTAGAAATACATTTTAACAAAAAGCTATTTTTATTTTAAAACTGTTTATACTTGAACATATGTTGTAGGTGTTTTGATGATTCTTGAATGCCACTTGTTAATGAAAGCATTGGTTTTTCTTGCAAACTCTACATACTATTTCAAAAATAAAGGTAAAATTTGATTAGAAAATATAACATTTTGGTTCAAATGTTTATAGTCCTCATTAACGACAAATTAATGGTTTATTAAAAATATCAGATTTTGAGATATAATTTATATAAAATTAATATTATTTGGTTAACATGTTCCAATCAGTACATTTTAACAAATATACATAGTCTTGTAATCACTACTACCAAAAACATTTCAGTCACGTCAAAAATGCCCCCCCCCCTTTGTATCAAATACCTTATCTCCAACACCAGCCCTTGGCTACCTCTCATGTGTTTTCTGTCCCTATAGTTTTGCATTGTCTGGCATTTACATACAGGATATAAACTAGTGTATAGTCTTACTTGTCTAGCTTCTTTTACTTAGCTTAATACCTTAGAAATTCATTCATGTTATTACATGTATTAGTAGTTTATTTCTTACAATAGCCATATAATGTCCTTGTCTAATTTAATCATGCATGTAATTCCTTAGGTCTCATTTATTGTTTACTTCATTCCTTATGGAAAATACATCACATATTCCTTTTTTTGAATGTCACGTAAGTTTTATTAGATCCCAGAAATTGTGAAGTTTATGTTACTGATTCCTAGAGCATTGATGTATTCATTTAGAGACTATTAGCCTTTTCACTGGAGGGAAATTACAGTCCTAGAATAGCAATTTCATTCTATCAAGGCCTGTCCTGAAGCCTTCTTAAGATCATGCATATTGTACTCCTTATGTGGAAATAATTTAAGATTTGAAATTAAGGTGCTGATTTTGAGGATTTCTACTTAAAGCTCCATGTAATCAACAAGGTCTCTTCCTTCCAGCCTGTGTTGTCTTGGATGGTTCTCAACCTTTTGTAAATTCCTGGCTAAAAGTTGTTTGGCTTAAAGTTTCCCAGAATTTTTTTTTTCTCTGGAAATTGTTCTTTACTTGGCTTGTTTCACTGTATATATAGCTTCACATTTGACCAAAGACTCAAGGAGTCCACAATTTATGGAAGAATCTCCCTGTGTACCTCCTTCCTCTTTATTCTCTGCTTCTTAGGTTTGGACCACATTGGCATCTGTTTCATCTTCTCACTGAGAGATCACTGGGTGGTTTTAGTCCATTCCATAAGCCATGGTTTAAAAATTGCTTAGAGGCAGAAATATGGGATTATCAGAGGGCTAGTTGTCCTAGCACCATTTCTTTCTATTTTATTGAATTTATTGGGGTGACATTGGTTAATAAAATCATACAGGTTTCAGATGACAATTCTATAACACGCCATCTGTATATTGCACTGTGTGTTCACCACCACACCATTTCTTGAATAGCCAACTTTTAACTTGCCTTTCAAAAAACTGTTCTGTATATAACCATTTCAATTTTCTGTAGCCTTTTCATACCAAAGGCAATTGTTTGTGGCTTCTCCATATCCTTGCTCATGATGGCTTGTTTTCTCATTTCTTTTGTGTATTTTTAAAAAAATATACACTCATGATTTTATCAGTGTTGTCCACAGCAATTCTTTGAGTTGTATGTTGGATCTAAAATTACTTAAATATTTTGCCTTACTACCAAGGGTATTAATAACCCAGGACATTTAAATTTTGAACTTGGGTTTAAATTATAACTCCAAATCCATATGAATGTATGTTTAAGGTGAGAGTAATTCTGAGGTGAGGCCTTATTTCCACTACCCTTCTCTGTAGCCATAGACAAACCTGAGACAGGCAAATATTCCTCTTTAGCACTTTTCTTCTAATGTATCACTCTTCTGTGGTCTTACATTTATGTAGGTATCTCTAATCTGGCATCTGACCATTCTTGGGCCCCAGGTTCTGTCTGTTGCTGATCCACCAGGTGAGTACTTTAGAATCCTTGCATCTCTGTATCCACAGATGCCCCCACAGAAATTTCTAATACGCAAAATGATGGATTTCGGTCATGTATGACTCTTACTTTTTTTCCCCTCTTACTTAATTAAAACTACTTTTTAAAATATATTTTATATATCTTTTTAATTTTTATTGCATTATGATAGATTTCCTTCTAAATCAAGTGCACCCTATTATCAAATATATTCATTTTAGTGCAGTCAAATTGATTTTAATAAATTTCAGATAGAAATCATATTTGAATAGAAATTAGTGGGCATATATTTGAGCAGGCAATGTTGTATACTGTGTGCTTTCATGGAGAGATAATTTATAACAGCAATCTTTGAATCAGTTTTGGCAAGTAAATGGAGCATGTTAAATAAAATATATGCACTGCGTATTTAGGTATCATCAATAAATTTGAAGGGTCAGTAAAAGTAATTCAGATTCAAAACACAGGCATTGACCAAAAAATGAGCTAAAAATTGCCCAGTTATCTATTCGCAGATTATAAGTATGTGTTTGGAATACAGGAGAAGAGAAAGTTATGCCAAATTCTATAAATAGGTGTTGGCTAGAAATACTTTATCTTGCTTTTAAATTTGATGTGAAGACTAGGTCAAATCTTCACCCTACTTGTAATCTGGTACTTTTTGCCTGAGTTCTTAGAACGGAGTGTGTGACTGCACAGCCAGTAAGTCATGCAGAATACAAAGTGCGGCAAACTACTTTTCAAGATCACAGAAGTGGTTTGAAATTTCATCACAGTAATTATCTTCATCGATATAAAACAATAAAGAGAAAGATAATGATCTCTGCCAAAAGCAACCTACAGCAACTAAATCAGGTTTTCCTCAGCTTTCTCGCAAGTATATTCAAAGCCAGATGACAATAAATCAATAGCAATAGAATTCTGAGAAAAACTGGGACCCAAGAATATTATGCCTCGTCTAGATTCAATTTTGATACTAGGGCAACAGACATACATTTCTAACTCAGAAAGAACTCAAGAATAAAGCCTCCATATATGCTTCCTAGGGATAAAAAAAAAAACAAAAAAACCATGTGCTGATAAAATTCAGCCAAATTAAGAAATGAATCTAAATAGAAGTCAGGAATTGAGGCATCAGATTTAAAGACCTCGTGGCAGGTGTAGAACTCACTGAAATATGAAAAGTATTAAACAACTGTGCTTATTATGGTACAAAATAGGGAAGGTCAAAAAAATTGTAATAACACTGTCTTTATTTTTTATTGTGGCAAGTCAATCTATTGTATTAAATGTAAACACGGTTAAAGTAATTATGTAAAAGTTATTTTCTTAGCCTTATTTTGGGGAAAAACCTTTTTATTTACTTGAAAGGCAGCGATTCTTTCAGGTTCCTTTTCTTTCTTGTTTTTATATTTTTTAAAATTTGGAAATTACACTTAATAAGATGACATTGATCAATAAAAGTATAGAGGCCCTGGCCAGTTGGCTCAGTGGTACAGCATCGGCCTGGCTTGTGGAAATCCTGGGTTTGATTCCCAGCCAGGGCACACAGGAGAAGCATCCATCTGCTTCTCCAACCTTCCCCCTCTCCTTTCTCTCTCTCTCTCTCTTCCCCTCCCGCAGCCAAGGCTCCATTGGAGCAAAGTTGGCCCGGGCACTGAGGATGGCTCCATGGCCTCTGCCTCAGGCGCTAGAATGGCTCCAGTTGCAACACAGCAATGCCCCAGATGGGCAGAGCATTGCCCCCTGGTGGGCATGCCGGGTGGATCCCAGTCAGCTGCTTGTGAGAGTCTATCTGCCTCTGGGCTTCTCACTTCAGAAAAATACAAAAAAAAAAAAAAAAACCTCAAAAAACAATAAAAGGGAGTATAGAGTATAGAGGCTTCAGGTGAACTTTGCCATAGCCTTTTGAACTATTGATTGTGTTGTGTTCCCATCAGGTTTCTTTTCTTTGTAAAATTGGAATTAACCAAAGTAAATACTTGTTATTAAAGAAGGAATATAAAACGGGATTCAGGAGACAAGTAACAAAATATTTGAAATTTTATTTATATTTATTTTGTAATCTACAAATAAGGAAATTGATTTTCATTTATCATACAGTTTGACATTTTGTTTCTTTGGTTAGTCAATCTGGTAAATTAATGACAAAAATAACCCCAGTTCTCCACTCCTTTCTGTAAGCAGGCCCTTTACAATATATCTTTCCATTTGTCCCATTTGAAAGCAGGGTCTATTTTTCCACCCCAATCAGCTGGCTTTATGCCGTGCTCTGGCTAATAAACTACTGATAGAAGCAATAGCCAGTTCTGATCCACACGGGGTTTGTCTCCTTCATTCTTCCTTGGGCTCCTGTGACTGCTGTGTTAATAGGCATGAGTTTCTGAACCTTTAAATCACCTTCCAAACGCCCTTCTCATGCCCACTCCCCTACTTGTCTTCCTACTACACACCCTAATTGCTAAGTTTTCTTCTTTTCATTTCCTCTATTTTCCCTTTGTCCTTCTCTCTCTAAATCAAAAGTTTGCAACTGTGGGTTTTTCCTAAACTGAGAAAAAAAAATATATATATATATGTATGAAAGAAAAAAAAAGCTTATCTATATGACATCAGTACATTCAAAGTGAAAGTTTTGGTTGCAATTGATGTACATTTGAGAATAAGAGTGTTTTCACATGCATTCTTGGAAATGTACTTGTTGTGTTTTATCTGGAGATGAGTATTCAGAATGTTGAGAAGAATTTTCTTTTTAATCAAAGTATGTTTGCATTGTCTGGTTTGGACACAGCTAGGACTAACCCTGTATGATGGACACTTTATTTTATCCTTGACATTTTGCATTTGACATTTGAGTGACTCTGCTTATGCTAATGACAAATAGTCCCTTTACATAGTTCATCACTCCAAATTCCAACCTAAGTCTCTAAGTTGTCCATGTTCTTACTTTATATAACTCTAGCATGAACCATGCTATTTCATTATTTATAAATTAAATATTCACAGATCATTAGACCTAAGTGTAGAAGGCAAAGAAGTAAAAGGAATTAAATTCATTTTTGTTCTTATTATATTTGGAATAAAAACAATATTCCTTTATAATAATTATGTACTCTTTACTGACTATATAATATTATTTTTTCTTAAAGAATTTCCTTTATAAGACTTTATTTACTTTTTGGAGAGGAGAGGAAAGGAGAGGAGAGGAG
This sequence comes from Saccopteryx leptura, assembly GCF_036850995.1. Taxonomy (NCBI): domain Eukaryota; kingdom Metazoa; phylum Chordata; class Mammalia; order Chiroptera; family Emballonuridae; genus Saccopteryx; species Saccopteryx leptura. The sequence goes on from NC_089503.1 coordinate 138,202,432, forward strand.
AGGAGAGGAGAGGAGAGGAGAGGAGAGGAGAGGAGAGGAGAGGAGAGGAGAGGAGAGGAGAGGAGAGGAGAGAGAAGGGAGAGGAGCAGGAAGCATCAACTCCCATATGTGCCTTGACCAGGCAAGCCCAGGGTTTTGAACCTGCGACCTCAGCATTCCAGGTCGACGCCCCACCCACTGCACCACCATAGGTCAGGCAAAAATTATAAAAACTCTGACTTTATTGGTTGAAGTATTTTTTCACATCTTGAAATGAACACATTCTCCAGTCAC